>NW_022103915.1:79991095-79993473 GCF_000313985.2 Echinops telfairi | reverse complement strand
AACAAGGCTGCTGACAGTGAGTTGATTCAGTATTATAGCTATCCAAGTTCGGAGTCTGGATGTCTTTACAGGACCAGATAGTCTGATCTATTCCCACACAGTTACTTGTGGACCTGAACCATAACCTTGTAGTTAGAAACCCAATGCTTAACCCACATTGCCCCTAGGGCAGGGACCAGTAAATTATCATTATTTTTTTTTAGAGATCTCTTGATATCGCCCTAGTATCATGATTTGAGTGTTCTCCTTCGGTTTCCCAGTGGTTGGTCATTCATCTTGGTGTTTCTACATTGGATACATTTAATTTTCTTTCATGAATATGATCTTTCCTTTGATGTGAACAAAAAAACAATCCCTACTATAATAGTGATAGATAAAATGACGCAGATGTTCAGTTTCAGGCCGATCTACCGTCTTACACATACATGAATGCAAATGCCCAACTGCTACATTCTAAGAAGAAAGTGAAGAGCTAAAAGTTTATGATGGACTGGCAATAGGCATTAGATAAAATATCAAAACCATGAACAATGAGAGAAAAACATAGATAAATTAAACTGGGCTTTATTAAAATGTAAACTTCTGTGCATTACAGCATATTGCTTTTAAAATGAAAGAGGAACTTACAGAATGAGAGAAGATATCTGCAAGTTTTAAAAGTTTTACTTTCAGAATATGTACAAACCTCCCACAACTTGGCTTAAAAAAATTTAACAGATACTTCTCTGAAGAGCATAGAAAAAATTCAATCAACACATAAAATATGTTCAACATTATAGTATGTTTATTCATTTTTTTTGTTTCTAAGAAAATACAAATTCAAAACACAATGAGATACTCCTTCACATTCACTAGTATTGGCTATTAAACACAACAATGTGAAGAAATGAAATGAAAACTTTTCAACGATATGGAGACATTGGAAATAAATGTAAAAACTGTCCAGCCACTTTGGAAAACACGACAGTTCGTCTAAAAGATAAGCACAGGATGATCCATCAAATCTACTCTAGAATATACTCAAAATAATTGGACATGGTGATTCATACAGGTAGTTACATGTCAATGCTCATTGCAGCATTATTCTCAATAGCCAAAAGCTGGAAACAGCCCAACTGAAGGGCACCAGATGAAGATGATAGATAGATAGATACATAGATACATAGATGATAGATAGATAATAGAGAGAGAGAGATAATAGATAGATAGACAGACAGAGAGAGAGAGACAGATAGATAGATAGATAATAGATAAACTGGACATTTCTCAGTTAAAACATGAATTTCTGATACACTTTGAATAAAATGAAAACATACTAAGTGAAGTAAGTCATATATAAAATGACTCTTCATGAGTAAGCACTTCCTGTTTGCAGTGATAAATACATTTCGTAAATAGTGGCAACAACAGTATAACATGGTCAGTGTAATTAATGCCAATTAGCGGTGGCATTGTGGGTCAATGTGAGGATGACCTCAAGGTAAGCAGCTCAAATCCCAGCAGCTCCTGGGGAGAAAAAAATGAGGCTGTTTATGAGAAGGTACCCCCCAAAAATGATGATTTCCGAAGTTATGTATTTAATTTTTTTTAACAAAACAATCTTATCGCCTTCAAAGTACCCTCAATTACAATACATAATACATTTGTCAAATCTGTGATTCCATTCTGGGAAACATTTTTCAAACTCATCTGTTTGGATCACTGACAGGACCTCCTTCGTTGTTTTTCTTCACCTTTTCTACATCATCGAATCATTGTTCTTTCATATCCCTCTGCATTTGTGGAAACAAAAAGAAGTCACATGGAGCGAGGTCAGGTGAGTAAGGGGTATGGGACAAGAGAGGCATGCTGGTTTGTTTTGTTTTGTTTTGTTTTGTGTTGCCCCAAACTGGCACACTGAGATGGCTGAGTGAGCAGGTGCATTTTTGTGGTGGCAAAACCAGTCCTCCATCTGCCACAAATCAGGCCTTTTTTGTCGTACACTGTAACATAATCTTTTCAGAAGCACTAAAGAGAAAGCTTGATTAACAATCTGACCTAATGGAACAAACCCCAAATGCACTATGAGTCAACATTTTCATCCTTTTGGGAAGATGATGAACATCCAAAACAAGGTTTGTCAATATGCATTTCACCTTTTTTGAAAGGAGAAAACTACTCATACACTTGAGTTTTTCCCATAGTATTGTCTGTGTAAGCTGTGTTCAACATCACAACAGTTTCTACAGCTTGTTTCCAGAGCAGAAAACAAAATTTCACAGCCGACGCTGTTCTCTTAAATCAGCCATCACAAAGAATACAGTTGGAGCAAAACTGATTTACAAAAAAATTCACAGAATCCAGAGAAAACCTTCCCAGGGGATGCCACTGGGTGCACT
>NW_022103915.1:79965168-79990995 GCF_000313985.2 Echinops telfairi | reverse complement strand
GGGGGGGGTGTTACCTCCTCATATATTCTCTTAAAGATGTACAGTCTCAGAAACCTTGTATAGAGCCACTATAAATTAAACTCTATGCCAGTGATTTGGTTTGATTTGTAATTGTACACATAAAATGCCGAAAACAACAAATTCATATATATATATATGAATATATATAATAGTACATCAAGAATTACATAGAGCTGCATATACACATATTCATGCATATGTAGACCTACGTATGTGTAGTTACTAGCTGAGGAGATGGGTTTCTGTGGAGTAATGACTATATCCTTATATTTATTGATCTTGACTAAGGTAACCCATTGACTTCCTTAATAAACCCTCATCATTGTGAGTGTTGTCTGTGAGGATTCTCAAAACCAGCATAGAAGTGGAGTGCGTGCCTAGGAGGACGGTTTGTTGTCAGAGTAAATGAAAGAAGTGAACGTGGAGGCATTTCTGAGACCTGCTTCTCGACAATAGAGAAAGCCAGAAGAGATCAGATAGTGTCTTCCATGACATTTACTGTAAACCATTTGAAAAATTCCTTCTTATTTGAAAAATTGGATTCATCACCTCAGTAAAACACCATTTCTCTGTCTGTCTGTCTCTCACCAACTAAATCAAATGAAACTTGCTGTCATTGAGTCCATGATGATTCATAGTGACCCCTTGGGGGTTTCGAGACTGTAATTGTTTACAGGACTAGAAAGCCCAGTCTTTCTCCTCAGTTGCTGCTGGTGATTTCAAACCATCAACCAAGCAGATTGCAGCCCAACGCATAACCACTCCACCTCCAGGGCTCCTTCATGCAAATACCCACTGCCATTCACTCCATTCCGACTAATAGAGAGCCTTTACGAACCTCTACAGAACCAGCTCACCTCATTTTCTCCTGCAGAGTAGATGGTGAGTTTGAGCTGTGAACTTGTGGTTGGCAGCCAAACATTTCACCCAGAATACCATCTGGTGTCCTTTCATCAATTACAAGTATTGAAATGGATTTCTAATCTTCTGGACAGCTCCAGCGTACCTGTTTTGCACACCATTTCTTTTATGGATATGTTTTATACATCTGCAGAGCTTTAAAAAAAAAAGACTAGCACAGTATTTCTGGCTTGTTTATGTCTGCAAACCATTTCTAACGTAGGAACCTTCCTTTAACTCATTTCAGTTATTTTCCACTCTGAAATGTTAATGCTGGGTCTTCTAAGTAATTTCTTTGTAAGTTGTCAGATCTGTTTTTCCTTTCTTTTCTGTCCCTGTTTCTAGAATATAGAATCATATCTGCTTAACTCTGGATTGTTGAGATTTCATGGGGATTTGGGGAGTAGGAGGCATTTTGGCATGGGGATCATTAATACTTTGTGATCTGCCTCCGATAAGCATTCTGACAATTCCTCCCACACCTTCTACTAAAAGTTTTCTCCTCAGGCTAATTGACTGTTAATGGAAGATAAGTAAGGCATTTAAGCATCCACATCTTCCCAGTATACATGATTTGTGTCACTATTTTTTTTTTAAAGAAAGAAACCAGTATTTAAACTGCAGTTGCCCTGTTTCCTTCTCTGTTGCATCACACCTGAGTTTGTGAAGCAGATTGGGAAAATCAATCCTCCTCTCTACTTTAATTTGTTCAGGCCCAGTGGAAAACTGCAAAAGTTAAAAATATAATAACATAAGAAGAGCAGTATATAGGTAATTATATATTTTTTAAAATCTGATTTTAACTATGTTGCATTTTCTCTTAAAAATAATGTTAGCAACATACATATATTATTTTCTCTCCATTAAATTTTCTTGTGGATAAAGAGCTGATTAGGTTAAGAATATATAAACTAACTATCCACCCTAAAGCAACTTTTGGATTCTTCAACAAAACAGCAATTGTAAACTTTCAAATGACAATATATGCTACTTTAGGTCAAATAAGAAGTAATACATAAAGAAAGAATGTTGTTCATCTGTGTCGACTCAATTTATTTAATTAGACATCTTTCTGTCTTTCTACGTATCTAGCTAATCATAAATGAAAAGTGAAAGAGGATTTCTGTATAGAATGTATTCTGTCTGTAATATTTTGTACTATTTCCTCAATAGTTACATACCAAGTAGGATAATGTCCCCAAATCTTCACTCCACATACTTCTATAAAATACTGCTCCTGGACTCGGAGTACCATACCCCATACTGTCCATTCTCTTTGTGTGGCTCTCACCTTTCTCATGTTGTCCTCTCTGCCTAGAACACCATTTCCCAAATTTATGAATTGTGAATTGCTGTGCATTCTGAAAATTTACAATCTCATCCAACTCCATAAATATATTATTCCTTTCTTTGTATCTAAAAAGTATTTCACATAAATCTATTTGAGAACATTTGATATTGTATCATGCTTATTTATGTATTTGTCACGTTTACAAGTTATGAAAGCCTTGAAGTAAAATGATAGTTCATATTTATTTTTTGTTGTTCTTGTAGCGCATTATATTATGATCACAAATCAAGCAATTTGACATTCCTCCTTCCAACGAGTGAACCTAGAATTTGTTCCCTTGAACATGAGGTGTACTTAATGACTTTTTTCCCTAACAAATGGAATGAAGTGAACATGACAGAGTGCAATTTCCAATGCTAAGTCATAATTAATATACATTTCTCTGGGTGAAATTGGGTCAGCATGCCACTGTAACAGAAATATTAAAAGCTAGAATTACTTTGCAACTAAGGAGTGGGTGAGCTATGGTAGGGTTAGAAGGAGAGTAGCTAAAGTTTTAAAATTTTTGAAGAAGCATTGTAAAAATGATATTTTAGGTTACCGAACATGAAGGTAAAAAGAAGGTGAAGAGTGTCTTATAGGATCTTGAAAGAGTGATTTTGTATAAAATAGTCGAGCAAAACTCTTGCCTGCAGAATTGTGGAAAGTAGAAACTGTACCTAATTAAGTGGAAGATCTAGCACAGAAATGTTGAAGATGCCATCTGTTTTTGTTGGTTGTTTTTCCTTAGTGTTTATGGGAAATTGTCGGAGAAGAGAGATACATGGAAGGGGCAGCTAAACACCAGTAAGATAGGACTGAACTGATCTGAAAACCCCCAGCTTCTCAGAAAGCTATCACTGTTATAATTAGGAAACAAAAGTTAAATCCAAAGTAACATATTTTGCAAGCAAGGACAAAAGACAAGATTCTGTTGGCAGATCTAAGGTGGTGTTTTAGGCAACCATTCATGCAGGAAAACTAAAAAAAATGTGACATGAAAACCATAAGAATGCACATCATAGGTCTTAGAAATGAAATAATTGCTATTAAGAAGTTTAATTTCACCCTAAACAGAAGTATCAAGTAGAAAAAGGCTTTTATCAGAGATGCAAGAGAGAAACTTTTGGTTTAATAAGATTAACCAGAGATCTACCTGACTTTTAAAGAATTATATTAGCAGAAATAATCCAGCTGAACCGAAAGAAGTTCTCTAAACTGCTGGGATGTTACCAGTATAATCCCTGCTTGCTTTGGAGAAGCGATCTGTCATGCTGAATAGGACATTCCACTACCTATTTGGAAAAGTTCACATGCTCAGGAACTGATACCTCTTCCCAAGAGTGAGTGAGGAGCTGTAACCTCCAGCCAATATCGATGAGATTAACACAATCTGAGTAGAGTTCATCTGGTTTAGTTAAACTTTCAAGTGATATATGTAACAGCTGATGCTTTGACTCGAACCTCATGAAATAACTTAAACCGGAATCAGTTAGGTAAGTTGCTCTTTCAGCTAAGAAAGAACATTTTTAAAAAATGTGTTGTTTTATACCATTAGATGTGCATCGATTTGTTATATAGCAAAAGGTAGCTAAAAAATATTTAATCCTGTCATCTGATATAGTACTTGGCATTTACAAAATATATGTTTAAGTAAAAGGGAGAGGATTCATAAAGTGACAGTAGGTGAAACACAGGAAACATGGGTGAAGCAGAGAAACTATATTGCTTTAATAACTATAATTTTTATGAAAGAAAAACATTGAAACTATTTGTTAAAATGTTTGGGCATTAAAATGCTTTGAAGAAATGGATAACTTGAAGAAATGAATTACTGAACCTGGGGATCAGGGTCATAGTCTTGTTTTCTCCTCATCTGGAACAAAAAATAGTGAAGAAAATCAAAGATGTAAGAACACAATTAATCCAAAGGATAATGGGCCATGAGAATCTTAGCCTCCATGACCCTAGGAACAGAAGTAGCTGGTGCCTGGCTGCTATTGCCCACCAGCTCTGAGATTGGTCACAGTAGGAAATCCTGGATAGTGTGGAAGAAAAATGTGGACCAAGACTCAAAATCATGAACTCAAAGAATCTGACAGAAACCGGGGGACTTCTGAGACAACCCACTTAGACATCCTGAAGTCACGCCATGGCTCATTTTTCAGACAAACATTAAGCATTAGGCCTATAAAATGAAACCTGACCTTAGAGAGATGTACCCTCTTTGGAGCAATCTGCCGCATGAGATGACAAGGGATGCATTTGCCCAGGGCTGAGACTCAGACGGTAGGAAGAAAGAGGAAAGGGGCTCATGAAAGTGGCGAGGGCAGGATAAAGTAGGCAGAGCGCTGCGGCATTTTGAAGATGACAATGTGGAGGAGTGGAACAGAAGATCGATTTTTCTCCATTGGTGCTTAAAAAGTCACAGTGCAGCACCAGAACAATTGGCTTTACATATGAAAATATCTGCATATGTAGACAAATATGGTGGACATTAATGCTATATTTGACCTCCTGTGGCTTCCCTTTTGCTAAGAGGAAGATAAGCCTCCCTATGCCACCCTTCGTTACCTATTCAGACAGCAGGCTTTCCTGACAGCACTCTTCTATGCTGGGTTCAATCAGTTATTGCAATGGTGTGACCATCACACAGAACTCACAGAGGAGACCCATAATGGGGTGGGGTTTATTATGGGACTTAATAGATTAGCACAGTCATGATAAGTAAACAGTAAGGATACATCTATTGATCCACAGTAACATCTCCGCTCTCCAGCAGACAAGTCTCTCTCTGGTCCTCAGCTTCTCAGTCATGTGGTCCCTGACCTTTGCCTCCATGGACCAGAGTGTCCTGCGTTTCTTTGTTTGCCCATCATCTTGCTGCTGCTCCGTGAGTCTCTGTGCCATCCTCTCTAGTGCATCTGGTTTCAGCGTGCACCAAACAGAGAGAGACCTTGAATGTGCTTTCTAAGAAGCCGCAGATTCCTTCCTCTGTATGAGATGACTCAGATGCAGAGGAATGGCTTCGATGGAGATGTAGTTCTGGTCTTTTAGCAGACCCTACTCCCAAGGAAACAAAGGGTGGACTTAGTCCACAGCTTCTTCTAAAATCAAGACTTGATCCCACCTTTATCCTATCAGTTAGCATAGCTGAGAACTGTCCCCCAAATGGGATTATAGCCATATTCATAGAATTCACATGGTAACATATCACAAAAGGAATTATGCCATATTAATTGCCTATATTTCATTAATATCCATGACACAGTACTAGAATCTTAATGAAGCTTTGTTATTTAATATTAACATTATAATATTTTATTGTGATTTTATAGAAAATTTACAAAGTAAATTAGATTCTCATTTAACATTTTGTATACATACAGTTCAGTGACATGGGTTATGTTTTTCACAATAGGTCAGCACTCCTCATTATTTCCATTGTTTCCATTAATACACCTTCATTGTCCCCTTTGTTTTAGCTTTTTTCCATGGTAAATGTGGAGCATTAGTTATCATTTAAGTAATTGTTTAGAGGAGAAGACTATTCATGGTGGAATTATTTATTTTATGAGCCACCGCCATTTGGAGGATAGATGACTCCAGTCATGGTTTGAATACAAATTTAATGAAAATCTCAGAGTCTCAAGGAGTCCTCTAGCCATTCTCAGTTCAGTAAGTCTGACCTTTTTAGTAATTTAGATTTTGCTTCATTTCCCCCCATTTTATCCAGGCCCAACTATTGATTGCCTGATCAGAAAGGTAGGTAGCAGTAACTGAGCCTCATCTACTTCCTCTAGTCTCAAAGTAGGTGAGATGGTGGCTCATTTAGCTTATCAATCATGTTGATTATTTTGACTACTCATCAAACTAAGATGTAGAACATTGTCTTCATGAGCTATATTCTGCCAATGGACTTAATTGTTCTCATAATACTTCATTTAAGTAAAAGACACTGCCTCACAGATGTTAAATTCCTGTCTACCTCCATAGATCTAGTAAGTGATGGTAAGAAAATCATCTCACAACTAATTCCAATATCCTGCGGTTTTTACTAAACTATGAAACAGATATTATTAAAGAAACAACAATATATGAATTCAGCCTTGTGGTTGAACAAATATTACCTTTTCCATATATCTATTATTAATTTGTGCTAGGAGCTAAAAACAAGGCTATAGAAATTGATGGAATACCAATTGAACTGTTTCAATGAGCTGAGGAAGCACTGGAAGCATATGCTCATCTAAACCAAGAACTTTGGAAGACAGTTACATGGTCAACTGAATGGAAGAGATTCATATTTGTATCACCCCAAAGAAAGATGACCTAACAGAATGCTCAAACCATAGAACAACATCACTAATACAACCTGCAAGTAAATATTTGTTTAAGCTCATTCAACAAAGGCTGCAGCAGTACATTGGCAGATCCTGCCAGAGATTCTGGCTAGATTCCAAAAATAACATGAAACAAAGGGGTTTATTGTTAACATCAGGTGGATCTTGGTTTAAAGAAATTAATACCAGAATGATGATTACTTGTATTTTCTTCACTCTGCAGAGGCATTCAACTGTGTAGATCATAATAAACTATGGATAGGCTTGAGAAGAATGGGAACTCATGAACACTTCATTGTACTCATGTGGAACGAGTACCGGGATCAAGAGGCTGCCATGCAAACAGGACAAGGGATTACTGCAAGGTTCAATGTCAAGAAAGGTATGTGTCAGGGTTGTATCTTCTCACTGTACTTATTAAATCTGCATGCTGAGCAAATAATCAGAAAACAGGACTATATGAAGAAGATTTCAGGATCAGGATTGGAGTAAGGCTTGTTAACCAACTATGAAATACATATGACACAGCCTTGTTTGCTGAAAGGGAGGAGGACTTGAAGCATCAAGGATCGCAGTCTTCAATGTGGATTACAACTCAATGTAAAGAACTCAATGTAAATTAAACAACAATCCTTACAACTGGAGCAATAGGCAACATCGTAATAAATGGATAAAAGATTGCAGCTGTCAAGGATTTTGTCTTGCCTTGCTCCACACTCAATATTCATAGAAACAGCAGTCAGGACATAAATGATGTTTTGCACTGGGTAAATCTGTTGCACAAGCTCTCATTAAAGTGTTGAATAATAAGGACGTTCCTTTGAGAAATAAGGTGTATCATGATGCTTTCAATTGCCTCATATGCATGTGAAAGTTGGACATTGATAAAGGAAGAAAAATGGATGCAATTGAATGATGATGCTTATGAAGAAGATTGAAAGTACTATGGACGATTAACAGAACAGACTAAGCTGCCTTGACACAAGCACAAGCAGAATGCTCATTGGAAGCAAGGACAATGAGACTTCATCTCATGGACCTTGGTCATGTTATCAGGATATATCAGACCATGGAAAATGATATCATGCTTAGTAAAGTGGAAGACCATCCAAAAAGATGAAGACCCCTGACAAGATAGACACGGTGGCCGCAACATGGGTTTAAACATGACAATGATTGTTATGACAGTGGAAGATTCAGAAGCACCTTGTTCTGTTGTACATAGGTCCTGTGTGAGCTGGAACTGACTATATTGCCCCTCACAAAACCATCAACAAACTTAAACAGCATAGTTAACTGCTTGCTACTAGCATAATGCATGGCACCACTGAGGCAACTCCACGGCCAATCCTGGAGGTCTGCTTCTGAAGTCATAACCTTGAAAATCATACGTGTAATTCTAATCACACAGGTCACCCTAGTGCGAATCAACTCCATATCAAATGATAATAATATCGCTGAAAATTGTAATTATTTCATAGCAGAATATTTTAGTGAAATTCTAGATCATTTACTCCACTTTATTTGAATCTCAGTGGTGAATGGAGAAAGAAAACTTGGCTATATACACATACTAGAAAATTGCATTGCTAACAAACAAACAAAACAATAAGGAAATCACAAAGCACCTCATTGCATAGATGAACCTGGTAAACATTATACTGACTGAAATTAGCCAAACACAAAAGGACAAACATATGAGGCCACTGTTAGACGGAGTGAAAAAAAAAGATGCAAGTTTCATATCATAGGGATCAGAGTTTGGAGATTTCCAGGAGTTGAGGAAGGCAAGAGAAGGAAGATAAGCAATGTTTGATGGGTGCTAGCTTGGATGAAATGGAAAATAGCAGTATACATGAAGGAGAAATTACAGAGCAAGTGAAGGGTTAACTATTGGGAGGATTTGATTAGTAGTTTAAACAGCAGCATGGAAGATCGATGATCTGAAATGTAAACCCTCACATAATTAGCAATGAAAATTGCTTTTTAAGGAAAGAGTACAGGTGTAAAATATCGGCTGATGTAGGGATATCAAAAGAAGATGAAAATAGGACACAGAGCCACTGTGCCAAAACAACAGGTTCACATTAACCACCTCGGGAGGTCGCCTACAAGCAGTAGTCATAGTACTAAGGAACAAGTCAAAGGTGGACTAAAAGAATTGGAGCCAAAAAAAATAGGCTCCAAGAATTGATGGAAAACCATTTGAAATGTTTCAACAAGCTGATGAAGCACTGGAAGTATTCACTTTGTCCATGCCAAAAGATTTGGAAGACAGCTACTTGGCCAACTCACTGAAAATGATCTGTATTTGTACACACACCAAAAAAGTGACCCAACAGAAGGCTCAGTTATACAACAATATCATCAATATGCCATGAAAGTAAAATTTAGCTGAAGATCATCCAACAAAGGTGTGACAGGGAGCTAATAGAAGTGCAGGGGAGATTCAGAGGAGGGCGTGGAACAAGGGATATCACTGCTGATGTCAGTTGGACTTGAACGGAAAGCAGAGAATACCAGAAAGATGTTTGCTTGTGTTTTATTGATAATGCAAAGGCATTCAACTATGTGGACAATTAAACAAACAAACAACAACAACAAAAATATTATGGATAGACTTGAGAAGAATGGGAATTCCAGAACAGTTCATTGTGCTCATGCAGAACTTACATGTGGATCAAAAGGCAGTTGTACAAACAGAGTAAGAAAAATTACCATATATACTCGTGTATAAGCTGAGTTTTTCAGCATATTTTCAATGCAGTTTTTGTAGTAAAATGAGATGCCTCGGCTGATATTTGGGTCGGCTTATACTAGAGTATATAGGTACATGGTTTAAAATTAGGAAAGGCATGCATCAGCTTTGTACCCTCTCACCATACTACTCAATCTGTGCTTATCAAACATCCGAGAAGCCGAGTTTATATGAAGCAGAACTCAACATCCGTACAGGGGGAAGGCTTATTATCAACCTGCTATATGCAGATGACTAAACCTTGCTTGTTGAAAGTGAAGAGGAAGTACTTGCTGATGAAAATCAAGGATTGCAGCCTTCAGATTACAACTCCATGTAAAGAAGACTCACATCCGCACAACTGGACAAATAGGTAACATCATGATAAAAGTAGAAAACATTGAAGTTGCTAAGGATTTCGTCTTGCTTGGATCCACACTCAATGCTCATCACAGCAGCAGTCAAGAGATGAACAGCTCATTTCATTGGGTAAAGGTACTACATAAGACCCCATTAGAGTGTTGAACATCAATAATTTTACTTTGAGAACTAAGGTACACCTGACCCAGGCCAAGATATTTTCAGTGGTTGCATAAGCATGTAAAATTTGGACATTGAATAAGGAAGAAAAATCAAGGCATTGGAATATTGGTGAAGAAGATTGAAAGTATGAGCATACTGCCAAAATAACAAACAAAATTGTCTTGGAGGAAGTTCAGCCAAAATGCTCCTTAGAGGAGAGAATGGCAAGACTTCATCTTACATTCATACTTTGGACATGTGGTTGGAGAAACCAGCCCTGGAGAAGCACATCATATTTGGTAAATTAGAGGCGCAGTTTAAAGAAAGGCCTCCATTAGATGGATTGACGTAGTGGTTGCAATAATGGGCTCATGCATGGGGACAATTGTGAAGATGGGGCAGAACTGAGTAGTGTTTAGTTCTGTTGTGCATAGGGTCACTATGGGTAAGAACCAATTCAACCTATCAACAACAACCTTCTTTTGTTGTACACAAATATATTTATTTTCACACAAATATATATATGCATGTATTCGTACCAATTTGTGTTTACATAAGCATATATGTGTATAGATATATGAAATATCTATGTATTTATTTTTATATATAGAAAAGCACATACAAATACATTTTGAAAGATGTTTCAATTTTGCTTTCAGTTTTAGGGACTTATCTGGATTTTTATTGAATAGAATACTGGCAGAATTTCATTTCTGTACTCTGGAAGAAGGCCTGAAAATTCGGGGCTGAATTGGGATTTTCACATTTCATGAAGATTGTTCTTCATGACTCTTTCAAATTGTAATGTTTTTCGGAATAAAGAGTGAAAGAATGTGATCACTGTCACCTCATTCTTGAAATTAAAAATGTAAACTTGTACACTTGACACCTCACACCCTTTGCCCACACCCTGTCTCTGAGGGGCCTTTTTCACGGGTGCAATCACACAAGAATGGTCTGAAATTACAGGCATTAACCTCTTCTGTTTCCCAGCTACTAAGTCCTCCCAAAACAGGACTTTCTTTAACTACAAAAAAAGTTCCTGGTGACCATTTTCCGCTTATCTTTTCTAAATCTAGATGTTATTCACAGTTGCTTAAGAGGATTGTATAGGAAGCCATCTAAACAATACAAGCAAATTTTCATGTACTCAGTGCACCTACTAGTGATGACAAATATGATGACAAATACATAGTTAGTGTTTAAATAAGGGGAGTCAACAGGAAACTATCCTAAAAATATAATGCTTTTAAATACAACACAACTATACGAAATCCACTATACTTATCTATCAATGTGTAATACTGGGGTGGCTTGCCTGTTGCTGTGGTGCTGGGAGTTATTCTATCAGTATTTCACATACCATTTAGGTCACCCATGATGAGCAGATTTCAGGGGAGCATTCAGAGTAAGAGAGACTGGAAAGAAGGAATTAGTGGCATGTTTTTTTAAAAGAAGCTAATGAAAACCTTATGAATCGCAGTGAAATACTGCCTGACGTATAGTGCCAGACAATGAGCACTTCAGGAGAAAGATACTCACAATGTGAGTAGGAAACAGTTACTGCTTCAAATTAAAGGTCATGGATGGAACATAAATGGTAGAACCTTCATTTTCCACTTCAAAATACATTGCAGAGTTAAAAAAAAAACCAAAAAACCACAGTAGCACACATCTGTTTATCATCAGTACAAGTAATGTATGGCATCTGAATTTGGGAAAATGTAGAAAATTGTCAAAACTAAAGTGGATGATACTGAAGTGAACAGGAATAATATTGGTTCATTTTTTAACTGGACAATCTTATGTTCTATTACAGCATCAAGAATATGTTCTATTAGTGTCAAAGATAATATTTCAAGATCTGTCATAATGTGTAGCACTGGCAGTGACAGGCTAATACCCATTCACCAAGAACAAAAAACAATTAAAGTGACTTATTTAAATTGATGCACCAATTACTAATGCCAAAAATAAAGAAATTAAAGATTTTTACCAACTCTCCACTCTCAAATTGAGCAAACGTGCAAATAATTGCATGAATAATTACTAGTAATGGGAATGTGGAAGTTGAAAAAAATGGAAGAATTAGTGGCCATAAAAAATAAACTTGATGTGAAAAACACCAGAGGTAACTTGATAGAATTTTGCTAACCAATAACTTACTCATAGCAAACACTTTTCTTTTCTCAATAAAACAAATGGTGACTATTCATATGGAAATAACCAGGTAATATATACAGGAATATACTACTTCTGTGGAAAGAGACAATGACAAAGTTAACTATCATCAGTCAGAACAAAACCTGCGAACAGACCATCAACTGCTCATATGCAATTTTACATTAAAGATGAAAATTAAAACAGGTCTATCATAGACAAAACACAACTTTGATGATATCCCATTGGAATTGAAAGGTTATTTCCAAAATAAATGTAATGCATTGAATGCTAATGGCAGAAGACCAGATAAGTTCTGGGATGACATCATACACGAAGAGAGCAAAGGGGCATTAAGGAAACGTCAGCCAGTTCACAAGGAACTGATGGCACGAAGGAAAGACTTCCAAGCTGCACTGAGGCATTCAGGAACTGATGGCACGAAGGAAAGACTTCCAAGCTGCACTGAGGCATTCGTGACAAACAAGACTCCAGAAATTAACCAAATGCCAATTGAAGTGATTCAACAAAGAAATGCAAACTGCAAGCGTTCTCTTGTCTCTGCCACAACATTTGGAAGAGAGCTATCTAGTAAAGACTAGAAGAGATCCATATTTGTGCCCATTCTAAAGAAAGCAATTCAATAGAATTTAAAAGTTTTCAAAAATGTTGTTAATATTGCATGGAAATAAGCTGTTGCTGAAGATAATTTTCTTTTTTTAAGGCACAGCAATACATCCACAGCGAACAGCCAAAAACACAAGTTGGACTAGTAGCATGTTGTGGGGCTAGGGAAATCAGGGACATCATTGCTAGTATTAGTTGGATCATGAATACAATAAAATACATACCAAAAAGCTGTTTATCTTTGTTTTATTGACAATACAAAATAATTCAACTATCTGAAGTAACAAATTATAGATTAATTGCAAACACTGGGAATTCCAGGATATTTAACTGTTCTCATGCTGAAGATCTTCACCAAACAAGAAGAAGTTGTATACACATAACGAAGTCCAGAAATATGTGTACCGTGGTTGTACCCTTTAATCATACCATTCAATCTTTATTCTGAGCAAATAATCTGAGAAGCAAACTAGATGAAGTAGAATGCAGCATCAAGAGGATAAGAAGACTTATGAACAACCTGTGATATACAAGTGACACAACCTTATTTTCTGAAACACAGAGGAGTTGATGCATTCGCTGATGAAGGTTAAAGTCCACAGCTTTCAAATGAAATACACCTTGATATGAAGAAAATAAAAATTCATATGAAACAGTAAGTAACATCATGAAAATGAAAGAAAAGATGGAATACCAGCAAGTCAAGTTACTAGAACCAACAGTCAACACTCAAGGAAGCAGCAGTCAAGAAATAAACGGCCTTATTCCATTGGGCCAGTCTTCTCCAAATGCTCCTTCTAAAGTGTTAAAAAAATAACACTAAACATCATATGAAGACTAAGATGTGCTTGGCCGAAGTCATGGTAATATCAATCATTTAATATGCAGTGAAAGTTGGACAATGAATAAGGAAAATGGAAGATAAAAATGTTCCCTTTTGAGTAATGGAGTTGGCAAAGAATATGAAATGTACGATGATTCCAGACCAATGTGTGTGGGGGCTTTCTTGGAAGAAGTCTAGCTAGGACCCTCCTCAGAAGTAAGGGGGGGTGATGCTTCCCGTGGAGTGTGGATATATGACCAGTCGTAGCTAGCACCATGCTTGGTGAATGGAAAACAGGGAGTCCTTCCATGAGAGGCATTGCTCCAGTGACTGCACCAATGGGCTCCCAAAACAGCAATGAGCGTACGCTGCAGGTCTGGGCAGTGTTGCATTTTGTTGTAGATAGGGTTGCTATGAATCAGAGCCAACTGGAAAGCTTATGAAGAAAAAACATTATAAGGAATCATATTAACTGTTGAGGCAATTTTAGAAAGATGTGCTTCATGTTAACATAGTAATTGAAAAAAGCCTTTCCACTGATATGGCCTGAGACGTATGTTTAAAACATTGCTACTTTAAGAAATGGACAGTGCATTGCAATTTAGGCAGAGATAAACCTCCTATCTTCCTGGGTTCACATGACTATATGACAGTTGTAGACTTGGTTCTGATTTATGGCAACCGACTCATACGTGTCAGAGAATAGCTGTTCATTGTACGTGTTTTGTTATTTGCTTTGTAGGGTTTTTATGGGTGAGTTTTTGAAAATGCTCATAGATCACCTGACGTTTTATTTTTCAAAGGTGAACTTGAACTCCCAACTTTTGGGTTAGCAGTCAAATACACTAAACATTTGTTTCACCCAGAAAGTTCCATACAACTAGAAACATACTTCAATACATACAAACATCTCTACATTGTTTCTGGAGTAAGTTCACTTCAAAGGGGAGGGGTCAGATAAGGATAGCTCTACAACATACGCTACCCCAGATTTATAGGATTTGTAACAGGCATCGTCTACTTTAAGGCTATAGTTACTGACCCAAGCCATGATATTTTCAGTTGCCTCATATATATGAGAGAAGTAAACATTGACTAAGGAAGATCAAGAAGAACCAAAGCATTTGAATTATGATGCTGGTAAAAAAAATATCAAAAATACCACGAACTGCCGAAAGAACAAACAAAGCCCTCTGAGAAGTACAGTCAGAATGCTCTTTATAGGCAAAGATGGTGAGACTTTGTCTCACTTTGGATGCATTATCAAGATAGACCAGTCCCTGGACAAGGACCCGATGCTTGGCAAGGCAGATGGGAAGTGAAAAAAGAGGAAGACCCTTTAGGAGAGGAATTGAAACAGTGTCGGCAACAATGAAATCAAATACGTATAGGGACAATCGGAAAGATTGCACAGGGACTATGTTGTGTTCTGATTTATAAAGGGCCAGCATGGAACCACCTCGACTGACCCTAACAACATTGTCACATATATGGACCTCTAGAAATACTTCTAAATATTTTAGGACAAATAAGAGATGGTCGGACACATTACATCATTTGAGAATAAGCCTGTGCCCAGCTTCTAAAACTTCTGTACACATTTGAATTTCATGTAACTTCACCTGTTTATACATATTATTTACTGATACTAAATCATTCCAAAGGTAGAGTCAAAGGGAAATTACATGCAACAAAATTCATCAAGTAAGTAGTGGCACATAGTCAAAAACATCTGAGATAAAATTACCCACTCAGTTTCCTATTTATATTATTGCTCCATTGGGTTTCTGGAGCCTTTCAAAGACAATGATTGCACTTTATCTCCTGCTGATGCTGCTGGTAGGTGGCATCCAGTGAGTTGGGGATCACAGCAAGAAAAGTATGCAACCTAATTGACTCGTCCTGTGTCACCTTAGCAGCTGTTGTTAGGATTGCACCCCTGGTTTCATTCACCGTGTTGGTTGTGATGCCCTTCTGTAGGGATTGGGCTTTTTTGATAATATGACCCAAGAACAAGACAGGATGTTTTACTGTCTTCTCTCCTGAGGCATAATTCAGACTGTACTTATTTCAAGAAAATCCCACTCATTTGCATGGCAGTTTATGGTATACTCAATGTTCTTTAAAACCAAATCCACTACCACATAGTCCAGTCTGATTCAGAGTGCCAAGGTGTTGAAACTACAAGAGTAGATAGGCTCCACTTTTTCCTGATGAGTTTGAGCTGCTGACCTTCGGATAGCAGTTCAACACTGAGTCAATAGCACTACCAGGACCGCTTCAGTAGTCTTTGCCAACAGGACAATTGGAGGATCTCAATTCTGCTTTGGTCTTCCTCATTCATTGTCCAGCTTTCACACACATATGAGGTGATCAAAAATGCTATGGCTTCTCAGGTATCAGACATCAGAAGACCCAAAACAACCAATTTGATGCAAATGAGGGGGCTTGGAATGGAGACCCAATGATCATCTGTAGACAATTGGTCATCCCCTCACAGAAGGGTCCCAAGGAAGGGACTGGCCAGTCAGGATGCAGTATAGCGCCAACAAAACACACAACAGTTCTCTACTTCTTTAATGTTTCCCACCACCACCACTACCACTATCATGACCCCAGTTCAATATTACACATCAGGCTAGACCAGAGCATGTACACTGATACAGATAAAGGCTCTGGACACACAGAATCCAGGACAGATAACCCCCTCAGGATCAATAATGAGAGTAGCAATGCCATGAGGGTAAGGGGAAAGAGGGAGAGATAGGGGAGAAATAGGCAACTGATTGCAATGATCGACTAGATCCCCTCCTCCAGGTGGGGCAAACAACAGAAACATGGATGAAGGAAGAAATCAGATGGTGTAAAATATTAAATAAATATTAAATAAATAAATAAATAGTTTATAAATTATCATGGGTTCATGAGGATGGGAGGGTGGGGGAAGGAGGGGGAAAAGAGGAGCTGATACCAAGAACTCAAGTAGAAAATGTGGAAAAGGACTCAAGTAGAAAAATGTTTTTGAAATAATGGTGGTAACATATGTACAAATGTGCTTGATAAAATTGATGTATGGATTGTTATAGGAGATGTAAGAGCCCCCTATAAAATGATTTATTAAAATAAAACAATATACTATGGCTTGGGTCAGGGTATCTTACATGATATTTTTGCTCTTTAACACTTCAAAGAGATTTTTAGTACCAGATCTGCACAATGTACAATGTCACTTGATTTCATGATTGCTGCTTTATCTATAACACAAATCTAAAGCTGTTTTCAATAGTTTGTTCAATAGGCACAATTCTCACAATGAGGTTTATTACTTCCATAACACACCCATCTATACCAGCTGTTTTGTTGGTTTTAATCATTTATTGGGAGCTCTTACAGATATGGCAACATTCTACAGTTCAAACACATCAAGCACTATTATACAATTGCTACTGAAATCAGTTTCAAAATATTTACTTTCTTCTTGAACTCCTTGACATCAGCTCCTGTTCACCTCCTCCCTCCCCTCCCCTCCTCACCAGGACCCCTTAGTCTATGTTTTACCTACAGGAGCCCCCGCCCCTTCTTACATTGCAGATTAGTAATGTAGAATGTCAGAATTATATTAGTACTGGACTTCTACATTACAGCATCAGGAAAAACAATAGGTGTGGTAAGTTAAAATGTAAAGGCATAAGTCAGATTTCTTATATAATTTTTGAAATATCTTAATGTAGTTTGAAAACTTTCACAATTATTTTTTGATAATAACTCAGGTATAGTTGTAATAGCTTTACAAAGGGATGTTAGAAGGTAAAATGTAATATGTCCAATGTTTTTTATTCACATTAATTTTGAATTATCTTCAGAATAAATATACAGTTTGCTCAGCTTCTTTACTGAGAAAATTTTAGTAGGGCTGTTTCCTCATCTAATGCTATTTGAAGAGGCATTTTTGTAAAATGTATTTCTAGATTCCCTGGTGACATTTTTTTTTGCTATTTGTAGATGCCTGTGGACTAGAATTGGTCTGTTAACAGCAAGGTGGCCTGTCTGCTCCTGTAAAGATTTAGCGTAAGAAAACCCATATATAATTACTTTGACTCAGAATCAACTAGATGGTAGAGGTTTGTTTTGTTTTTACTTTACTGTTTATTAATATATATTCTATATTTCACGAGAATTGGAAATTGGATTTGGCATTTTAGGGATCCAGTCTTGAAATAGTTTTATGTGAGAATGAAACTATGAATTATAATATTCTTTGGCAAAAATTATTGCTCTTACATGCTTATTGTTAACTGATATAATAAAGGAAAGTATCCTTTGAAGTATATGACTCTTATTCCAAATGAGAAGCTTTAGAACTTGCCACATAGTATTGCTTAAGATATATTCATAATGATCCATTTCTCGAAGATGTCAGCAGTAAAGTTGAATTCTGTACTACCAAGTAAGCACACACATACACAGTCCATTTTTTAAAATGGCACTTTAACCCTCTCATGCTAAAGTAACAAGAGAGCTGTCTGAATCTTTGACAAGCAAACAATACTCAACCACCATCACTGCGACGAACAAACATTGCGTGGGCCCCAAACATTTTCAAATAGGGATAAAAGTGTTATCTCATGTACATTAACTCTTTGGATTTTTGCTTCGGAATGCCTAGTGTTTTGGACTAGAGCAATTGTCTACAGTTAATCAATAAAATTGTAAAATGCTTCATAAGGCAGATATTATGATTTTACCTTGGCTCCTCCTTTTATACCACCATGCTATCTACTAAGGACAAAGCATGTGACTTAAAATCTATTGCGATATTCATAATGAAACCCATGGCACATAAAAAGCAAACTTGTTTATTTACATGTTCTTTGTTCTTATGAAACTGTTCTGTATCCTGTCTAGTCTGGTTTTGTGGGTGGCTACTTTAGTCCTTTGTGCCGCTGCAGTGAGGTCAGTTTCAATAGTTGGCATGAGGTAAAGAGAGCTTGCATATTTACTCATTATTAGAATTCCCACAAGTTCATTCTCTACTTACACCATCTTTTTGTCTTGCGTTATTGGTTGTTGCCTAACCTCTGTGTGCAGCATTTATTTCAACAGATAGTGACAGAACTTAATATCTCTTCCTTGCTCTTATTCTCATGAGTATGAGTCACATTATAAGAGAACGAGTAATACATTACAAACCATTACCTTTTGCTCAATGTTAAACAACAGCAACCACAAAAATACTCCGGTAAATCTCCATCCATCTTTTCAACACCCTCTCCCCACACCAAAGATATATTGCAGCAATTGGAAGGAACAGTTTGTCTCCTTGAGAGCAGAGGACAGGCAAGGGCACCAGCTCCGATATCCCTATCTTGTACTTTACAGTCATGTATGTGTGAAGGAATAAAGATGGATTGAAGCAATAGACAGGAGTGTATATATTAATTTTTCTTGAAGAAATCACTTTGATTCTATACCTATTGTTTTGTTTCCGGTTACAATATCCTTTAAAGAAAACAAAAAGCATGATAATATCAAAGGAACCAGCTAATATCAAAGTGCACCCTCAAGATTATGCATTTTCAGAGACACGAAAGAGGAGTTCAGAACTTTAGACTTCTAACTGGATTACCTAGACACTAAGCCATTTTGCTTCTCAGTATGTTTTTCCCTGCAATGCAGAAAACTAACAATGCTCTCCGTGTGCTTGTATTTAGGAAGTTAATAAAAGGTCTAAACGCTGTCACCACTATAATAGGAGCAAATAATAGAATATTGAATTTAACCTTTGTTAGTATGTTTCTAAAGGCAGATACTTACTTTTTAAAGCAGAACAACTGTGCATGCAAAGGTTGCATTGCAGGTGCAAATAAAATCAACCAGTATTTCTATTAAAGTTTCTTTCTAGTTACAAACATTGCTTTAAGTCTTATTTCAGTAGAATATTAAAATATGTCAAGATTATATTAAATGTATGAATTTGACTATCAAATTTTTGTCCATGTGAAAATAACCATCATCTGAATGGCAGAATTAATATGAATGTGTTTCTTCTAAGGAAAAATAAAATAAAACAATACATGAAGATTTAGTTAGAACTATTTAAGATAAAATTTCATTTGTGGAAACACATTTAGAAATCTAATATGAACTTATGTTTTATAAATGAGAAATATATCAAGAATGGTAAAATTAACTTCCCAAAGTTATATTACATCTACCTACCTACCAACCTACTTACCTACCTATCTAGCTACCTATAATCTATCATCTGTTATTTATATATGGTCACATTTGACTCTCCTCGAATTATTCTCAAAAAATTAATCAATTTTAGAAAGGTTAGGAGGTGCAAAGATATACTAGGGTTAGTTAGAAACAGGTATATATTGTTGCTACAATTCTGGTACATACATGAATAATTTTCTCTCAAATAAAACATGTTTAAACATGTCTCTTTGACCAATGAAAAGCTACAGGCAAGTTCTATCAGTAATATATTTGTCTTAGTGTCTTCTGATTGCTTTAAAAAAACAAGTCCCGTCAAGATAGTGGCTTCCAGAGGATTTGCTGTGCCAGTGACATTTAAGGCAGAGAGGCCAGTTCAGCTGAGAATGGTGACTGTTTTTGTTTGTTGTTGTTGTTGTTTTAAATTTTCCTAGGATAATTTTGATAGATTTTCTTGAAGGGCATATTATGAAGAAATGCTAAGAAAGCTGAAAAATACATTGGAGGAAAACATTCCAGGAAAATTGGGCAGAGCATTTTTTTTTAAACACAGAAATCAGTTGCTGAGGCAAACAAATCATTCATTCAGACATCTTCCCAATCCACCCCAACTCTGATCTTCCCCTTCAAGATTTCTTTTATGTTCTCCAAACTCACAGAATGTTGACAAGGACCCGACAAGTCCTTCAAGCATGGCAAAATCATTTGCGTAAAGGTAGTTAAATCAAAGAGGCCTCAACTTATTTGGGGAAGGGTGAGAGAGAGCTGGAAACACCATCTTCAGATGTACTTCTAGATGGTGGTATAGTGGTTATGTGTTGGGCTACTAACCTCAAGGACAGAGGTTTGCAACCAGCAGCAGTTCTTCGGGGGAAAGGCCAGGCATTCTATTTCTGTGAAGAGTTATGGTCTCAGAAACCCACAGGGCAGGGCTCCCCTGTGCTATAGAGTCGCTATGAGTTCAAATGGACTCTACGGCCATGAGTGAGATGAAGGAGCTAGGGCAGTAATCGCTTAAAATTTTGATATTTTCACTTATTTCAAGTTTCTATATCAGAACAATATTTTTTGCTTTACTTCCATAAATTCGCCCTTGGTCACTGTGGTAGTTACATAATCAGGTACCAATTTGAGGATTGAGAGTGTAGGGTTGGAGTCTAGGTTGCCAATCAGGTCATAGTCAATGAGGCCTCTGTATGGGCAAGGCCTTCTGGGAATTTTGGGAACTCTTGGATTTCCTCCTTGGAGGCGGGAGAGACTTGCTCTCTCTGCTCACTCCCTTGAAGACTCTCTACTGACAAGAATCACTCCCTTGGAGACTCTCTACTGACAAGGCTGACTCTCCGCAAGACATACCCAAGTAAAAGTCAGATGCACCTACCCTGATGCAGCCCTGGGAGCTGGAGAAGCCACATGGAGCTATCCTGATGCAACCAAACCTCTGGAGCTGGAGAAGCCACATAGAGACCCCTGCCAGTGCTGAGATGCTAACAACACCACTGGATCCACAAGACTTCCAATCCACTGACCTGTGATCCTCCTGCATTCGACATCATTGCATGTATTTCGTGAGTCTGAAGTGGACTTTATAGATTGGTATCAGACAGATGGGCTAATATTGGACTTATGAACTTGATCTGGACTAGGCTGGGATGTTTTCTCATTATTTCAATTGCTTTTGTATATAAACCTCTTTCTTATACACACGAATGCTTCTGGATTTGTTTCTCTAGTCCACCCAGACTAACACAGTCACCTATCATTTTGTCTACTCTATTGTATGTATTTTCTATTTTAAAATTATACACATTTATTAAACTTGCGTCTGATTTTCAAAGATGACTGAGAATATAAAATAATCATCTATTTTAAATTATAGATAAAATTGAGTAAGTCCTGATCTAAAATAATGTGATCATTTCCCACTCAATATTTTCTTTGGGGGAAAATACTTTCCCTTTTCAGTATCACAGACACCACACCTCTTTGCTCCTCTCTTTCTGCATTAGCACACGTGTATGTGTGTGTGAGTATATGCCTTTATATAGCCTATATTAAACCCTTGTTCACTGAAGAATGCTGATTGGGACAAAGAAACTTTTAAATTAGGCATTTAAGGGTAAATACAGAACTCCAGGTGAAATCAGAAAGAGAAGAAAGGTAAATATTAGGAAGTATAATACAAAACAACACAAATATACAAATAATGTTCATTCAAGGTATTCAAAACAAAATGTTACTGTTTGCAGTGCCAAGTCTAACTAAGATAAGATGAGGTTAAAGGGGTAATTTAATTATAGATCATTCAGGTTTTTTAATGCAAAGCTATGAGTTCAGAATCTGTAATTTGCAATGCTTTTAAGCAAGGAAGTTAGGTTAGGTGCTTATTTTGCTTTAAACAAAGATTCATTCTATCACCAGACAGGGCAAAATATGGAGAGGGAAATACTTAAAGTGAGAAGACCAAAGGAAAGCTGTTAGAATTACTTGGGAAAGAGTTCATGAGAATTTGAACAATGGTAATATCAGAGGGGATAATATGGGATAGACAGAAATAAGATGCTTGGATTGTTGGGATCGTTGAGTAGATAAGATTGGCTGTTGCATGGAAACAGCATGTAGGAAACAAGGATGATCCCAACACACATAGTGTGCAGTTTGGACATCAATACATGAAATAATAAATATAAGCCAAACAGACTATGGCATGTGTGAAGATAATAATATATTTGATATAATGAATATTACATTTTTATGTTCATTTTTTGTTGACCGTGGTTTATTGAGTTGTAGCTCTTCAAGACATAATCTGATTCAAAGCTCCAGAGAGTGAACAAAAGAGAAGATACAGATTTGAGAGTTACCATCATCAAGCATATATTAGTAAATAAATGATTGTAAACTTCTCTCTGACATATTTCACCTTTGCTTGGGGTTAGACTTTCCATATCCTGTTTTTGTCACACAGCCTTTGGCATATTTTAGACTTTTTTTTCTTTATGGCCGATTGTTGAATCCATGTCTACAGGACAGAATATGTACTATGTGGAGAAACAAAATGCCTAAAGGTACTCAAATCTATAGTTGTCATGTCTTCACCTTTGCTGATGTGATGCTTCTTTCTCAATCTTCATTCATGTGCTGGGCTTCCAATGAGAAGCTGGTACATGTCTCTTTGTTGTCCAGTTCGTGGAAACCCCACGTACAATTTAAAAAGTTTCTTTTCCCCTGTCTTGCACTATCACTGCCAGTTTACTCAAAGCTATTGTCGAGGCCATTATCCATTTTGAGTGCCTTCCAACATGTTATCATTGTTGACTCGTAGCGATTTTACACACAACAAAAGGAAACACCAAAATTGTTCAAAATTGTTCTTATGTCTGAGGACATTGTTACAGACACTGTGTCAACCTTCTCATTGAGAGCCTCTGTCTTTTCCTCTTTTCACTGTTCCTGTCCATTACTAAGCAGGATGCGCTTCTTCGAGGACTGGTCTTTCTTGATAACATGTCTAAAGTAAGTTAGATAAAGTTGGCCATTCTCAGCTCAAAAGAGAATTCTGGTTGTACCTCATCTAAGTCAGATCTGTTTGTTCTTTTGCCAATCCATGGTGCTATCAATATTCTTTGCTAGCACCACAATTCAAATGCATCAATTATCCATTGGTCTTCCTAATTCAATATGCAACATTCACAAGCATATGAGGCAACTGAAAACTACCAAAACTACCAAAACTGACCCAATGTTTTGGGTCAGATGAAATGTAGTCTTCAAAGTAACTTCCTTGCTTTTCAACAATTCAAAAAATATCTTAACAACAGAGCCACCCAAGGCAATATATCATTAGATCTCTTGCCTGCTGTTTCAATGAGCATTCATAGTGAATACAAGATAGAAGTCCTTGACATTTTTTCTCCTTATCATGATATTATCTATTAGCCAATTGTGAGTTTTTGTGTTCACTTTACATTAAATTATCATCCATACTGGATTTTTCAATCTTTATCTTCATCATCAAATGCTTGTCCCCCTTACTTTCCAGAAGTAAGATTGTATAATTGTATGTCCCAGGTTGTTAAAAAAAAATCTTCCTCCATCCTGATGGAACATTCTGATTCATATAATTCCGTTTCTCTAATTATTTGTCAATATACAGATTGAATAAGAATTGTGAGAGGAAAAAATCCTGACACCTATCTTTACTGATTTTAATTCAAGCAGTATTCTCTTTTTCTGTTTGTACAGCTGCTCTTTGATCTATGTGCAAGTTAGTCAAGAGCGTAATGCAGTGTTCTGGAATTTCCATTCTTCTCAAGACTACTCCTGGTTTGTTGTGATCCACACAGTCAAATATCTTTGCTTACTCAATAAAACACAGGTAACATCTTTCTGGTATTCTGTTTTGAATGAAGATCCATCTTCTATAAGCAGTGATATGCCTTGCTCTACATCCTCATCTGAATCTGGCCTGAACTTGTAGCAGGTCCTTGTCAATGTACTTCTGCAACAATTGTTGGATGATCATCAGTAAAATTTTATTCCATGTAATATTAATTATATTGTTATATAATTTGTGCATTCTGTTGGGTCATCCTTCTTTGGAATTGTTACAAATATAGATCACTTTCAGTCATTTGGGCAAATAGCTGTCATCAAAAGTTTCTGGCATACACAAGTGAGTGCTTCCACTAATTCTTCAGCTTGTTGAAACATTTCAGTTGGTAATTCATCCATTTTTGGTGCCTTGTTTTTGTCTAATTCTTTCAGGGCAACTTGAACTTCTTATTCTGTACCATTGATTCTTTCCCATATATTATGCCTTGAAATGATTAATATTGGCTAGTTCTTTGGGGTACAATGACTCTGTGTACTCTTTCCTTCTTCCTTGGATGCTTCCTGTATCATTGAACTTTATGCTCATAGAATCATTCAATATTGTAACTCGAGGTTGGAGGTTTTGGGTTTTTGTTTTCATTAATTCTTGCAGTTTAAGGTATTCTAAGTGTGTTTTTCATTTTGGGTTTTCTAATTCTAGGTCTTTGAACATTTCAATATACTCTTTTGCTTTGTCTTCTTGAGCTGCTCTTCAGAATTTTCTATTCGACTCTTTGACATCATCATTTCTTCTAATTCTCTTAGCTACTTTAGGATTAAAGAGCAAGTTTCTGACTGTGTTATGACATTCACCTTGATCTTTTCTATTACCTTTGTTTTTTTCCTGAATAATGATCTTGATCTCCTCTGACAGCTCCTCAGATCTTCTGTCATTAGTGTTCAATACATCAAATCTTTTCTTGATTTACTCTTGAATTTCAGGTGGAATGTACTCAAGGTGATATTTTGACTCTCATGGACCTGTTTTAATTTTATTCAACTTCACCCTAAATACACATATGAGCAGTTGTTGGTTTGTTCCACAGTAGGAAACTGACCTGGGTTCAGTTGCTGATATGGGACTTTTCTAATGTCTCTTCCAACATAGGAAGTCAATTTGATTTCTGTGTGTTCCATTTGAAGAATTCCATATGTACAGTCTCCATTTGTGTGCTGAAAACAGGTATGTACTATGTATCATGGGCTTGCCAAATTCTATCGTGAGATCTCCAGCTTCATTCGTATCACCAGCCACAGTTTCCAATTACTATTCTTTCCTCTTTGTTTCCAACTCTTGCATTCCAATCACCAATAATTATAAATGCATCTTAATGATATGTTTGAACAATTTCAGATTTAAGAAACATCAATGGCGAATATCACAGTCAATGAGGAAAAACTGTAAACATTTCTTCTGTGAAAAGAAACCAGACAAAGATGCTCCTTATCCCCACTGTTATTCCACAGTGTTCTAGAAATCTTAGCCAGAACCAAAAGACAAAAAAAAAAAAATCAAGGGGATATAATTGGGCAAGGAAGAAGTGAAGCTCTTGCTATTTATGGATGATATGATTATATAGAGAGGCCAGTGGGTGGAAGGTCTTATGGATCCAGTGGCAGTGTAAGCATCTCAGCGCTGGTGTGGGTCTCCATGTGGTTCCTTGGGCTATATCAGGTTTGTTGTCGGTAAAGTCTCACACGGAGTCAGCTTTGTCAGTAGAGAGTCTCCAAGGGAGTAAACAGAGAGAGAGAAAGAGAGAGAGAGAGA
>NW_022103915.1:79961317-79965068 GCF_000313985.2 Echinops telfairi | reverse complement strand
TGTGGGTCTCCATGTGGTTCCTTGGGCTATATCAGGTTTGTTGTCGGTAAAGTCTCACACGGAGTCAGCTTTGTCAGTAGATCCACACCGTGTCAGCAGTACGAGAGAGAGAGAGAGAGAGAGAGAGAGAGAGAGAGAGAGTCTCCAGCCTCCAAGAGGAAATACCAGAGATCTCAGAATCCTTAGAAGAAGGCCATGCTCACACAGAGGCCTCATTAGCTATATCAAGATTGAAAGACTAGACTCCACCCCTACAGTCTTAATCACCAAATTGACACCAGATTGTGTAACTACTACAAAACTCAGGACTGATGAACCTATAGCAAGTAGAATAAAGGTTGCTGGCAGGTATGGGGGTGAGGGGGCGGGGGCGCATAAAAGGGAGCTGATGTTAAAGATTTCAAGAAGGAAAAGACGTTTTGAAATTAATTATGGCAGCAATTGTACAATTCAGCTTAACACGAATGCATGATGGAATGATATATCTGTATTAACTACCAATAAAATGGCTTTTTTAAATATGCCAAGTACATGAATAAACAATTCACAAAATAGGACACTCAAATGGCTAACAAATATATAAGTAAATGCTCATAATCACTAGCCATCAAGGAGATGCAAATCAAAACAAAGATGAGATATAATTTTATATCCACAACAATAGTCCAATTACAAGAAAAGAGAACAACAAATTCTGGAGAGGGTATAGAAATATTTTAGGATATAGGGATATATTAGAAATCTTACACACTTCCAGGGAGTTTGCAAATATAAACAACCACTGTGGAAAGTGATCTGGTATACTAAACAACAGACAGTAGAAATACCATACAAATCAGCAATACCTTTGCTGGGCATGTAATCCAAAGTGTGAGACAGAACATGAAAGGCAGATGTACACTCTCCCATGTTCATTGAAGACCAGTTCACAATAGCAAGAAGCTAAAAACAACACAGATGGCCATTAGTAGAAGAATGGTGGGGGAAATCTGGTGCACACACCCAACTGAATATTATGCAGCACTGAAAAACAGGGATGAAACACCTCATGTCCTGGAGAAACCCGCAAACCATTATGCTGAGTGCAGTGAGTCAATCACAAAAGGGAAACTATTGTGTGAGTCCACTACGATAAGGACATACACCAGCAGTTCTCAACCTGTGGGCCGCGACCCCTTTGGGGGTTGAACGACCCTTTCACAGGGGTCACCCGATTCATAACAGTAGCAAAATTACAGTTATGAAGTAGCAATGAAAATAATGTTATGTTTGGGGGCTCACCACCACATGAAGAACTGTATTAAAGGGCTGTGGCATTAGGAAGGTTGAGAACCAATGATATACGCAAAGATGAAGGCAGGCTTCTGCTTCCAGGTCATGTAATCTAATATGGTCTCCCAAACAATGAAGTAGAGAACCTGCCTAGCATGAATGAACCATCTATCACCCTCTCTATATGTACACCTTCATTAATATTTCAACAGAGGATGTCTCACCGCCGCTGGGTTCAATTTTTAAATATGTGGGCACAAGGAGAAGACCATTCCATCACTGCCATACAAAACTGTGCTAAGGCCATCCAAAATCAACAGACACTCCAACCCCTGTGATTTCCAATGAGCCTTACTGGAAATTCAAGTCAACATGGAGATAGGGGTGGAAAAGGTATGTATGTCTTGGAGAAGGCAAAAACATTTCTGTGGGCAGGTTAATGGGGAGAAGCAAGCTCCCATCAGGGGGAAAATGATTAGCAATAGTTATATATAACCCAAGGGGAGAATATGGCTGGTACTATGTTCCTAATTGCATGTTTTGGTCTAGGTTCTAGCCAGCCCTTGGTGACCCAGGCCATATGGTGTAGACTCTGGGGACTTTAGACTTTGTTTTTTCAAGGCACACAAGCTTTCATGGGGCACATCACAAGGAATTGATGTGGAAGCCCCACTAAGTGAGCTGAGCTTTATCTCTCTAACTTACCTTGCAGCCCTTGGACTCAAGGCTGAAATTCCCTTTTGTGAAAAGAAGCAGATGCCTGTTAGCCCAAGGTTCTAGAACTGGTGGTCGTTGCACTTTAATTAGGATTTCTTGCCTTGAAGATTCCCAATAAATGGTGGCCCGGACAACCATATACTTACTATTTTAATGCCTTCTTGCTTTATTATGACAAGTAAACTGATAGGCATGGTTCTGTCTTTGTTACTGAATGCTATTTAAAGTTTTACCCTATCACCATCCCCCATTGCTTGTGTAAATAATGTACAGCCACTTAAGAATTTTATCTATTCAAGTCAACAATTCATGTGTTGTTGTTCACATCATTTAACCATGTAAACTTTCCTTCTAGCAAGTGTTTTAAATTCTATACCATTGGATAAATAGACACTATCAATAGAATTATTTGCCTATACCCTAAGGGAATGATTGATAATGTTGCCTAACATAAAATGATAATGGCATTCTTGAACTGAAGCAGAGAAATATATAAACATAAATATATGAGTGGATTTGGGGCTCACACTTAACTCTAGCCCCAATATGAGGACAATTCATTCTGGTTGATGCTCACTGTCAGGAAGAAATCACTGAATTTATGGATGTGATAGCAAAGTGTGGAGAAGAAACTAGATGGTGCCTGGTTATCAGGAAAAAAATATATAAATGGTCTTAAAAGCTTGTCTTCAAACAAGCAGCCATCTAAGGAAGGTGTCACCTAAGTCCACCTGGAAGACACACGGCAGCCTGTGTAATCCAAGAATTGTAACGAATAAAATACAGATCTGAAGGTCGGAGGGTGCCAGAGCTTAAGTTGTAAACACCTGGTTTGCAGAAGGCTATAGATGATGGGAGAAGCCCCAAATCCATTTCCAGGGACATCACATAGATTGTCTCTCTCTCTTTGTTTGAAAGGGATGTGAATAGCCTTGGTATCAGACACATAGCTTGTAAAGTTGTTCATGGCAGAAGTAGTTGGTTAGCACACAATATCTTATCATTTGATCATCTTTTGGTCTATTTTTAAAAGTTCAGATTAAGAAAGAAAAAGAGAAGGGGAAATACGTAAGCCTATAGTAACTCCACCCTGACCACAGACCAGGAATATGAACAGCCTCACCGGCGTGCAGAGTGCCATGCAGAGTGGACTACAGCAGATGCAGTCAGGTTAAAATTCAACACCTTATCATTTGATTTCCCTTTGATCCTGGTAAAGTTTTGCCAGTTTTTAAATATTTTCTGATTTCTTTTTATTGAGATTTCTCTCTGTTTTACTTTGTTATTGTTGTTGATTTCTGTTGTTGTTTTGTATACTTTCTGTATATGAAATCTAGGATAGGTAAATCTTTAGAGACAGTAACTGCATTAATGGTTTCTTGGGGGCATGTCTGGATAGGTTGTGGGGAAATGAGGAGCTAATAACAATGAATACAAGAAAGAAGAAAATGTTCTAAAATTGTGGTGATGACTGCACAATTCTTCTTAATATGACTGAACTATCGAATTGAATTATATGTAAGTTATATGCCAATAAAACTATTTAAAAACGTAATGTTGAAAGCTTTGGTAGAATTCTTCAACTTCTGCACCACTAGTTTAATTGGTCGGTGCATGCATTTTGAATAATTTTATTGATTCGATATCTTTGTATGAGGAGGGATACTATCTATCACTGTGTTAGTCTGGGTGTACTAGAGAAAAGAGAAACAAATTCTCAAATTTGTTTGTAAGACACTCAAATGTATGTAAGAGAGAACTT
>NW_022103915.1:79959254-79960405 GCF_000313985.2 Echinops telfairi | reverse complement strand
CACATTTTGATTATTGATTGATATATGCTGCCATTTCTTTTCATTTTGAGTCATGCCTAATCAACAAATGAAGGTCCTGAAGGCCTTCCTCCACCCACTTCAGTGTGGTCAACTCTACTTTGAGAATGCTGCTCTTGCTCAGTCATCTTTTGATTCCCTTCTAACCTTAGGGGCTCATCTTCTTGCTCTGTCTCTAACAATTCCGTTTCTAGTTAGGAGATTTTCAGTATCTGGCAATGTTCCAATGCTATTCTCAAGGTTTCAGTTGCTAAATCCTCAGAGGTGGACAACCTCTTCTTTCTTTTGTTAAACACTGAGGACTCATATTCCAGTACCATATCAGATATTATTTTGCATAGGGTGTTTCTTGGCTAATTTTTGAAAATATATCACTAGGCCTTTCTTCTTAGACTATCTTAGTCTAGATCTTCTGTTGCAGCCTGTCTACCATGGGTGATCCAGCTGGTATTAGAAATTAGGTGGCATAATATCAAGGAACATAGCATGGTCTAAAAAAAATTACAGATGTGTTATGGGGGTGCAATAATGCCCTGGAACTCTAAATTCAGAGTTATATAGGGTATGCCCTCTGCTTTGAAACTACATGAAATTTAGGTGAGGTAACTTGACTTTTTAGGATAAATGAAAATAATAAATGATTTTTTAAAGCAGTTTGTTTTGGCAGGTATAAATATTATAACCATTTAGAATGACTTCACCATTGTTTTTCTATTTTACTAGATAAGAACAGAGATTTATGACATATTCAAATGGGCGGGCAGTCAAATTGTAAAGCAGAAACATTTCCTAAACATTTCCTAAACATTTCAATCAATTAAAATGGCATTCATTTTAAATTATCTCTTCAAATTTTTCTTTCACTTAGATTCATATATGTTTTTGTATATGTCATTCATCTGTTCCTTAGTAGTCCCATATATTTTATATTTCATAAATAGACTACTTCAAAAAGACTCCAGATTGCATTATGTTCCTTGGGAGAATCTTTGAGTGGTGTGTGTGTGTGTGTGTGTGTGTGTGTCTGCGAGCATGCTCATGCACAGCTGGTAGACAGTTCAATTAAATGATTGATCATCTTCAACTTGGAGAGAGAAAGCCCAAATTCTTCAAACTTGGTGCAACACAATCTC
>NW_022103915.1:79941763-79958931 GCF_000313985.2 Echinops telfairi | reverse complement strand
TGACTGAAGAACCCTTCCATCCCCAAGGTCTCAGGCTGTGCCATTATTTCCTAAACAATATAGTATCTGTGGAGTCCAGAGAGAGAGCTGTGTGTCCACCCCCATCAGGCAGCAATAAATCCCAAACAGGTGACTCAGTAAACAAACTATGGTATACATACGAAAAAATTAGATGAAATTAAAATCACATACACACAAATGTATGAAAATGAGTGAAATCTGAGTATAAAATGTGATTTTATCTGTGTCCATTCTCTTGTAATATTGCATCACTGCCCTAGGGAAACTAGAGAACACTTTGCACTGGATCTTACAGCTGGCTGTGCTCTAAGATGATCTAGAAACAAAAAGTTTATCAATCAGGAAACATATCTTTAAGTTCAACCACAACGGCAACACCAAAAGTGTTACAGAATCCGCACCACTCTAGGGCAGAAGTCGAACACTGCACACTGGACTTTTGTTATCTTTGCTATGTTCTCAGTTCTGTCATAGATGCTTTCTGCTCATCTTTCCACAGTTTGGCCCTGTGCAAACACAGTCTAGGACAAGCCAAGGGTTTCCAGTGTTCTCCAAATTGACGTGTGTGGTTTCAACACTGCACTTCCCTCTTTTCTCAGAAAGTAGCCTGAGTCTTGTGCTGCAAACATTTTAATGCCTGAAAATAATTAACTCACTTTTTCTAACCATTCTCATTGCTCATAGTAGCAAAGCTAATTCCATAGAGAGTTCCACTGGTTATTACATATAAGCAACTCAAAACCAAATCCACTGTCATCGCGTCAAAAACGTAAGTAGTAGGAGAAAATTCCGGGTTAGTTTTTAAACTATTTTCTAATATTAGTTAATGTCTTGAATTTAAGCATATCATCTGGGTTTCAATTACTTCATTTATAAAATGATCCAAAAGTCCCTTTGTCAAATCATTTTCTATTATCATTTAAATGAGGATTTTTCCCAACCAAATACCACTCTGCAATATTTGGAAATATAATCAACCTTTGATAGACTCTAAATCAAAATTTTTTAATATATTTAATTGAGCAATTCTAAGCCCGAGGTTGAGCTTGAATACATGTGAGTTATATTGACATCCATATTTTAAAATGTGTCATGAGCAACTCTGACCCAGGGATTTATTCTGTTAATAGAAATAATGTTTCACAAAGTTAAATTGTCAATAGGAATACTTAAAACATCACCACATATTATAGCATTATAATTTCAGTTGAGAGAACTATGAAGTCCTACAATATAATGACATATCTGACAGAAAATACATTTTTCTATGAATCATCTCACCAACACAAAAGATTTCTATAAACAAAGATCACCTCTCTTGTTCTTTGGTTAGAAATTAATATAAATTTGAGGAAAATTATCAGTTTGCTCTGACAGTCTAAGTACATACTTCTACAAAAAAAATAGCACTTAACCAATGTTTTTCTTAAATCAAATTTACTTCAAATTCAATTATCCAACTAGAGTTGTTTGGGATGATTAAATTTCTGCTTATGAGTTATAAGCCCAAAAGGTGGGAAAGGATCTCAGCGACAAATGAATACTAAATTATAGACTATCAAATTTTGAACCTGAATATGTTGAATCTTGCTGTGCTGAAAATACATCGTTCCCACTTGATTGATGTGGAACTTATTTTGATTTTGTAGGGTCCAGTGGGTGTACCCTGCTAAGCACCATGGTAGATACAAGATACATAATAATTAGCTCCTGTCCTCAAGTAGTTATAATTTCATTAATAACAATAATAAAAAGGGCTTGCTTGCTAGAAAAGGTCCATACTAGACAGCAGCTGTCTCAGGAAATAACATGTTTAATGTCAAATATGTAGTAGAAGAAACAAGTGCTATATCTATGGCATTTTTATCTACAGCTAATAACTTGACCCTGAGTTTCCTCATATTGCCTAACCCTATGGCCTTCATTTCTCTTTCGTGCAGCATACTCACATTGGCAGCTATCAACGTTTGGAACTTTTCTACTCACTTTAATTTGAGTTTGAAACACAAATTTTGTCTTTATTACAACTTCACTGCCTCACTAACCTTTCAGTCCCTTCTTGGCTGCACGCACTTCTCTGTTGTATCTGAACCTCAGATACAGTAAGTTAGTCTATTTGAAGACAATTTTTCTAGTTACTCATGTGGCTTAGAAGCAGATGCTTTTTCTTCTACTTAAGTTGGCTACTCACACACACACACACACACACACACACACACAGCGCAAATACGTGGCTAATCCCAAGCTAGCCTGTTAGAGTCCTGGATGTTCAAAGAGTCACGCAAAGCATTAAGCAACAAATTTAAAAGCCAAGGACACATAGCATCTTGCTTGAAAGCAATGTCACTTTGAGACTTTGTTTAAACATCCCACCAGCTGGACTTCTTCAGCTTGCTATCCATCCACTTCTTTCTCTAATAAATATGTTTTGAAGCCTTTCTCTGCCTGACCAAATTAGGAGATATTTAACTGTAAGTGGATAAGAAAAAAAATTAAGCAAATAAAACCCTTTTCTTTTACTTGATTGGAAGATTCTTGAGGGTAGGGACCAGATCTACTGGTAGGTGATGACTGGTATACAATACCTCATAAGAAAATGACTTTTAAACATAAAATAAACCAGTTTGCCTTTAACTCAATGTGTTGCTCATAGCGCCTTTTTCTGTCTTAAAACTTTTTTGATGTATGAACTGGCTCCTGGTCCCTCCCCAACTTCCTCTCTCACCAAGCTCTCTCTTAACACCAAACTGAAAGCACAAGCAAACAAAAAAACCTCACTGCCATCAAGTTGATTATAATTCATAGTGACCCTAAGTAAGATTTCCTAGGCTATAAATCCTTATAGGGACAGACAGCCTTACCTCTTTCCCATGATGTGGCTGCTGGGTTTGGACCATTGACCTTGAGGTTAGAGGTTCAGTGCTTGCCCAACAGTACTTCCTAGCCTCTTCCGTTTCCTCTTATCTCTTCTGAAGCCACAGGGGTCTCAATTATGTTCCTGGAACCTTCAGAGTCATACCCTAGAGATTGTTTCTTCTCTTGACTCAAATATTCTACCTATAGCAATTTGGCTTTTGATAGAAATTTCACTTTTGACTAATTCTTTTCCATCACATCTTAGAGACAATATAACATCCTCATAAAGGATGAAGAAGAATCGATGCATTTGAATTATGATGGTGGTGCAGAACATTGAAAGAACCATAAGCTTCTAAAAGAACACACATACGCATTTGGGAAGAAGTGCATCCAGAATCTCCTTAGATGCAAGGATGACGAACCTTCATCCCAGGTACTTTGAACATGTAATGAGGCGATACCAGCCTCTGAAAGAGGCATCAGACTCTTAAAGTAGAGGGACAGTTGACAAGAGAGATGATATGGCTGCCACAAGGTGAGATCGAACAGAGGAACATGTGTGAGGACGGTGCAGGGCTGGGTGATGTTTCAATCTGTTGTACATTAGGGGCATCTGAGTTAGAAATGGACAAAAGTCACTGAACAGCAACAAGGAACAGCAACATCACTGACTATGATGTTAAGAGGAGACGCACTTCTACACTCTGTGATAGTACCCTATTTTTAAATGACATTTTTGCAATCTACCTTTTTTTGGCCTATTTTCAGTTCTTTTATTTTTTCCTATTTTCCCCAACCAGAAAAAACAATCCTCAGAGACCAGTTATTTTTATTTTCTTATTCTATTCATTGCAAATCCAGCGCTGGTACATCCAGAACATGGTATTGTTACAGTTTTGGGAGAATGAAGAGGTGAATGAACAATTATCACCAGTCGTAGGAAATTTGAAAAATAGTGGGAAAATGCTTTAAAACATAGACTTGGATCCAAAAGCAAAAAGCAAAAAATGACATCAAGTTTATTCCAACTCATAACATTCCTATAAGGTGTAACAGAATTTCTCCTTAGGTCTATGAGCCTGCAAATATTTAGGAGAGCAGACTGGTGGGTTTGAGCCACTGACCTTATGGTTAGCAGCCCAATGCTAAACTCACTGCACCACCAAAGTTCCTTAAATAGGGCTCTGGAAGAAATCAATAACAATCAAAACATATATAATGAGAGGATACAGTTGATATAGACAAAGTAAAGAAGTATAAGTAAAGAACTCAGAGAAGAAAATTTTGAGGAATATTTTGGTTGGGGAGGTGTGTCTCCTAGTTTGTAACTGCTAACATTTGAAAAATGTCCCCCAAAATAACATACAGTCTTATTTTGTGGAGCCCTGGTGTTCGAGTGATTACGGTTTATACACTTACATGTGAGGTACGTATAACCACAAAGTCTGCATTTCTGAGCCACTAGCTGCTCAGGGTGCCATGAGTTGTCATTCACTTGAGAGCAAGGAGTTTGGTTTTAAGTCTTATTTTTCTTCTGTCATCAAATAGAGTAACCATGGCCAAGACACATTTATTTGTATTTTTATTGTTGAATATCATACAACTGCAAATTCACAGAATAAAGGATCACATTCTATATTTCAGTCACTAAGTAAACGATATGCATAATTAACATGCTGAGAAATCAGCAAGGCAACCTACATAGCTGAAAACCACAGAAGGTCTAACCTGTAACAGATTACTTGTTGAATATGTAAGTAAAATAACTGTGGCTTTTGAACATCCTAGGTTAGCCTCTGCATATGTCTAACTCTAGGAGTTTAAAAAGAAATTGACCCTAACTGAGGCTCAGTGTTCAAATCTAGAAAAGACAAAAATTTTACTTATAGAACTATTAATGAGCAAAGAGTGAATTTCCTCATGTGATAGTGGAAGAATCTATCTAGTATTGGGTTCATATCAATATATCATTTTTAAAAGTTTGTGTTGATATTTTGGTTTTTTGATAATTACCCTGATTGTAGTTCATTAGATTTCTTGAATTTATAAATTAATTTCTTTGATTTGGTTTCGTGCAGCAAATTTGGAAAATATTAGGCTATTATTTCTTCATTCTACTATTCTGCCTCATAATCTTACTCTCTAGTCCATTAGGAATTCCAGCTACTCACATAGTGGATTTTAAATTTTATCCGATGAGTTAATGAGGCTTTATTATTACTTTTCAGTTATGTTGTTTAGATTGGAAAATATTTATTGACTTATACACCAATTTATAATTCTTTCCTATTATCTCATTGGGTGTTAGGTCATTAAATAAGTTTAAATCATCAAATGATACATTTTCCATTTCTAAAATGTCCTCTTAAATTATATTTCATAATTTTTATTTTAATGTGAACTTGGCTATCTTCTAATTCATTCTAAGTCTATTGTTCTTACTTTATTGAGAATAGTTTTTATATCTGTTTAAATTCCTGACTTAATTTTCAATATTTGGGTTACCTCTGTGCATAACTATTGAAAGGTCTTTTGTATTATGTTTTGTTTTCTGAGAAAGTTAAATTTTTCCTTGTTTTAATTTAATACTAGGTTTTATTCTAGATGTTAATTCTAGAAAATGTTGTAGAAGTTTTCATTTGAATAATTTTGGATTTTTATTTGATTAAGTAATAAGCTTAGTTGGGTTCAAAGTTGCAGTTAAAATTTTAAGTTCCTTATAATTAAGTAAGATGTTTGCAGTCTACCCACAAAAAAGTGAGTCAAAAGTCAATCAGAAATTTGGCAGAGTTTCAGTACAGAATTTGAGGATTTTTCCCTTGTTGTAACTCTCCCATCCACTTTTCAGCAGCTTTGATACATCAACTTCTGTCCTCTGATTCTTAAGTCCAGAAAAATGTTAGATTTCCTTAAAGACTGGGATCAGAAGAGTACACAATACATAGCCTTATCTCAGATCAATATCTGCATAAATTTCAAATTCATCTTGTGGGGTCCTCTCTTCCAAATAACAGTACATCTTCAGAATCTGGCTAGAGATGCTAATTTTCCAGAAAGCTAAAAAATATATATATATATGATTCTAGTAATTTTGCCTTGAGTTCATATTTATTATCTTCATAAAGATTGTTGTGCTAGAAGTTTATGCCTACAATATGTAAATGTTGTTCTCATATCTTGATTTTTTTTAAAAATTCTAAAGATAAAAGGTGTGTCACAAAAAAGCACATTTCTTTGAGTATTTTCTGAAAAATAGGGAACAAAAGGTGCACATTTTTTTATTAACAATAGAGGTTTTTCATGTTCCAAATATTTGAGATCTGTGTCCTGCCATGAATACGTCTAGTCTGCTGCTATGTTTTCATAAGTTGTTGTTTCTCCATTAGTTCTATTAACAAGTGACTTACATTGATTGGGAAAGGCTGACATATTAAAAGCACGTGACTCATTGACTCAAAGACTCCAACAACTCTGGACAACAGCAACGCAAATTCTTTTTCATAAAATTTTTACTTAAAAATTTACTGATATTTTCCCAACCAAGAAAATGATACTGCCTATACTCCATTTTTCTTTTTTTAATTACATTTTTATATTCCAAAGTTACAGAATGATTAGTGCACATTATGAGTTCATTGCTTTCCAACTTCTATTTAACTAATGATGCTATTTTGAAGATACCAATGCAGTGACACACATAAGTCAAATTGCTTAGATGTTTATATTTTTTCTACTCTCTTCTTTTAAACTCAAAGTGACTATTTTATTCCCTTCAAATTTATCAAGACCAGTACTCCCTTGAGCTCCAACTTAGTATGCTTAGCTTTATGTTAGAAAAAAAAATTTGTCATTGAGAACATTAGGGGGTTATAATGGCCAAGACAGCAGACCTTTGACTATAGTTATAATAGAGGGCATCTCAAGCGGAGAGATCATGCTCCCAGTAAAGCCTCCACAGTAATATCTTCAAGCTAAAGAGGAATAAGAGGCCCTGATTGGCACTTTGTTACTTGAATGGTCCCCCACTGATGAAGCAGAAGGACATTAAGGATGATTTTAGCACAATCTAAAATCTCGCTGATGCCAAACTTAGAGCAGTGAAAGCCACAATGCCATTCCTAAAACATGCTATGAAATCAAGAAGGCTCTGCTTTTCAAGACACCCAGGACTTATCCTTCTTTCTACTTATGACTTTTAAAAGGCCCTCTTCATCATTACGTCTCCTGTCTCCCCTACTCAAGACAAACTAGGGAATCATCTTCATTTATATGCAGCACATTTTTTATGCGATTGGCTCCACAATATAAATGTGTTTGATTAAAAATTAAAAATATTGGTTTTACTTTTCATCAGGATGAAAAGTGAAGTCTCATTCTCATTTTCAGGCCGGTTTGCTCGTTCCCATCCTTCTTGCATTGTACACTGGGGACAGTGCTATTAACAGATAGGCTCCATTCCCGGGCATCTTAAATTATGTCTGCTGCCCTGAGCCCTCAGTCACGAGACAATAACAGACGGCAAAGGACTTTTCAAAGGATAGGTGAGGAGACGCCATGCTCCACTGGGAATAAACCTTTCCCTTGATCTTATGTCAGAATGATGCTGAGAAAACTATATGTGGTGTCTTATCATCTTACAGCACATGGTTCTTAAATGCCAAAAAGGCTATTTTACATTGGGGAAAGTTAAAGGTCCCAAGAATTACTCCAGACTATCCAACTTTGCTTTAAAAATACAAAGATAACAGGACATTTTCTGGATGCTGTGCCCATAGACCTTTGTCTGCTGCCTTGCCTGGTTGGTTCCTTTTGTGATGCTAGCTTTTAGGCCCCCGGTTGGTATTTTTGGAAAGCAGAGAAGCATGTATTCTGCAAGTTGCCAAAATTGGCTGCACAAAGCAGCATGCTTTGCAATTTGAAGGTTAAATTCTTTTCAAAGAGACTTCTTGGAACTGCTCTTCTCACTGCTATTAACCAGTGGAACTGTCTGACCTTTATAAGTGCAAGTCAATATTCACACCGTCAGAGCAGTATCGGGGGGGAGTAATCTTTTCAGTCCCAAAGAGAAACAGTTTGCCACAGGCAGATCAAGACTAGACAAGGGGAGTTGCTGAGCAGTGACATAAAACACTTTTAAGTGAATTCAAAGAGTGTCTTTGACACAGCTTGGAATTTTATTCAATTTAGTTACAACAGTGCCTACTTAACGTCTCTAAACTACAGAGGTGTCATTTACAATAATACAGAAATAGAACGTGAACTAAAGCCCCTTAAGTGAGCTCATTACTTTTATCCACACCTTTGAGAACACTGGTGACTACTCCCAATCTAGACATCGCTGAAGATCATTCAGAAACAAAGGTTATTATTTCTAACAAGCACCAGTAGCTCTCTCGTTCCTCCATAGAGGACATAACTGGGAAAAACTTAAACTTTTAGGAATGGGGAGCCAAATCCACTGCATTGAGACCTCATATAGTTGTTGAAACTGTTAATCTGTACTCCACCAGGCAAACTCATATGTCATCCATAGAGACTGGTGGGTTTGTACCACCCCCGCCCCTTGTGGTTAACAACTGAAAACCTAATCCACAGTGCCATCAGAACCCTATAAATTTTGAATAGTTTCATTTTCATTTTGTGCCCAGTGTTTCCATATGATTATTTTATGTATGTTGCAATGTGATATTCATGGAAGGAAAAATACATCTATGGAATTGGACACTACATTGTTGCTTTAAATGTCTTTGGAATGTTTTCATTAAGGTGCCATCATTATGATATTTTTAATTAACAATAGGGCTTATTTTAACAAAACTTTTAATGGTACACTTACATTTTGGGTTTTTTTTCATTAAAAGATTATTTTATTGGGGGTTCCTACAACTCTTATAACAATCCATACATCAATTTTATCAAGCATATTTGTACATATGTTACCATTATTCTTTTCTAGAAGTTTACTTTCTATTGAGCCCTTGGTATCAGCTCCTCTTTCTTTTCTCCCCCCATTCTCATGACCCCTTGATAAATCATAAATTGATATTATTTTCATATCTTACACACACCACTGTCTCCCTTCCCCCATGGTTTCTGTAGTTTGCAACCCTGACGGTGTGTGTGTGGCTACGCGTTGATCACTGTGATCAGTTCCCCCTTCCCTCTACGCTCCTGGCATCACTATTCCCATTGCAGTTGCTGAATTCCGTGTGTCCTGAGCTTTTATCTATTCCCATGCACATGCTCTGTTCAAACCTGCAGTAAAAAGCAGTACTGGGGTCATGATAGTTGGGGGTGAGGAAATCTCAAGGAACCAGAGGAATATTGTGTGTTATATCAGTGCTTTACTGCACCTTGGTTGACTCATCCATTCCCTGTGACCCCTCTGTGAGGGGATGTCCCATTGTCTACAGATGGGGTTTGGGTCTCTGCTCTGACCTTCCTGTTTTCAATAATATGTTTGATTTGTTTGTTATGGTTCTTCTGATACTTGTTATCCAGTCCCAGCGATACCTCATGATCACACAGGCTGGTGTGCTTCTTCTATGTGGGCGTGTTGCTTCTCTGCTAGATGTCTGCTTGTTTAGATCCAAGCTTTTAAGACTCCAGATGCTATATCTTTTGGTAGCCGGGCACCATCAGCTTTCTTCACCACATTTGCTTATGCATCTATTTTGTCTTCAGTGATTATACTGGGAGGGTGAACATCACAGAGTGTGAATTTGTTAGGAGACTGTGTTCTTGCATTGAGAGAGGGTATGAGCAGAGGCCCGGTAGAATTATGTTTTAAAGAGTGAGTGCATCAGACTTTGGGTAACATATCTATAGGTTAAAAAAATATCCATATAATTCTCATGTACAAATGTTTGTTCTCTCGTCATTTAAATCTCCTAAAACCTGCAAACAAAATATAAATTCAAGTAATTTTTTAATAAATTAAAATGACTCTATACCCTGAATGGAACCCTTTTTAAGACATAAAAGAAATGCTGTGTATTATTAAAATGTGCATTTGTTAATGGTATTAGTACAATAAATCTGAAACTATTTTTTATAGCATTGTGTAAATGTTTGCACTCATTGATATTGATCAGAATGAGGTTTCTTATTGTGAGAAGATGGAGATGTAATAGTGAGCGGCATGTAAGGGCTGCTAACTGAGAGGCTGGCAGTTCAAACTCACCCAGAAGCTCCATGGAAGAAAGGCTTAGTGGTCTGCTTTTGCAAAGAAAATTGGATGGAGCAGTTCTAGTGCATACAGCAATTCACAATTTCACAAGAATACGATTTAATCCTTTATAATTGGTTCAGTGTTTAACATTTGGATATTTGTCGACCTTTACAAAGTAGCTGCAGCATTGTATGTTCCCAATAGAAATGTACAAGGCTTTCAATTCCCATTTCCAAATCTTTGCCAGCCTTTGTTAGTGTTTGTCTTTTAAAATTGTAACCATTTCCTGGGTACAGAGTGATATCCCTTTGTAATTTTGACTTGTATCTCCCTTATGTCTAATTTGAGCATCTTTTCATGGTTTTGCTCCTAGTTTGTATATCTTCTTTGGAGAAAAAAATCTAATGAGTTCTTTGCTGAATTTGTAATTGAGTCAAAGCAAACATTCAGCAGAATAGGAAGCATTAATAGAATTAATGGATTTATGGAAACAATGGATATATCTCACGAAGACATATATTAGCTAACGTGTAAATGAAATTCTGAAATTTAGGACAGGAATTAATCCCACCTTGATTTTGTAGCCACCCATGTATAGATGTATTTTGAAACAATAGAAACAGATGAAAGACACCATGGCATGATAAGAAAAGAAAACACATGAGGCCATTGGTGCTGGGGCTAATATCTGAAGAACACCACTATGTTAAAGCTATGGAATCTACAAATGAGACTGAGAAGACAAGATCTAGAATAAAGACATGAAAAGTCCAGATATTTTTTATACCTCCTGAAGAAATTAACCTTGTAAAATGATCCTTAGACGTTGAGGAGGATAAGAAGTGAAAGGTAACAATGATATCAAGTAACTATCAATTCACTGTGTCTCTGACCAAAAACTGCTTTGGTAAAGTGGGTGCAGTGGGAGCAAAGGTCTCGGGGTCGCTGGGCAGGTGAGAAATATGATTGTGAGTAGAAGGTTGAAGCTGGGCAGGAGAACAGCACGTGGGGTGGTTTCTGGAGATAGGCTCTGAGTAGAGAGAAGCTTCTCCCTGTTCTAGGGTTGAAGTAAAATATTTTGGTTGGAAAGAAGAAATGGGAAGAAAAATATTAAGGATAAAGAAAGAAAGGATGGTCATAAGACTAATTATGAGAAGTGATCATTTTTATGATTTAATGATTTTTTTTATTCCCCAAAGTCTTGTCACACTAAATTTCTGTAATTCTTTTAATACTTATAAACAGAACCATATTTGAACAGGAAGATATTGATAAAGGATTAGATACCTTATCATAATGGATTCCAAAAATGTAATATATGTAAAATCTGATAGACTATTTTTTAATTCTTTCTAAAGGTGTATAATGGTGAAAAAAATAAGTGGACCTTCTTATTTTCCAATTTTTCTTTTGTAACTCTTTAAATGTATTAAGATAGCACAACAATAGAGCAATATAAACCCTTTACGTATATACACCAGTTGCTAATATATTACCTCATGCATTTCCTCTGTTCCCTCAATCTCTCTTTTTCAACTTAATAAACCATTTGTGGGTTAGTTGCTAATGTTATAACACTTAATATTCCAATTAATTCATCATGAAACAGGATCATCTAAAATTAGGGCATTCTCTTACATAATCACAATAAAATTGTCATACAAAGGACATTTGAGATTGATATACAGTTATAACCTAATATACACTCTAAATGAATTTTATTCGTGATCAGTTATTCCACTAATGCCATCCTTGCCATTGAGCAAATTTGAAATACAAACCAGGGTCATGGATTGTTATGTGTCCTATTGTCTTAGTTTCTTTCAAGCTAGAAGATTTGCATTGACACTTTCTTCTTTCAATCATACAGAATATTGACGGTTTTGAAGAGATGAGTTTAGTTGTCTCACTGACTGTGACGTAATCTGCCTCTGTTGTCATCTCTTTGTGAATAGATTAAGGCGAAGAATTTCCCAGAGTACAACATGAAGGGTGCGCAACAGAGCAGCAAGGGGAGCAAAGCAACAATGGCCCAAAGGAATTCTGAAAACAGACTTTGGGGGAGTGGGGATGGGGGCAGGGCAGGGCTTGGCACTGCATCAGAATCCATCTGAAAGCATTCATAAGGGTAAGCAGACAGACCTGGAACTATTCATAGGTATTGTTTAATTTTTTTCATTACTGTTCCTATAAGAAGGATAAGCCTGAGGAGAAAAAAATGGGACTGACAGTTCCAGAGGGAAAGGGGAGAAGGGGAGGTGTGGGGGAAAGGAGAGGGGAGCAAACAAACCCAGGACAAGGTGAGGAGGGCATAGAATGCCTCCTGGTGGGGTTCAAACAAGTGCAATGTAGCCAAGAGGAAGTACAGGGAGCCAAATGAAAGTCAAACATGATAGTGGGACAGGAGGAAAATAAAAAGAAATAGACAAAAGAACTAGGAGGAAAAAGACAGAGAGGTATAAACATAGGCATGAACATATGTAAATATATTAATATATAACAATAGGGATATATGTCTATTCACATACATTCATAAGTTAAGGATTAACATAATAGACACTGGCCCTCTACTCAAGTCCTCCCTCAATGCAAGAACACTTTGCTCTAAAAACCTGGCATTCTGTGATGCTCACCTTCCCAACACGTTCACTGAAGTCAAAATGGGTGCGTAAGTAAATGTGGGGAAAAAGCTGATGTTGCCCTGCTGTTACAAGATAGAGTGTTTGAGGTCTTAAAGGCTTGAAGATAAAGAAGCAGCCATCTAGCTGGGAAGGAACAAATCCCACATGGAAGAAGCACACCAACTTGTGTGATCATGAGGTGTCTAACATGAGGTGCCTACACGGTTGGCTATCAAGCATCAGAAAACCCATACGATCATTTCTATGTGAACATGCGGGACCAGAATGGAGACCCAAAGCCCATCTGTAGACAATTGGACATTCCCTCACAGAAGAGTCACAAGGCAGGGACGAGCCAGTCAGGATGCAATATACCACCAACCAAACAAAAAGCTTTCCTCTAGTTCTTTAATGCTTGCTCCCCCCCATCCCCCACTATCATGACTCCAGTTCTCTTACACATCTGGCTAGATCCGAGCATGTACACTGGTACAGATAAGCGCTCTGAACACACAGACCTCAGTACAGATAACCCCTCAGGACCAATGAGAATAGCGATACCATAAGGGTAGGGCGAAGTTAGGGGAAGAAGGAGGAGAAAGGGAGAATTGCTCACAATGATCAACGTCCACCACCTCCACCATGGGGACAAACAACAGACACACGGGTGAAGGGAGACAGCAGATGGTGCAAAATATTAAAATAAAAATAATTGATAAATTATCAAGGGTTCAAGAGGGTGGGAAGGTGAGAGGATGGAGGGGAGGAAAAGAGGAGTTGATACCAAGGGCTCAAGTAGAAAGAAAATGTTTTAGAAATGATGATGGCAACATATGTACAAATGTTTTTGATAAAATTGATGTATGGATTGTTATAAAAGCTGTAAGAACCCCCAATAAAATGATTTATTAAAATAAAAAATATAAGGTGAAGAATTTTAGGCAATTTTCATCAGATTGAATACCATATGATGCTAATCGGTATAATTATAAAAATGTTAAATTTGCTTACTTAGTTAAAATGATCTTTAAAATATTTCTCATTGAAATGATTAAGTAATCTATGACATAACATATTGAGTATATATGAATATCCACTTCTTCAAAAATATTTTAATCAATGCCCTATGAAGTACAGATTTTTTCTAAATCAGTTATATGTGGTTCTAATAGTATAGAAATGTGTGACATATATGGATATATATATGGGAATAGGGTGTCTTTCTCTGTTTTTATGCCCTCTCATATGAATTACACAAACATCAAACTCCTTATATCTATAACTAATAAAGTGTGAATTTACTAGAAAAATTAATCAATGAGTGATCTCACTTTAGTGTTAAGTTTGGATGTATTTTTGAATAATACTTTGTTAATTTTTTAATTAAGGAAATGAGACAATTTTCTGTAAAATATTAGGATTTGGTTGCAGAAAATAATTAATAGACTATATTTACAAAATTGAAATGCTAATGGCTTAGCAGAATACATATTATATTAAAATCATCCTATAGCAAAATATACAATCCTTTTGATTTTCTGTGCATCATTAGCTTTCAGTGAAAAAAAAAACCTTTAATCATCTGAATATGTTTATGTTTAATAAAATAAGAACTTATAAAAATTGTGTAAATTAATCCACACCACATTGTAGAGCTTGAAGAATTAAAATTTCTTTTTAAAATTGACATTAGTTTTCTTTTTCAAGACCAAAACGGTTGTATTTGATCAAATAAATCAGATCCCATTAACGATTAGCCACTGTTAACTCAAAGCTAGTTATACAAAGAAGATTGTCCAGGTTACTTTACAGGTTTTGAAGTCAGCTCTGACAAGTACGTCAAAATACAGAACATTTGTGCAGACTTAGACTGCCAGCTGGGTTAGAAAATTAAGACAGAAACCAGTAAGATGCTTATTAAAACAACTGGAAGTTCTCCACCTAATTAATGGAATTTCTCTGAGAATAATTGATTAATACTTAGTGATATATTAGAAGATGTTAAGTTAATGATTACTTAATGATACTTGTTCAACTTCCGTATCTACTGTGTGTACCTAAAAAAATTTTTTTTCTTTTTCTTTTTTGATTAATGCTATGAGTCATTTTCCCCCCAAATGTGCAGTGATTTCCATTATGGATTATATGTCTTGAAATAACACATGCTTCTCTATGTTTACTTTCTCTTGAATGTGAATAGAACCTGTGACTCCCTCCCAGTCAATTGCATGTGGTAAACCCAGTGGACGTCTCTTGTTTCACAATAGTATGCTATATAAGATTCTGTCGTAACAGACTGCAATGAGAAATCCTCCTGCCGTCTTCAAAGAGTAAGTGCGATGTTATGAAAGGGCTCAGTGGTAAGTGACTGTAGGGACATAGACTCAGTAGTTCAACCGAAAAGAAGTCCATTTTGTGTGCAAGGATAGAAGGTGGTGGACCAACATCTGAGACCCTAAGCAGTGTAGTCCGTGAAATCATGCCTAGACTTGAGTCAGAAATGATGGGATAATGTGTTTTTTGTTGTTCTCAGCCTCTAAATTGATAGTAATTTGCTATGCAGAAGTAGATACTCAACTCCTTTAATGTCAACATCTAAATTTTTTCTAAGGGTAATATCTTGGGAACTGGATGGGTTAAACTGTATTTAACAGAACTCTACAGAAAAGAAATACAAGAGTGAAATAGGGGGAGATTGTGAGAATTGCACAGGGCTGGGGAGTGTTTTGTTCTGCTGGACAAAGGGTTGAGCTGAGTCAAAAATGTCTCACGAGCACCTCGCAATAAGAGTGTAATAATGATCCCCAATTTTAATAAAACTCAGATCTCTGTAATGACAATGTTGAACTCAGAATTCTTGTACAGATTCAGACTAAATCCCACAATCTGAGCATTGCCTGCCAAACTCCCCTTGATCTGGGCACTTCGTAGATAACAAAGAACAAAACAAACAAACATAAACCTCACCGCCATTGAATCACTTCTGACTCGTGGAGACCCTCTAGTCCAGGGTAGAACTGTCCCCGTGGGTCTCCCAGACTGTCAATGTACAGGAGTAGAAAGCCTCACCTTTCCCTCACCGGGCAGCGGATGCTTTTGAAATGCTGACATGTGTTTCGCAGCCCAATCTGTAACCCACTACAAAACTGGGGATCACCACGTCATGCAGAGATCATCCTAAATCTACTTTTGTACTTGAACCAGATATACTTTTCATTTAATTCTAAAATTACTTATGGTTTCTTTACTTCTTCATAGAAAGGAGCTTCAAAAAGTTTATGGGAAATTGCATAGTCTTTTAATCCCTCACTCCCCTTTTTTCCCAATAAGCTTGTCTGCTGTCCCTTTACATGTCTTTATTCTTTGTGTTGTTTGCTTGGCATCCTCTTTGAGTGCTATTGTTTGCTGAATTATCTTACTTTCCTTTACATTGGAGGGAAAAAGCAGGTTCAAAACATTTTTGCCCCTTTTATGCCTAAAATAAATCTATTCTAAATCATATTTTACACTATTTTCCTGCCCTTTACTTATATAAAAATCATATTACAGTAACATTGCCAGCAAGATACTTGACTAGCTATCCCAGAAAAAGAACATTCTTCTCACTGTGTGGATCCTAAACATACTGGGTAAAATATAGCCACAAATTGTGTGCTCTCAAGAAAGTAAGTTAAATCTACAGTGGGTGAGAATGAAGAATTAGAAAACAAATCTGATAAGCAGATGCTAAAACCACAGGTGCCTTGAAGCTATTTGCCGATCTCATTAACCTAGAATCTTAGGAAAGTAAAAGCCTTCCTGAGAGTTCAGAAGTCTTTCTTTCTTTAATGGTGATTGAAGCTTGTTATTTATATTACCTGTATGGTCCCAGAAATGCTGAGCTGCAAACTAATTTAGAGATTGTTAGTGAGTAGTGGGGCCCAACAGAAAAATGCAAACATTCTCTGAAGGTTTCAGGTTCAGTTCAGAATCTGCAAGATTCCCACAGATAAAACCAAGCCAAATTCAGCTCACAAGAAATTATTTACAAGAGCAAGAATTAAAAATTAACAGAAACAACAACCATGAAAGTGAGACTGAAAAATTACAGATATTAAAATTTTGGAAACAGAATATGAAAATTAAGAGTGCTTAAAATAATTATCCAAGAACACACTTTAAAAAACATACCTAACATTATTTAATTGAGAAAACATATCTCATACACATCTTTTACATTATACTAGAAAAAAAGTCTATAAGAGCGAAGGTCAGAGCAACATATAAAATCCTGAGTCCAAGAAGGAATCATGAAGCATTTCATATTCTTTAAGTATGGAAATCCTTTCTGAAAATATAAACCATGAAAATGATTGAAAAAAAGATAAACATTTATCTATAGGAAACCATAACGTTTCTGCTTGGTGTGTTCTGAGTAGACAATCATATTCTTTGATGTGAATCTTCATTCCAGTTGGAATCTTGTGTAATCCACATCCATAAGCAAAGTCAAATCA
>NW_022103915.1:79938671-79940300 GCF_000313985.2 Echinops telfairi | reverse complement strand
ATGTCTTCTCAGCAAGCATGTCTCGCAGGCAGTGAGTGCGTGTCCCACCTCCAACAAGCTAGTTATCTACTTAGCGCCTCCAAATGAGATCATCAAGCTGTGACCTGATTTACAGGCTAAATTCCACCCCTTTACTCTTAAGACTCAAACTGACAACAGATTATATAACTACCATACTTGGTAAGATGGGCAATATGGGAATCTAAGGAAAAGTGAAACAAACAAACAAAACCTTTTAAGAAGGAAATGGTAACCCACTCTGTCAACATAAAACCAAACTCACTGCCATTAAGTTGGTGCCATCTCATAGCAACCCTAAAGACAGGGTAGAATTGCCCCTAAGAGTTTCTGACACTGTTTCATGGGACTAAAAAGCCCTGTCTTTCTCCCGTGGAATGGCCAGTGGTTTTGAACTACTGACCTTATAGATCGCAACAGTACACCACTGGGGCTCCCTGTCAACTTAGGAACATTACAAATTGAAACTATTATGAAAAGTCATGTCTCACATATAGGATTGTTAAAAATCACAAAAATCTGCTAATACAGTGTATTAGACAGAGAAAATAAACACTTCCAACATTACAAAAGGGAATGTAAATGGTTACAATCTTTGCGGAAAAATACCTGGCAGAATTATTGTCACATTAGATTCGTATAATTCCTGAAACTATGAATCTATGAAAGTATTAATATATCTATATTAATTTATGTATCACAATAATGATGGTAATATAAATATATTATAAACATAATATTGATAATTAAATGGTAGAAAAATAAATTAAAATATAGTCATGAATACATTAGTATTCATCTGTTAAAAAAACACTTAGGAAGCTTCCAATGTATTGATAATATTATCTCTTCAATATCTATTAACTGAAAAAACAATATTACCATTTTTGATGAAAAGGAAAAGATGATGTATTTATTTCCTTAATATACATAAAGACAGAGATATTATATATATATATAAAATATTAACCAAAAGATCATATTAAAATATAAAATGTAATTGGGTGAATAGGCTTTAGGAGAGATCTTATAATACATAATATGAGAGTAAGTCAAAAGTATTGGTACAAGATCAGAGAAAGCTTTGAAAGTACTTAAATGTGAAGCTATTGTTTCTCAATATATTTTGTCTACATATTTTGAAGCCAGGATTTTTATCTTTCCCCTACAGAATTCTGTGCTTTTCAATTTATACCATGTCAAAATGACAGTATTGACATCCTAGAAGTATTCAGATACTGTGTTTTTTTCAATGTCCTTTGAGTTTAAGGAACTAAGAGAAGTCAGAAGGGGCAAGATCATGGCTGTAAGATATATGGCAAATGGCTTCTAATGAACTCCTGGTAGGACAGCCATTGCTACCTTTGAAGAAGGAACAAATATGTTGTCATGATGGACACAAATTCCTCAGTGCATGTATGTGTTTCTCATTAATGCGAGTTTTCTTAAAACTTCTTCCTAAAGGGTTCTCATAATTGTTCTACGTCTTTTGAGGAAATCGGTCAAGATTATCCCTTTAGAGTACCATAAAACCTTCACCAAATGTTAACAAACCCAGGGACAAGGGAACAATAAGTGATCCAAATCGGTGGTGAGGAGGGTGTAGGAGGC
>NW_022103915.1:79919384-79937352 GCF_000313985.2 Echinops telfairi | reverse complement strand
ACCTAAGAAGACTACAAGAGTGTAACTGTGGGAACTGCTTGTAACCATTCACCGACACAAATCTATGATTAAAAATGTTTTGTTGGTTGGTTGGTTGGCTGTTTAGTTTATTTGTTTGTTTGGTTGGTTGGTGGTTAGCATAAACCCATGAGTTTATGCATTGGAACCCTACTGTGTTTCCCCGAAAGTAAGACATCCCCCCAAAATAAGACCAACTTACAGTTTTGCCTCTCGCTGAAATATAAGGCATCCCCCCGAAAATAAGACCTCCCTGAAAATAAGACCTCCCCATAATAAGGGCCCTTGAAGCTACCATAACTCTGAACTCTGGACTGTAGCAGCAAGCTCGGCTGCGCAGCTCGCTGTTGGCTGCAGTGCAGCCGGAGCAGAGAGGAAGTGCGAGATCTCTTTGAATCAAAGAGCCCACATGGCCTGCTGCTCGCTCTACCCTGGCGGGGAGTCCGGCTGACTCACAATTAGACAGTGAGTCACGAGGGGCAGGATTACGGCACATTGTGTGGACACACAGGGGTGACTGAGGTAGGGGGGAAATGTCTGATAAAGGGGTGGGGGATGTCTGGTGAAGATGTCCACTGGCACAGTGGTGGGGAGAGGGGCATCACTTAAAATGGCACTGGGGTATCACTTAAGATGACACAAGAGGACCAGAAGGGGCTACAAAATGGTAAACCCCCGCTGATTCTCCTGTGTCATTTTAAGTGATCAGCTGCAGAGATGACCAAGCCGAGTTCTGCTGCTGACTCAGACAACCCAGACAAGTCAGATCCAAAGGGATAAATATTTTGCCACATGACAGATCATGTCAAGGCATAAACATTGGTTGGTGATGCTCATCAGTTAGCAAGATTTCCTCTTATTTTTGGCTACTGCTTGCTTTAGATAGTAATTATCCTCACAGGATTCAAAACACTATGAAAATCACAAAACACCTTTAATATTAATATTTTAATGTTTACAATCTGAGCCAAACATCACTATGACCACATTATTGCTCCCTGCTTTCAAGTATAAGAAGGATAGAATTTTTCCATCCACTTAACAATTTACTGTAAAGGCATTCGTTCCTATATACCATTATTCCATCATGGCAAAGTGCCCATAGTTGTAAGGCACTCTGTTTAATGACAGAATTTGTGGGATTCATAGGGAAACATATTGACTGCATACACTGAATATCTCATACTCTGCCTTTTCAAAAAGCATTAAATAAAAAGCAATATATATTTTAAAATCAAGGGAACATCCTGACTAAGAACTGTACATTCATATAAGGGTGAGTATATCTTCTATTTAATGTTTTTGAAAGATAGGAAGATTAGGGATACATGGGGTTGTCTCTACTAAATTCCTATGTGAAACAAAACTTAGCTGGCCCTGCCATAATAAAGGGGTTAGAAGGAAATGAGGCACACATTAGACACCTCTGGGGATGATCCAAAGCTGGAGATGCTCAGACCCAGGTCACCTAGACACAGGTGGAGGTCAACCTGGGCACACACCCGGCATCAGCAACATAACATCACAGGTGTGCCTGAACTTAGCCACTAAGAATGGCCAGTACCCTCAACCATGCCACCTCAAATAGGGTCGGAGGGGATAGAAAGCAGGGACCAAGGGCAGTCACTCTCTTGTTCCACACTCTAGTTCGAGTCCTCCTTCCCTGTGGGTTGTCACACTTCCCTGAGGCAGCCGTTTTTTTGGTAGGGAATTTTCCCCTGCCCCCGCCACGGGACCTTGCACACTTTCCAGAGAGAGTGTGTACTATCTGAGACTGTGCTCCGAAACTTCCTTTTCCCAAAGAAAAGTTTCTTGGATTCACAAAAGAGCTTCTACCACATGAATTCTTTCAGTGTGGAGAAGCAGGAACCATGATAAATCATCCCTGAAACCTAACATTCTCAATTGACTTTCTCTTGTGGGCAAGAACTTTTGATTACTCACTTCTTACCACACCTGCTATTTAATGGATCTATTGAATGATCTCTATGTGTTTTCATTTTAAGCCTTTTGTACCACTTAATACGTTCTCTTTGGAGCCATGTGAAAATTAAAGAAGGAAACAGACAAGATAAGAAATGGCTCCTTTTCAAACATAAAACACAGACTTTCCCCTCTACATGTGTATGATTATCTGTAGAAAGTATGAAAAGTATGTGTGTGTGTGTATATATATATATATATATATATAGGCACACATGCACACACACACACACACACACACACACACAAGTGCTTCGGTTGTGAATAGTTCTTATGACATTGATACAGTTGCAACCTTCTGAACACTGTTAGTGGCATATATCTATTTTAAAATTTTATTTTTCTTCATCGTTTTTTTAACCTTCTTCATTTCTGAGGACCTGCCATTATTCCAGATGGAAGACCAGTTTCTAGCTCCTGCGTGGAAGCTGGCCAAGGAAGGAGAAGCTTTGGTGTAAGCGCATCTTTGAGTGCGAGTGGGGAAGACCTCACAGTTCCCTGGAGGACTTGCAAACCATATTGACACCTCCTGCTTTGCCAACAACAGCAGCAAAACAAAGCCTTGCTCTGAACAGGCAATATGGTGGAAGCATATTTCACTGAGTGGAGGCTGAAAACAACAACTGCTCAGATTACCTCAGAACAAGGCATTTCAAAATTGATTCCTTCCCCTCCCCCCTCTGCTCCTAATTTATCAGAAACTACAGAATATTCTCCATGGTGTTCAGCTCTCCCTTATATCAAAATGGGAAAAAAAATAAGTGAACTTGAAAAGAGGTCTTTCCCTAATACATTCCCTCTAGTCTTTCCAAAGAAGTGAAAAATCCAGAATTTTCCTTTTCACAGCAGATACTTGTATATCATTGCCAGAGCATAATTACCAAAAGGATGAAGACTTTCTTCTGGCGTTCGCATGCATTTGGCTCTGTGACACTCCTGGAGGCAGTGCTGAGTTCACTGCCTCCGAAGTTCTTTGCAGAATGATAACAACCCATGCCTCTCTCCAGCCTTGCTCACTCATTTTCCTGATTTGCGAAGGTTGGGGGAATCTTGGGATTTCAGGAAAACCTTTCTTGCATTTTATCTGATCCCTCCCCTCAGCAACCTACTGAAATACATATTTCCCTCTCGTGCTGCATTTCACACAGCATATTTGCCAGCCTAGATACTGAACTCTGTAAGAAGCCCATTCACATGACAGCTTCATGAACTCCAGAAGTCTTGGAGACAACTGGGAAAGTGCTGCATTAGTGAACAGAATGTAAACCGAAATCTGTGGAAGTAAAAGCCTATATTCTGTGTATGCACCTTCTCTTTCTGTTTGACACCTGCCACAAAAGAATGCCAATTAATACCACTGATAAAGCTGAGCACAGAATGAAGAACTCCTTTGTTTCTGGTTCATCGACTTAGAGAGGATCCTAGTTAAGAGCAGAGTAATAAATATAGGTCAGGGTTTTCTGTTTTGTTTTTTTTTTTACTTTTGTGTGATTCACCTAGTATAACTTTGCTTTAGGTCATGTTGACTGTTTATCAGGTGCCCCAGTCTCAACACAGGTCCTTATCCTTTAGGCATAGGGATGTGTACTGATTTATTTGGCATCTCTACTTTAAAATACTTCACGCCTAAATAAAAGTAATAAAAATATTCCAGCTCTCCGGGATCAATTTTGCATTGATGGCAAGTTAACAAACAGCTCAAAACTGGATATTGGGTAATACTTCATATCAATTACTGATTGAGGGTTTGTTCATAAAATGACCCCAAAAAACTATTAATGAAAAATTAAAAAATTAAAATAAAAAAATTTCATGCCTTTGATATTCCTTTAAACTGCAACTCTATTCACACATCCCTTTTTTAATCACAGAGGTCACGCAGGGTTCCTTTCTACGGTGCTGTGCATCTTTGAGATTTATGCTGATTTTCTGTAGCATTTTTATTCATTAAAGTAATTTTTGATCTTTTAATATTGAGACTCACAAAAGTACTGTACACAAAACACAACATAAATTACAGCACATGTTCAGTATTTGATTAGAAGAGAAAACATGTCCAACAATACTCATTATTCCAAAGGAAAATATACATTAAGTATAAAAATAAAACATTCTTTCAAAATTAATTACCTTAGATTTTGGGAAAACAGATATTTTTGGAAATGTATATGTATATATCATTTAGCATGGCACTAAAATTATATTTAACATAAATGCCAAATCATTTCAAAATATCCTTTACAGTTAAAATATATCACAAGAACCTGTTTCGGTATCTTACTTGTTCACAGGAGAAAATAAAGCATTTATTAGCTATCCATACAACCAAATGATTAATAATGGATATTGGGGGATTGTACAGTACTTGCACCTAAGGAGGGAGGAGACTTGTACCTGGAGGAGAGACAAAATGAAGGAGGATGTGGTGGAGGAGGAGAAGAGGCAGAGGAAGAAGAAGGCAGCTATTTCTAGTGATATGTACAGTACCAATAAATGATTATTATACTATAAAATTATAACCTCTGTTGATTTCTTCGACTGCTTGATCTCGTTGAACAGGGTGAACAGTGTTCAGATGAAACAGTCATAGAGCACTTGGATGTACCAACTTGTAAATCTTTACCTAAATGCCCTGAACCCAATTGAGGCTCTGGATGAGCTTCTTATTCATAACTGGACATTTCATTTAGGTCAAGTGCAAACTACTAGCACCACTTAGCAATGGGTTGTCTGCCTGTCTTTCATTCAGTACAACACAGTTCCAGTTAAGAAGATTTTAATTATGAAATACTAGGGGCAACCTGTTAAAAAAATAAGTCACACATAGAATCTTATATTCCCTCTTGAAATGCTAATAAACTTAGAAAAAATTAATTAAAACACACATGTAAAAGTTACTGAAGAAAGATCTATTAGGTTTGAGCTCCCGGACAGGAAGGGGTGGTACACTTCGGTAGGCGCTACACCTGGATTGGCCCATCTAAGTCAGGTGAATTTGATTCAGCCAATGGTGTCAACCAGTATTGCTGACCATGCCTCTGAAAAGCCGGAAGTTTTGCTCTGGCATGCTCTGCAAGGCCTCTGACAGACCGTTCAGCATTTGTGCTACTACTATCCTCTAAACTCACTTGGATCACAAACCAGGCTCCAGTGTGAATTCTTTCTCATGCAGAGCCAAGGACCGAGGGATATCTCTTCCCATGAGAGAGAGAGAGAGAGATCTAACAGATCCAGATGAATATATAGCCAATAATGTTGGAAAGCTAAGAAAACTTTCAAAAGGGAGCACCTCTAATTTTGGAAAAGGAAAAAATTTAAACCAAATTAGGAAGATTGTGGTATTACTTATTTCTTCTGTGAGCCAGTACTAAGCGCTCAGTATTATTTCTATATTCAGGAATTGTCACAAGAAAACACTGGTCTAACAAGATAACAACCACATACAACTATAATGGAAGGAGAAGGTAGAATGTGTGCGTGTTTGTGTTGTCAGAGGTGAATGAGAAAGGGTGGAAGTGAATAGAATATCACAATCCTCCTCTGCCGTGGTAGGATGTCAATAGAAATTGAACTGTTTGTCTTTGAAGCTTCTGTTTCTTCACCTATGAAATAAATGCAAAGTATGCAGCCGATTTCCTTGTATCTACATTCTAAGAATAATTGTTATGCCAATTGATATACCACAGGATAGTAATGCTATCAATTAAGTTCATCTATACATAATTTAAACTTTAGATATTTGATCACATTGAGAGGAGAGAGAAATGATAACCTTGGGGATTGACAATAATACCTTAGAATTTAATAATAATATACATTTAAAAGAGGCATCCAACTTATTTTCTTATTCACATTAAATAAAAATAGGAGTGATAGGTAAATTCTACTCAGATTGTCTTTGTGGAATTTTGAGCATTTTTATAGAAATATCCTAGAATGTTTCAATACTACTTAATAGTTCTATTAATTTAATTTGAAAAAAATCTCAGCATAAAACATCTTTGACTAATAAAACATTTTGTAAATACATATCTGATAATTTTTCTCTATGCGTTTGTTTTGACATATCCTTGTCAAATTCTTCTGCTCACACTTAGTCTAGATGATACTGTCAGTGAAACTGATTAACCACCGATCAGCCTTGAACTCTCTCCCCATAACACTTTCTTTATCAACAGTTCCAGGAAATGTGACTTACTAAGGCACCCCAGGCAAAATCTTTTGAAAGTAGAGTGAGATGTAGCATACGCTTTAAATGTACAGGAACTATAAATAAATAAATACCAAGAAGAAATACAGAGGAACAAATCAATTCAAAACTGATTGTTGTATAAAAAGAGAAGATGGAAAGTTAAAGATTTTTGTATACTTTGTTTCTTCTACTTCTCCTCCTCTTCCTCCTCCTTTTCCTCCTCCTCTTCCTTCTTCTTCCATAGAGGATAAAGTCATTTCTATCCTGTCTGCCTGAATCGTTGTCTAAGTTCTATTGTACATGGAGGCATGATGGGTTGGAACTGACTCAATGAGCGCTAACAACATGCAAGATCCTGCAGATCTTCCAATACATGTCTCAGGACAAGACTTGAATTCACCAGCTCTTGAGAATAGATCCACTGTCCACATAATTTTTTTAAGGTCACTTAAAAGGGCTATCCTTCAAAGAAGAAAAGGGAATCTGATGGTGTTGTCCAGCAAGCATTGGACTGCTATCAAGGTTGGTCCTTCAAATCAAATGGCCTCTCCTCTGGAGAAAATTGAAGAGATCTGCTGCTGTAAAGATTTAAATCCCGGTAAACCCTACATAGGATTTGAGTTGTGATTAACTCAATAAAGGAAGGAAGGAAAGAAGGAAGACTGGACAAAAAGAAATTAAGAAAGGAAGGAAGGGAAGAAAGAGATCCTCAGTTAATTTTAATAATCTGATAAAGGAACAAAAACAAGCAACTCCATGAACTTTATGTGAAATAATGGAGTGTTCTACATACTCAGTAACAACTCAGTAAAGGGGACACTCATTACAAGGAAATTAAAATACCATTAAAGCCCCTACTCTTTTCTATATCATCTTTGGGAAGATTCTCAATTCTTTCATTCTTTTACTCAGTCACACAATTTTTTGGGGGGGCGGGGGCAAAGTTTAGGGTATTGTACTATGTCTTTTAAATGCTTCAATCAACAGGTATTTTTAAAGTACATAAGAAGTACTAAGTCAATATGAAGCTGATAAGCTGATACTCAACAACAGCAACATCTCACTACCATTAATCAATGCTGACAGTTCTGACCTGTGAGTTTCTGAGATTGTAAATTTTTAGGGGAGTAGAAAACCTCCTCTTTCTCCCAAAGAAAGGCTGATGGTTTTGAACTGCCGGATTCATAGTTAACAGCATATAACTATTACACCAACAAGGCCCTTATAACACTTACTATAAGGGGTAAAAGTTTGCTTAGATGAAGGGTCAGCAGCAGCTTCTTTCTGTCAGGGGATAAATAGTGAATATTCTCAACTTTGTAAAACATACAGTTTGGGGGGAAATTATTCAGCTTCCTATGATAGCATGGATCATACAGAAATGATAGGTAATGATTGGGAGTGACTGTGGTCCAATAAATCTTTTTCTACAAAATGAGTAACCAGCAGGACTTGGCCCACAAGTCAATCTTTGCTTTAGATACATAACAAGTTAACAATGGATGATAAAGCAAGCTATGGAATTTCTACCCACTAATTCCAAAGAAGGGCTTGGAGCCACTGGAAATTACAAGAGAAGCATAGAATGGTTTCGTGCATATATCTCCTAGAAAAATCAACGTAGTCAATGTGTTGATTTGGACACCTACAAAATTCCTTTTGCCTAAACCACCTAATCTCTAGCATTTTGTCATGGCAACTTAAGAAACTAATACAAACTTAAAGATGAAAATGTGTGTGTTAGTCTTCATCTTCACTGAAATAGAATCTGACTCTTGAGATAGTATTGACCTCCTTCCAGTGCATGCTGCAACAAATGAGAGCTGTCAGTCATGCAGACAAGAAGGATGCTGGCCTGGTTCTGGAAGACATAGATAGAGGGAGGCCATTCCATCTACAGAACTGGTCATGTCCAGGGCTCTGAAGAGGAAGTAAAATTTAATTTTATATTTTAGAGTTGACAGATCAAGTCAAAGATATATACACACACAGACACCCCCACACAGATGTGCATATATATAGTCATGTGGGTATTCTTACAAGTTCCAGGAAAAAACTGAAAAGATAATGCATGAGGTAGTTAGTTTATTGTGCCAACCTGGCCTATAAACACATGTGGGGTTAATTGAAGGGTGGAGGGATAAATGGCTTGGTGAGCCTTGCCTTTCTAGTTCGCGAATCTCTTGCTTTGTGATGGTCGGACCAGGGTGCAGCTGCCTTAGCCAGTTCCTTGCTTCAGCTGGCAAGGCTCACTTCCTGAAAGACATCCCCGAGGAGAAGCCACATGGACCTACCCCGATGCAGCCCTGGGTGCTGGAGCAGCCGTGTGGAGACCCCTGCCAGCACTGAGATGCTTCCATGTTCACTGATTCAGCTTTCTTCCTACAGTTGGCATCATAGTGTGTGTTTTATGAGATGGAGGAGGACTTTGTGAATTGGTATCAGACATATGGGTTAATGTTGGACTTGTGGGCTTGGGCAGCATTGGGTTGGGATGTTTTCTTGATGTGCACTTACCCTTTATATAAAACTCTCTCTTACACATGAGTTTCTGTGGATTTGTTTCTCTAAAATACCCAGACTAATACAATGGGATTTTTTGTTTTCATGACATTTCTGAAACCCCTTGTATGTGATGCTCTATGTATATAACACTATATATAAAATATATTTATGTGTATTTATTAAGATAGGACAGCCTACAAAAATGCCAGCTGATAGTAAAATAATTGAAATTTAGAAACAAAAGATAATAATGACTTGCAGTGGGAAAGAATCACAGTCAAAAAGACATACTTAAAATGAGATGGTTCAGATCAAGGACAGAGAGCGAGGGTCTGGATTTTGTCTGAAAGTAAATTTAAAGGCAATCTATATTAGGTCAATACAAAGAGAGTCACACAAAACACCACACATGTTTTCCATTTTTGGTCACAACTCAAACTTCTCTAATCAGTATGAAAATTTAAGGTACTATAGCTAACAAAAGCAGTATTTCTCAAATGATATCAAATTCTATGAATATAGAATATATTATTCATATTCTATTACAACTTTTTTTTCTTCTATTGTCTATTTTACAGCCTTTATTCTCTGAGAACCTATCGTCCACATTGTCTTCTTTCTGCATTTTAATAAGGGATAATTTAAGATACAAGTATTCTCCTTTCTCTCCTTAGTTTTTTTGCACGGATAATTAAAGTAAATGGGGCATAATAAAGAAAGAATATTAGCTTCCAACCAGAAGTTTCTAAAATGGGGGAAAAGGACACACACAACAAAATACTTTGAATTAAATAAGGAGGACATTCAAAGTATAACTATTTTAAATTATACATATTTTACTTTTTTAACTAGAGTCTAACCAAAAGTGGATATTACATTATATGTGGGAAATTTCTTTAAACAACAGATAAAACTTATTCATAATTAGGTATACTATTAAAATTGAATTTGCAATATTGGAAAATACTTTACAATAATTTAGTTGGAGGATGGATCTATATAGTCTATATACAATGTTTTATACCATTACACAGGACAACAATTTCATCACAATTAGTAAAGGGATTAGTGTTAAATTCAACATTTGAAATCATTATTTTGAGTTACTTCTTTGTACTATGATATTGATATTATAAATTCCTTAGGACCACTATCATCTCAATAATAATAATGAGCAATTGTAATACAGTCACACCAACCGATTGAAGTCAGTGAATCTGCTGCTTTGTGGAGCTCTTCTCCAAACATTAAGATTATTCAGTTGAGAAAATGGTCAGATTTTTAATTTTCTTCCTTTGAGATAAGTGGGTGAGTCACCGGACAGGAATTAAATTTTATTTTAAGGGAGCCTTTTGTGGGTTTTAAAAACAAATCTTGGGGAGAAGAAGAAGCTCTTGGGTGCTGAGCTGTCAATCCAGAGATAATACTCACACATGCTTTTGGCCCACTGCTGGCTCAGAGATGTTACAATATGTCAGAAGTAAACAGCCCCACTCGTTCTAGTGGTTTTATTGCTTCTGGCGTGTTATGATTAGGTATGCCTGAGGCTTTAAAACCAAAAGACTGAAAGACTTAACATAGTAATAACTGGAAGACCTGGCCCAAATGGCAGCTTAATCAGCATATTTCTTCCTTCTAAATGTAAATGGTATGATGCAGAGACCTGTAAATGATGCTGTTTATCATATACTGTCAGGAGATGATGCTGAAAGAGGAATTTCTCTTTGTTTCCTTACTTGAGTTCGCTTTGCAAAATCAGATTTAAACAGAGGATGGGACTGACTAAATTTCAAGGACAGACAACCTAATGATATTTCTTATAACTGGGACCAAGTTTAAATACAATTATTCTAATTCTAGCTTCTAGGATTTGAAAGAACATGCATTCTTCCTTTTTGCATTTAGACTAATTAATCCAAATGCGGTAAATTTTGCAGTAATTATAGGCATCAACATTGGAAAAACTACCCTCAGCCAAAACATTCATGAGTACACTGTAATTTGTATTAACGGTTATTGGAGACATTTTCTTCTTATACATTTACAGTGACTCAAAAATTTCTGCCAACAAATGTAATGAATAGATTGCTGCTTTGATTTAAAGTTTAACAACTATGATTATTTCTTTTTTCCCCAACAGTTTTATTGGCAAGTAATTTACATATTATATAATTGAATGGTTGAATCATTCAATCATGTCAAGGAGAATTGAACAATCACCCACATATCAATTTTAGAGCACACTCCCCATGGTTAAATCGCCTCTAAAATGAGCTCTGCTATCACAGTCTGTGTTGGTGTTCCCTTCCCCATCCCATCTTCATTATTTGCTCCCCAAATCCGTGGACCCTCCCTATCATCTACCCCACACCTGTGTATTCCCAATAACCCTTTGTATCTGTTATTATCATTATGTATCCACTCCTCCTATGCTTCACAGTTGGGAGACCCAACAGAAAGCAATAAAGAAACAAAATTGCGGGAAGGTGGTAAGATAAAAACATAATAGTAAACAGACAAAAATACAAATAATGATAAGAAGTAAAAGACTCCCAACAACATTCAAAAATCCAGGGAAGAAGTTTCTGTCATGGAACCTCTAAGAGATACTAGCACCCAGATACAACAGGTCATGACTGTGGGGTACTCAACTGGCCAAGTATCAAGTAATCAAGATTACAATGGTCTCTGCCTGATAATAAGGGTGCTCAAGACTCTTGCCTGTGGCTAGAGAGGATCTGCCAGTGGCTTAGTCTGACTAGAGACTCTGCAGATGCATTTTAAGCTCCCATCATCCCCTATAGCCCTCCACAGATTGGGTTTGAAATATTGGAAAGTTGGGTGTTAGTAATTTTTGCTCTGATGCTTCTCTCCTCGCCACATTAAAATGTTGTAATTGACATCTTTGGATCACACAAGCTGGTATGCCTTTTCCACGTGAACCCCAAATGACTCCTTGTTTAGATGGCTGCCTGTTTGAATAAAAGCCTTTAACACCCCAGACACTATTCTGATTGATAGCAGGGCACCATCTGCTTTCTTCACCACACTTTACTATAGCACCCTTATCTTCAGTGATCATTTCATGAAGGTGAATGAACCATTCCCTGGCTGGGAAAGAACACAGCGATGAATTTGAAAGGTCTTTTCATCAGTTAATCATGTGCTTATAGCAATTTGAAAATAAATAAATCTATGTCATCTGTTATTCAATAACTACACGCAATTTTACATATACGTGAGTAATGCATGTATACAAAAAGTCTGAAAGTTTTATGAGTTCATTGTGGCTATTGCTATAATAAAACTATTTCAAGAATTTTAGAAACATTAGAAATTAAGACCGTACCGCTATTTGATAAAGAAGCCCAGGTAGTGTAATTGGTTACGAGTTGCAACTTAAGCTTTCTGCTCCCAAAACCAATTGTAGCCTCACAAACTCAAGCGGGCAGTTCTGCTCTATCCGACAGTGCCCCTCTGCTCTAGAACTGACCAGATGACAATGGGTTTGCTTTTAGAAAAAGGCTCCAACAGCCACATGCTTCACAGATCCTCTGCAAATTACAAACACACAGACATAAAGACTATTTTATTTTCCTCTTATGTCCAAGTATAAACAAAAATGTTGATGCTTAATAACAAACTAAAGTTATATCAAAATGTTAGACTAGCCACATTGGGTTTCCCAGGCCTAATGATGGGGGATTGTGAGCTCTCAAAGCAAAGTAAGGAGAAAACAACAGTTTCTGCCCAGGAAACCACTGAAAGGGTATCTTTCGTTTAAAGTTGACTGCCCTAAGACACTCAAAGTGTTCATCCCAACTTTGTGCTATTCTCCTTTTTTAATTTAGAGAGGGCCTTCAACATGCCTTGTTAGAGAAGTGTGTTTAGTAGTAAGTGTCCTTAAAGGGAGTTCAAGATCTTAGTAAATGCAAGATGCTCACAGGTGGAGCTAGATGTGTGATGCATTAGGCATTTGTAATATGAATCTTGATTTTTTTTACTCTGGACCCAGACACTACAATTAATAGAGATTGACCTGAAACATGGAGGGCTTCTTGGTAGGAATTCAAAGACAGTATCTTCATGTTGGGGCTGATTTTGAGAACCTCTCTTTGATGTTTTTTCTTCACCTAATGCAATATAAAGATGGAATAAATGTTTGATCCGTTCAGGCTCTAACATACCTTGATGAATGTTTCTGTAATCTGAAAACTGATTAATGAAACAATAATGATACACATTTGCCATTTACTGAACTCTCTATTGCTGAACTCTAAATTTCTGTAGGGTTTTTATAGTTCAGGGAACAGCACTGCTTCATTGCCAATGCCTCTTACTTGGAAAAAATAAAAGTGTGATCAAAATGTTAGGCAAATATAGTTGGTCAAGCAAAACTCCAACATAACGTGAAATATACTATTTATTAAGAAAATAAAGAAATTATGCTATGTATTTTTGATATTTTTGATTTCTGGCGTTTTGGAAGTTGAGAAGGCCTTCAAGTCCTCTACACATTCAGCACGCAAGGTTGTGATATGTTATCTGCATATCACAGGCTGTTAATGCATTTTCCTCCATTCCCAATATCCTGCTCTTCTTCATCATTCAATCTTCTCAGATTATTCACTCAACATACAGACTGAATAAGTCTGCCAGATACACATCTTAAGAAACAAGCAGGTCATTGAAGTGGTAAGTAAATGGTAGTCTGCCTACTGACAGGTCAGTACTCGTGGAATAACTGTCTCCTGCTTCTTCCCACAGCATGTAGTTTTGGCCTTAAATCCTCAGCCTACGAGTGCTTCTCAGGTACAGCCATGTTCACCTACTTGGATTTCCACATCACAACCCTCTGGTATGGCCTTTAGAGTATGTTTGGCACATCAAAAATCCAGGGTCCAATATCCCAGTATTCTATGGTACCTGGCCTGGGTTCCCAGGTTCTGGAGCTCACACCAGGCATACTCTCCCCTTGGGATCTATAGAAGTATAGTGAGTCATTTTCCCCCATTGAAAAAAAATTGTCTTCCCCACTTTTTTTTTTTGCACAACAGAAAGACCAGAGCTCCATTATTACAGGATTGAAGAGAGAAGAGCATTTACCTCTTTTGCATTTTGAATTTGTATTCCTTTCATTGCCTTTCTCTGGATCCATCATATTTGTTGACATCCCTCTTAGTGTAGATTGCCTTCCTCTGCATCCATATGAATATGTGTCTATTCTCTATCCCAGTAATCCTTTTCCCTCACACCCTCGGTTATATAAAATAATTTGATGCTGTGTGGGGTATTTTTAGTGTGAACATTAAAAAAAAAAAACTTTTTACAATAGAGGCCTCATGCAATACGTGTCCTTTGTTGGTTGACTTATTTCACTCAGCATAAAGCCCTTCAGATTGATCTATGTGAGGAGATGCTTGTCAGATCCATTGTTATTCTGTAATGTTGCATATTAATCCATTGTGTGCATGTACCATAGGTTTTTAATTCTTCATTTGATGGGAAATTTGCTTGGTCACTTCTTTTTGATATTTTGAGTAGTGTAATGATGAACATGGGTGTCCATATATCAAATTACTTCACAGTTCTTATCTCTCTCGGATGAATACCAAATAGTAAGATTGCTGGGCTCTATGAAGGTTCCAGTCTCTCCACACTCGCACCAGCATTTTGTGTGTGTGTGTTTGTTTTGTTTTAACCTTGCTATTGATGCTAAAATAAGATGACATCTAGTTGTTTGGATTTGTGCTTCTCTAATGTAAAAGAATCACAAGGATTTTTATGGCTGATTTTTTTTCTCCTTCTCACCTACCATGGTTGTTTGGTGTTTTAGTTGGTATGAAAGATAGTTACATTGTTTATATGTAGACATTTTACAATATAGAGCAATATACACTACTCTGAAAAATATTGTGCACAAAATAAGTTCTATTCAGACAATGATGCATAAGACAGGCAGTGTTGGATTTACATAATAGAGCCTAGGATGTGGTGGGGGAAAAGGCTGAACTCGGCACGTTGTGTGAAGTTAGCAGAAGTTATATAACACACAGTAAACACATTGGCAGTGGTGTTGCAGAGGTGGTAGAACAATTTTAAACTAACCAATTTAGAACTAGACATGGTAAGTATTATCTGCTATCAGGATGCAGCTGTAAGGCATTATGGACAATCCCCAGATTTAACTGTAGAAAACTAGTGTTTTTCCTAATTTTACTACTTTAATCACAGATCAGGTAAAATGAACAACATGCACAACCCCCAACTAAATTCCATTTTTAGCCTAAAGAGTGAAGTGGTACAAGAGAAGACTTTCAAATTGCAGCACCTTCTGGATTTCCCAAAATGTAACTTCTCTTCAATAGAGCCGCTTCCCTACGCGTCCCAGTCACTCCCACAACATCTGCGATTGCATTCTGTCTCAAGATGCATGAAAGACTGAGGCACTATTGTTATTAATTCCATAGATTCTCTTAATCATGGTGGAAACTGGATGTACGTACCCAAGATTCTTCATTATACTTTCTGCCAAGCCTGCTACCGAGAGCCCCAGGGCCTTTCAGTTTGATCACTTCCTAAGCATTGTCTACCACCTGTTTGTGAACCTCTTTCCACTGTTTGTTTTTGTTTGTTTTTTTGGTGGGGAGGTACCAACAACATGCATTTCACTCCAAGGACCCATCCACAAGAGTTTAATAGGTGGATTCTGAGCCTCTCCACAGTAGGTAACTGAACAGTGCTGAATCCAGATTGCCACCCCTTCCAATAACAGGGTTCTTGAGAAAGACATTTATTTTCTGAGCCAAAATAGGTAAAAGTTATTGACTGGGTTAGAAGCAACAGACAACCTGCAGTGTGGGCTGTGCTTTACGACATTAGAAATGATGAAGTTGAAGATGTGCAGGTTGCGCTGGACCAAATTGCACTGCTTTCTCCCTCTTACTGACACGAGCTGGCTGTGTTGATAACCAAGGTGGAATTTCCAGTTACATTATGGTCTTTTGCCAGAGACAATTTTTGGTGTTCTAAGAAAAAGGCTATGGAGTTAGAGATCCATCATTTCTCCCTTCAATTTGTTTTCCATGACATTAACAAGAGTGAGTTCATCTACCAAGCCCTTTATAAAAATGCCGATGGCACAAAACATGCCAGTAACACCAACCCCAACAAGTGTGATCTGATTAGGGAGTGGGGAGAGCTCTGTTCTTCATTAAGAAGATTCTGGATCAGCTGATCCTTGAGAAGTGCCCTGCTGATTTTGGAAGAGGAAGGAACCGGACTGCACATCTGCGAGTGGTGATGACTCACAAGGATGAAAACCCATTTCAACAGCAGCGGCTTCCTGACTGGGTTTTTCCAAGTTTTTGCCTGTTCATTGTCTGCCATTTTTAAAATTGGATTATTTATAATTTTGCTGTTGAGGTGTTGAAGTTTTCTGTAAATTCAAGCCATCAGTCATTTGTCCAAAATTTCATTGCCCGGTTATGTTTTCCCAATCTGTGGGCTCCTTTTTAATCTTTCTTTCTCTCAGTGACATGTTCTGATGCACATAACCGTCTTATTTTGGACTAGTAGTTCCTAGTCATCTAGTTTGTCTTCAGCTGTTTGTGTGTTTTTCCTTAAGTTTGGTAGTGTTTTTATGTGAGGTGTTAGGGCCTCTAAAGGTGTCCCTATTTTTTCATTGTTGATCTTCATAATTCTAGATTTTACATTTGAATCATCTTGAGTTGGCTTTATATATGTGGTATAGATATGCCTCCTGTTTCATTTTCAGCAAAAGAATTTTTAGTTTTGCCAGCCCCATTTGTTAAAGATACTGGCTCTTTCCCATTTCATGTGTTTTGGTAATTTGTCAAACATCAGCAATCCACAGGTATATGGATTTACTTCTGGGGTCTTAATTCTGTCCCATTTGTTCTTATGCCTGTCACTGTACCAGTATCAGGCTCTTCTGATGACCAGGGCTGTGTATGATCAGGAAGTGTGAGGCCTCCTACTTTCTATCATCTTTAGTAATGCTTTGTTTATCCAAGCTCTCTTTTCCTTTTTATATAAAGTTGGTGATTAATTTTCCAAATTCTTTAAAGCATGGTTTTGAAATCTGGATTGGCATTGTATTATATCTGTTGATCACTTTGGATAGTATCGACATGTTTTATACTATTGAGCCTGCCTCTCCATTAACATGGTAATAGATCTTTTTGTTTTGCACAACCCTGATGCACACTTTCCTGTCAGGGGAGCCAGTCCCTAACACATCATCACGGTCCAGTAGGCATGATTGTACAGCAATAATAAGTAAATATTATAGTAAAATCATACAGAATAAGAGAAATTGAAATAATGGAGTCAGACACATTTCATGGTAGCATGTTCACCTCAGCCCCACTTGGTGGTCCACGTGGAGATGAAAGATGAGAGGGCAGGAGAGAGGGGGAGGAGAAGGAAGAGAAGGGGAGAGGGGACAGGGGAGCAAGGACCAGGAGAGAGAGCTACTGGGGCAGAGAGATCTCTTTATTGTTAACCAAGACTTATATATACCTTTGGTGGGTGTGTGTGCAAGTCCCCTAATTACAGGTAAAGACATATGTCATTGGAAAGGGTTGTACTATAGGTACTTCAGTAATGGGAGGGGAACAATCTAGGGTACACATGCAATAGGAAGAGGAGGTATTGGGAGTACACATGTGACAAGATGGGTGGACCCTAGATATATGATGGCGTCCTAACCTTGATTGCCCTTAAGCTGGAGGGGAAGCAGTACCATTGTCCCTAACAGCAGGGAGAGAGCCTCAACTGTGGTGGGACCAGACAGTAGCCTGAAGGCTGAATGCCGTCAGGGAGGAAACCTCTTAAGCATCTGACCTCCCACCATGTGCTGGCAAACAGCCTCTAATGTTTGCCATATCTTTGGGGGAGGCAAAGCTGGGGAAAAGTCTTTTTATATCCCACATTTTTCCTAGTTTTTTATTTTTTTAAATCACTTTAATGGGGGCTCATACAGCTCTTATCACAATCCATCCATCCATTGTGTCAAGTACATTTGTACATTAGTTGCCATCATCATTTTCAAAATGTTTTCTTTCTACTTGAGCCCTTGGTATCAGCTCCTCATTTTTCCCTTCCTCCCTGATGAACCCTTGATAATTTATAAATTATTATTAATTTTTCATGTCTTACACTGGCTCATGTCTCCCTTCACCCACTTTTCTGTTGTCCGTCCCCCTGAGAGGGGGTTATATGCAGATCATTGTGAATGGTTCCCCT
>NW_022103915.1:79914041-79918620 GCF_000313985.2 Echinops telfairi | reverse complement strand
CCCTAGTTCTTTCCTCTATTCCTTTCACTTTCCTTTTGTCTCACTATCATGTTCCACCTCCATTCGTGTTTCAGTAATTCCTCTCAGTTACATTGCTCTTGATAAAGCCCCACCAAGCATCCCACACCCTCCTTGCCATAAATTTTAGATCACTTGTTGTTCCCTTGTCCCTGGGTTTGTTAACACCTACTTCTTTTCCCCCACCTTCCCCTCTCCCATGTACCCTGGAACCATCAGTCTCATCGTTTTCTCCTCCAGACTGTTTTTCCTGCTTATCTTATCTAGATAGATATGTAGAGACAATAATAAGCACAAAAACAAGAAAAACAAAACAAAACAACAAAAGAAAACCAAAAAAACAAACAGCAACAACAAAACCGACAAAGAACAACCTATAAATAATTCCAGGTCTGTTTGTTGGCCTCCAGTCAAGTCTGATGGGGTGCCACACCCTGGCCCCAAAGTCCATTTTTGGTATTCCCCGGGGACTCCATTGCTTTGCTCCCCTTGTTGCTCTGTTGCCCGCCCTTAGCATTTCGCCCCAAAGTGGTGGGGTCAGATCAGGCACAATTCCTGTACTGTGCCTCCAGTGCTGTTACTCATAACAATATGGGTCAATAAGGGAGGTCTTGTCTGGTGGTGAGGCCAGCCCTATGCTCTTCTCTGTGCATTGGCTGCTCTGAGCAGGAATATCATCCTTGGGGCTTGGTGGGCCAGGGTATGCTCCACTCTCCCTCCTTTCCTCTTTGTTTGCTCCTGTGTGCTTTGAACAGATGTGCCCCTCTTTGTGCTGTAGCTTCAATGCTGTGCTCTGAAGTAAATTCCTCTGGGGGGAGTGAGGGGAGGTGTCCACTTAGTTGGGATTGGGGCAGGCCCCACAGATCTCTCTATTGGTTCCCTACTTCATGCTGGTATATTGTATTCATGTCTTGGCACACCAGGTTGAAATCTGGCCTTCCGTCCCTCTCCTATGAAGATATGAACATATGAATAACACCCTCCCCTGGGTTGGGTTAGTGCCCTGTTCCCCTGGTACTGCCTCCCTCTTTTTTTTTTTAACTTCTTTTCCCCTCCTTTTTAGTTGGTTGCCATATGTATCCCTGGGTTGGGTCTGGCCCCTCCCATAGTACCTGGACTTCACCCCAGGAATGTGTGCATGCAGTAGGTTTTTCCCTGTGCCCCATTTGCATTTTTTAAGCTGACCTCAGTGGACTCATGTTGCACTTGTCCTTTTGTGCTTGGCTTACTCCACTTAGCACAATTTCTTCAATTTCTTCCCATGTGGCAATGTGCTTCATGCATTCGTTACTGCTTTTTAGAGCTGCATAGTACTACATTGTATATATGTACCACAGTTTTTTAATCCATTTATCTGTTGATGGAAATTTGGGTTGTTTCCAACTCCTTGCAATTGTGAACTGTGCTGTGATGAATATTGGGGAAAAGCTGTCTGGCCATGGTTTGTTTCTTGCCTCTTCTGGGTATATGTCTAGTAGGTCCATCAGCAGTGGACAAGAGTTCCTATCTCACCACAGCCCCTCCAAAACTTGCTACTTTCTGGGTTTTTTTAATTGGGCTATCTTTGAAGGTGTTAGGTGGTATCTCATTGTTGTTTTAATTTGCATTTCTCTTATGGCTAATGATCAGGAATATTTCCTCATATGTTTATTGGCCATTTGGATTTCTGCCCTTGTGAAACTTCTGCTCAGGTCCTTTGCCCACCTCCTCAGTGGACAATTGGTATTTTTTCTTTGTGTAAGCTAGCACAATACTGTAAATTTTAGTAATAAGGCCTTTGTTTGATGTGTCATTGCTAAAGATGTTTTCCCAGTCTGTGGACTCTCTTATTACTCTTGGTGATTTTTTTCAAGGAACACAGGTGTTTTATCTTCAGTATATCCCACTTGTTGTCAATTTGTGCCCCCTCTATATGTGCATCCTTCCCTATTTCTGACAGGTTATGTATTTCCTACACCAAAGTTCTCAGGTTTGTTCCAGTTCCCTCATTGATGGCCCTAAAAGTTTTGGGGTTTTATCTCAAGGTCTGTGATCCACCTTGAGTTGATTCTCATGCATGGAGGAAGGTAAGGGTCTTGCCTCATTTTTCTGCAGGTGTATATCCAATTTTACCAACACCACTTGTTGAAGAGAGCATCCACATCCCATTTGATATTTGGGGGGACCTTATCAAAGATCAGTTCTCAGTGTTCTGACTATTTTATTTCTGGGTTTTTGGTTCTTTTCCATTGATCTGAGTATCTGTCATTATACCAATATCATGCTGTTTTGACCACCAGAGCAGTGTAATAGGTGATAAAAATCAGGTAGAGCAAGACCTCCCACTCTGTCTTTCTTGAGGAGTTCTCTGATAATTTGGCTTCCCTCTCCATATGCAATTGGTAATCATTTTTTCCAATTCTTTGAAGAAAAATAATAGTACTTGTATCGGGAAAGCTTTACACTTATATAGTGCTTTGAACAGTTTATAATGGGTGATCCGATCCAGGAGTATGTGATATTTTGCCATTTGTGGAACAGGTGAATCTCATCACTCTTGGTTTTTGGTAATCGGGTTCTGCAGTTTTCCTTGTACAAATCTTTCGTTTTTATAGTCAGGTATATTTCTAGATACTTCAATTTTTGCTTGGTGATTGTGAAGGATACCACCTTTTTGATCCCCTTTCTGTGGTCTTGTATTATATGTATAACAGTTCAATAGACTTCTGTTTGTTGACCTTGTATCCTGCCACTATGCTATATTCCTTTATTGCTTCCAGTATTCCCCTTGTGGAACTTTTGGAATTTTCCATATATAAAATTGTATCATCTACAAATTATGATACTTTCATCTCTTCCTTCCCCAGGTGAACACATTTGATGTCTTTTCTCTGCCTTATGTTGTTAGGTAAGACCTCCAGTATGATGTTAAATGAGAGTTGGATGGGGGAATCTTGTGTGCTCACCTTCTTCGGTGGGATTATTTCATCTTTTCTCCATTGACTACCATGTTGGCTCTTGGTTCTTCATATAGCTTGTATTATATTGAATGGAACATTCCTTCCATTCCTATCTCCTTGAGTGTCTTAAACAGGAATGGGTGTTGGATCTTGTCGAATGCTTTTTATCATGTGGTTCCGATAATTTTTAATATCAATGTGGTGAATAATACTAATGGTCTTTCATATGTTGAACCATCCCTGCATCCCTGGTATGAATCCCTCTTGGTCATGATAAATTATTTGTTTTATAGTCTTTTGTATTCCATTGGCAAGTATTTTGTTAACAACTTTTTGCATCGATGTTCATTAGGGATATTGCTCTATAGTTTATTTTTGTGGGATCATTACCCGGGTTAGATATCAGAGTTATTCTAGCTTCATAAAAAGAATTCGGGAGTTTCCCCTCTTTTTCTATGTTCTGGAAGAGTTTGTGTAAAATTGGTGTTAGTTTTTCCCTGAATGTTTGGTAAAATTCACCTGAGAAGCCATCTGACCCAGGGGAATTTTTGTTGGTAGTCCCTTGATAACCTTGTCTATTTCTTCTATTGCTATGGGTCTGTTGAGATTTTTGATGTTCATTGAGGATAGTCTACGGAGGGATTGCTTTTCCAACTATTTGTCCATGTCTTCCAAGTTGTGAATTCATTGGAGTATAGGCCTTCATAGTGCTGTGTAATTATCCTTTTGATTTCATTAAGGTCCATTGTAATGTCTGCTGTTTCATTCCTCATCCTTGCTATTGAAATTTGTTCCTTACTTTCTTAGGTTAGATTTGCCAGCAGTCTGTCAATTCTGCTAATCCTGTTAAAGAACCAAATTTTGGCTCCATTATTTTTTCCATAGTTTTCTTGCTTTCCCTCTCATGAATCTCAGTCCTGATCTTTATTATTTATTTTCTTTTGCTATTAGTAGGATTGTCTTGTTGGCTCTACTCTAATTGCTGTAAGTTTTGTGTCAGCATATCAACCATACAACTCTCTTTCTTTTTCATTAGTGCATGTATTGCTATCAAACTTGCCCTGATAACTTGCCTTTGCCGTGTCCCAAAGGTTTTGGTACATTGTATCCTCATTCTCACTGATTTCTAGAAACTTCCTAATTTCATCTCTGATATGGGCCAATACCCATTCCTATTGCAATAGTTATTGATTCTCTAATTATTTGCCCTTTAGTTCTTAATCATCTTTTTGTTGATTTCCATCCATATATAGTGGTTGGAGAGAGAATTCTGTATGATTATATGCTTGAATTTATACAGATGCAAATTGTTTTACAGTATGGGGTCTGTCTTTGAGTATGTGCCATGTGAGCTTGCAAAGAATGTGAATTTTTTGCATTTTGGTGGAGAGCTCTGAAAATATCTGTCAGGTCAAGTCGTCTAATTGTATTGATTAGATCTGTAGCCTCTTTGTTAAGCTTCTTTCCCTGTGATCTATCTTTCTCAGAGTGGTGTACTAAAGTCACTTACTATAATTGTTGATACTGTAATTTCTTTTTTCATCTTTTGGAGTGTTTAAAGATTATTGTGGGTCTCTCTTTGGGAATATATATATATATATATATATATATATATATATAAA
>NW_022103915.1:79887139-79913941 GCF_000313985.2 Echinops telfairi | reverse complement strand
TTATGCTCACTGGTTCTTGGTCTACTGTTCCCTTGAACATTATAATGTGCCCCTCCTTATCTCTTGTTATGGCTTGCACCTTGAGATCAATTTTGTCCGTGATTAGGATCCCAACTCTTGCTTTTCTTGAATTACCATTTGTTTGGCATATTTTTCTCCAGCCTTTGATTCTCAGCCCATTTTTGTCTGTAATATTGAGGTGTGTCTCCTGTAGGCAGCAGATAGATGGGTTGTGTTTTCTAAGCCAGTCTGCTAGCCTCTGCCTTTTAATGCCTGAGTTCAGTCCATTGATATTCAAGGCTATTACATCCATGTGATGTCATCTTGTACCTTTTGTGTTGGGTGTTTTCCTACCTCCCTTTCTTATCAGTGTGTCATGCATGTGTGTGTGTAGGTGTGTGTGTATTTCATTGTTGTCTTCTTTCCACCCTAGTGCCAATGCTTCCTTGGGGACTGCTTTTTACTTTGTTGCCCTTTGGATGGGGTTGTCTATGTGGCGGTCTCTTATTTGTGCTTGGTGAGTGCTGTTCTTCTGCCCATAATGGGTCTGCAAGGATCATTTGTAGGGCTGTGTTTCTTTTAGTGTATTTGAGGTAGTTAGTTTATTCTGCGAACCTGGATGATAAACACATGTGGGGTTAATTGAAGGGCAGAGGGATAATGGCTCAATGAGCCTCACCTTTCTAGTTCGCAGGTCTCTTGCTTTGAGATGGTCGGAGCAGGGTATACAGCTGCCTTAGCCAGTTCCCTGCTTCAGGTGGCAAGACTCACTTCCTGCAAGACATCCCCAAGAAGAAGCCACATGGACCTACCCTGATGTAGCCCTGGATGCTGGAGCAGCTGTGTGGCGATCCCTGCCAGTGCTGAGATGCTTACACATTCACTGATTGGGCTTTCCTGTGAGAGTATTGACAGAGCTCCCTTAGGCCATGTGAGGCACTATTGCAAGTGGGAGGAAGTTCCTTCAGCAATGTGGGACCATGGAGGATGGTCAGGGGCTCCCTTATCTATGTGGAGCACCATGAAATGTAGGCAGGGTTGCCACCAGTCAAGTGGAGCACCCCAAAGGATGGGTGGGACTTCCCCATCACTTGAAGGGCCTTGGAGGGTAGGCATGAGTTCCCCTGGTGGAAGATGGATGGGATTTCCCCAATCGCGTGTTACACCACAGAGGGCAGAGCTCCCCAACCTGGGTGTATGGCAAGCATAATTTCCCTAGGCGAAGGGGAGTGGCTTGGGACTGACAGTTGTGTGTGAGAGGAAAGAGAAGAGAAGAAACAAACGAAAAGCAAACTGAGCCCCCTGAGACTGTGGGGGGAAAGAAAGAAGAGAGAGAAACCAAGTAAAGATATAGCTGAGCCCTTGATCACCTGACTGTAAACCTGAGTTTAAACCCTGCCCAGAGGCAGTGGCTGTGGTTTTGTTGAAACAAAGCCCCTGGTCTGGCCAAAGGATTTTGGCTCTGGGTGAGACTGGTAGAGCTAAGGTTACACCATAACCGACCTACATAGTGGTAAGCCAACAGCCCACAGTTCCTCAAAACCTAGTGGATTTGTGCCTACTTTTCTTTATGATGCTCCTCCTATAACCTGGCAGTGTGGAATTTCCCTCTCAGTGGTTCTCCAGGGCTGATTTCTGAGGAGTCCATCTGGTATGTGTTACTCAGTCACTCTTCCACTTTTTCCTAATTTTAAAACAGGCAATGTTCCCTTGTTCTGTTCTCACATCTACCTCTTGATTCATGTACATATTCCACATGGATTAAGTGAAGTGTTCTAGAATTTCCATTCTTCTCAAGGCTACACAGTTGAATGCCTTGACATAGTCAATAATTACAAGTAAATATCTTTCTGATATTCTCTTCTTTGAACCAAGATTAATCTGACTACAGAAACGATAGCCTTTTTATCCAGCCTTAACCTCAGACAGCTCCCTGTTAATATACTACTGCAACCATTCTTGAATGATTTCAAAACAATTTTACCTGCATATGATATTGATTTTATTGCTCTGTAGTCTGCATTTGTGAGGGTCATTATCTTTAGAATGGGTACAAATATGAATCTCTTCCAGTCAGTTGGATAAGTAGCTGAAAGAACTAGGAAGTAGAACAAAAAGTCTAAACATATTAGGCTGATTACTGAATGCAATGCATTGAAATTTTCAAGATTGTAGCTAGACGAGCTATATTAACTAGTTTGCCATGCAATATTACCAACATGCATATAATGCTTGAAAAATATGCTAAAGAAAATGAAGAAGAATCTGAAAAAAAATTTTACTTGACTTTATAAACTAAAACATTAGCCGAAACACAGGGAATTCCTTTTTTCTTGCCATTATGAATCTCTATCTGTAACAAAGATTAGGGGGAAAATTCAGTATTTCCTTTCTAAATGAGATATATTAGTGCTATCTTGATATAGAGGATATATTTTTCTACTAATTGGTCTATGACCCTCACCTCAGTGAAAACACTGTTAACTTAGAAATGTGAAATTGATCTGGGACAAATGTGCCCAAGACACATTTCAGAAATGCCTACACTTCATATTTGGATGACAGGTAACAGTCAAAATTCAAAGTTAAAGTTTGGGATCCAACTAGCCCACTTACATATTACTAATCTGACCCATTTTTAGTTGTATCATATACTGTTGAGACATTTAGCCATCCTTTTATAGCTATAGATTCATTATAAAGACACTGTTATGATTTGAGAAGTCATTACATCACTGGGAGAACCTGTTTTGTGCAGGGATGAAGTTGAAGAGCAGTCAGCCTCTAAAGCTAGTTTATTTTAAGAATCACTGGAAAAATATGTCAAAGACTTCAACACAAATATCAAGACTTTCTGCTTTGGAAGTAATTGATTAACATTATTGGATATGATTGCATGTGGAAAACCACTGACAGACAAGTATAGTACAAAGGTCTAAAAGCAGCAGAAATTGAGAGTAAACTGAAACAAGAGTATTTCCTAGTTTAAAGCAAATTAAATACAAATCAGCCATCAGTGATGAATAGAGCTATGGGGACCACAGGCTAGTCTCAGAATCTCTGAAATTTCATAAGGTATACAGTCTTACCAATGGTGTATATGGCTAGTACAGGATTCTCGGTGGCTTGGCAGTTGAGGGCTAATCATTCCCCAAAATGTGACCTACTACAGAGTAATCAACTCCAAATGGAATCTTTTGTAAGCACTCAGGTAGTTGTAATAAAATTAGGGTGGGGTCCAATACCATTACTGGAGTCACAACCCTGATGCAATTGAACTGGAATGTCTATAGGGGTGTGGCCTACTTCTATATAGGTGGATGCTGTGTCTGGACCCTGCATTTGGCTAATTGATCTCTGGTTCTTTCTACTTTAGCCAAAGACCTGCCATATTGCCTGCTCATTCCAGAAGTCATTACTGGCCTGCCATGTTACTCTCCATCTGACCTGCAGATCATGGATTCATTCATCTCTTCACTTCACCTGCTGAACTTGGACCCATCATTCTCTGAAGCCTAATATCAGCCTATAGGATCCTTGTTGCTCTTCAGTTCAATAGTCCCTAAAGGTACATGATTCAGGAGAAGCCTCCCTCTTAATTAACAACTGACCCACAGTACTTGGGCTGGAATTGCTTACTTCTACAACTGTGTGAGCCACTTCCTTGATATAGATTCATCTCTTTTCTTTTCCCTCTCTTTCAATATAACTGCCATTGATTTTGCTACTCTGGAGAACCCAACTTAATATACCTACTTAATAAATAATTTATATTAATAGAGGAAGAAGAACTCAGAAAAGGAGGGTGATGATGGTTGTACTACTCTAAGAATACAATCAATGTCACTAAATGCTAACTTCAGAAGAAGGAACTATTTTTATAAATATTTCCCAGCTATCTATTAACTAACACCAACGTGGTTAAAAATATGGGCTTTAAAAATAATATAAAGGTTTTAAGAGTATATAATACATTCACTTTAGTTAAAGAAATATTGAGAATACATTTCATATCACATTCATGTATCATGTAACTATAATACCAAATAATAGGTTTAAAAACAAAAGAAATTTTGAGAAAACTTACCATAAGTAGAGAGGAGAGAAATCATCTTTTGTTCAACAGAGAAAACATTAGACATTGATAGACATAGACTAGACAATGAATAGTGCCATTTTAAATATAAAATCATGTTTTCTTTTCTTTTGTTTTATGCCACTAGGAGAAAAACAAACTGCCTTCATCTAAAATTCACTCCGGCTGCTGATATTTTGTATCAACCACATAATTATATTGCATTTTAAGTGATGGGTCTACACTTTCGCTATCTGAGTCCTCACATATGCTCTCTCAGATCCTGAGGGGGAAAATTGCTTATATTAATGCATGCAGAGTGAAATACCATATAAGCAGAATTTCATCAGTTGCTAATGAGAATTTATGTGCACACCTCCCACATACTATATTAGAGTATATGATAGTATTAGTACTAATGAATGTGTAGGAGCAACATACAATGTGTTGATGCCATGCTGTATCATTCAGTGTAGTAATAACAGAACTAGGAAGCTGAGTCTGACACATAAGTATTTAATCAAAGGCTTTTTATTTCAAAGAAATTAGAAAAGAAAATCTTCCATGTTCTATTGATTGCACTCTTTCAAGTGATTACATTGAAAGGTCATTATAACTATAATAGTATAAATGTGGTAATTTTATAAACATAAAATTTAAAAAAATTTGAAGCTGCTTGCTAATATTTAAGATATCATGCATGAATATTAGCTAATTTATTCCTGGATTCGGTATAGAGCTATTGCTCTTATTTTCTTTTATTCTTGTTTTAATTTATCACATACATTTTATTCCCTAAACTCTTTTTTTAGAACTAGGTAGATAAATCAATAATGCTATACTATGTCAATATCTGATTTTTGCAATCAGTGTATGAATGCATAACAATTTATTTATTCACTGTACTGAAAGTATACATTTGAAAACTTGCCAGCATTAGGAAATGTTGCTCTAATCATGTCACCTATAAATATAAAAACACATTTTTGGGGGAAGGGTATTCAAAGTAAGCCTAATAGCGCAGTCTTACTCCAAAGGAGCTGTGCTTAACTGGTCTCTAAGATGAGAGGTTGACTACAGATACATTTTTAAGTAATATAATTGTCTCTGTTTCATTAGGGTGCCTTAAAAAAACAGGTTCAATCCAATAATTAGTATCAATGGAAACATTCTAGAACTTGTACTTATTAAATGAATGTTATTCTATTAAAAATTTGGCAAATGCCTAAAAAAAAGATACCTGAAAAGTGCTCAGAAAGTGGAAAGACAGAATTGAAGGCAGCTTATAGAGCCATGTAAGTATGAATTTGAAGATTTAGGAGGCGTACGAAATATAGTCCTTGTTGTCCAACCCAGAAATATCAGACATCCGTAAACATCGAAGGTATATGATATAATGTGAAAGACGTGATAGCAGAATATTTTCCAGCAATAGTGACAGAGCTTTCAATTTGATAGTAAACAATCATTGTAGAAATGGATTCAGCAGGCAGTCACACACACACACACACACACACACACACACACACACACACTTTACCTAGATAAATCACATATACCATAAAGTGCATAACAAGCTGCTTACAGAGAAAGTAAAAACAAAGCTGCACAAGAATACATACTAAATTGAACATGGAAAATTAAAAAAATTAGAATGGCATCAGAAATTGCATCAGCAAATTGTATGAAAAAAAGGCAATGAACTGTGGAAAACACTTGTTTCCATGAGTTGTGGGCCCACAAAGGACTCCTGGTGATGAACTGCTTAAGCGCTCAACCACTGACCAGAAGATTGACCTTCTGAAAGACAGACCTTGTACTTTGTTACTGTAAAGCCGGTCAAGAAAGCCTGATGGGGTTTCTGGTGACACATTGGGTTGCCATGATTCTGGGCCAACTTGGCCTCAAACTAAAACAATAGCATCATAGACTCAGATACACACCAAATTCACAGTTTAAAGGTGTGATTAAAGAATGAAACAATATAAAATGTATTTCTTTACATATTTGGGCAGGCGTTCTGGAGGCATAGTGGTAACCAACTGGGCCACTAACTGCAAAGTGAGCAATGAGCCACCAGATGCTCTGAGGGAGAAAGACAGAGATTGCTTCTCTTATAAAGAGTTAGTCTCTTAAACTCACTTGCCATTTCTACCCTGTGAATCAGCATCGACTCAATGGCAAGGACTTTCTTATCTGGAATTTACTTGATGTTGTACCCCAGAACACCGCAAGAAAAAATCAAAAAGGAGGAAGACAGGTGATCCAGAGAAGAAATGCAGAGGGCAATGAGGGGAAATGAAAAGATGATAGTTATTCATTAAAAAGCTAGACTAAATAATCCACTTGGAAGCAAGAGAAGCAACTGCATTACATTTAAACTAGACTTTGAGTGTTAGAAGATCGCCAGGATAAGATAAAATGTATGATAAAATAAACAAATAAAATATGATGAGATCTGTAAAAAAAACAACTATCCAGCATAATATTAATTATAATTTACTTTGCTCTTTGATGAAGGCTATGTGCACTGTAATATAGAAAAAGTAAAACTGGTACTAAAAGCCTTTCAAAATCACCCTTTCCTGTTGATGATAGATCATTTAGATTTATTTACTCTCCAGGCAAATTGTATGACCAGTCATTTCTTGGCAAGCTTTCAGAGTAGTAAATGTTTATTCTTATCTTGTGAAAAATGTTGTTTTTCTCTTTGGAAATGTCCTCTCATATCCATGCATAGGAGATGGTTGAAATTCTAGTGCTTATTCAATGTACTGTGGGTGAAAAACAAAGACACACAACTCCATCCATAAGTGCATTTTGATAGCCGCCATCTCTATGATTACAGTAACTACTATGCCCTGGTAACACAGTGGTTACGCATTGGACTGTGATCTGCATGGTCTGCAGTTCAAAGCCACCCAGCCGGCCGCTCGGCAGGGGAACGATGGGCTTTCTCCTTTCTTGGGAACTTACAATGGTAGTTTTCACCTGTCCTACAGAATTACCATGAGTTGGAATTGACTTGATGACAGTGAGAGAGGTTTTGGAAACTCCTTAATTCTGTTTCAATCTGCAGTCACAGATGGCATTTTCTTTCCCTTGAATACTTCAGTGACAGTTTACCTCCCTAAATACACTGCTTTTCTCTTACACATTATAGCTATTAACACCGTTATTTCATCCTTCCTTTGGAATCGCATATGCTTACGGTCCAGAGACTTTCTCACTCCTTGTATATCCAGCACCGTCACCATAATGACTACCAAAACAAAACCCTCTGCCACAGAACTATTTCTAACTCACAATGATTCTCAAGCCAGCAAAAGTTTAATGGAGCACACAGCCTCATCTTTCTCACGTGGATTGGCTGGTGGGTTTGAACCACTGGCTTTCTGCTTAGTAGTCCACTGCCTAGCCCACAGTGACACCAGGGATCCTATTCACGACAATACCAAACCAAACTCACTGCCATCAATCAATGCCGACTCATAGAGCCCCCCCCATCCCACCCAACTCTCTGTGGATTTCTGAGACTGTAACTGTTCACTGGAGTAGAAAGCCCAGTCTTTGCCTTATTCTCCACAATAGTACTTCCTAATATGCCTTAAATCATTATAAGTGGAGGAACATGCCTTAATGCTGGCCTTTCTCAAAATCTTGGGTTGAAGGTGATAAACCATAATTCTTCAATAAATTTTTACACAAATCTCATCAGATAGGTTTTTGTAGTAATGGGTTTCAACTTTATTACATTTATTACATTCCAAACTTCTGATTCTCCACAGCCAAGGCCAAACCATTGCCACCAAGCTGAGTCATGAAAACAATGTGTGAGAGTCAAACTATCCTCTACAGTGCTTTCAGTGACTGGTTTTGGGGAAGTCGGCCACTTGGACTTTTTTCAAGTCTCCTTAGGGTAGATTCAAACCTCCTAAATTTAAGTCAGGTGCTGAGAGTACTGCATTTGTATCTGCCATTATCTATTAAAACACTTTGCCTATATTTAAGGATTACATATTATGTGATGTGCATTTGCATTTCATAAATATTAGCTAAAGAATTATTTAATAAATTGATGAATATTTTTAAGTAGGATAGGGGACCTAAGCCTACTGTCTTTTAGTTTAAGCAGTAATTGAGATGCTATTGAGACTGCTCCTGGCAGGTACAACTTTTATTTCATTTAAAAAATAAAGTCTTTTAAAAAATAAATAAAGTTCCTGGAACACTCACTCAGTAGGATACCATGAAAATTAATAACGTGATACAATAAAAATATTTGAGCTATTTATATGAATGGTACTTTACAGAGGTACTTTATTGTAATTATTTTCTGCATTTACTTTCAATGTCAGAGCTAAAAAACTTTGGAGAAGAACAGAGTAACTTCCCAGTATAGAGAGTTATTTCAAATTACTATATTCCAACTTGACTGCTAATTATTTTTCTTATTAATGTTAGGTACTGTCAAGTCTATTCCGACTCATCGCAACACTATGTACAAAAAACAATACAGCATCATATACTTCACCACCTTCACAGTTGGTCCTTTGTGTGAGCCTATTGTTGCAGCCCTTGTGTCATTCTATCTCTTCAACAAACCTTCTTTTAGCAGACTTGCCCCTTCACCAAACATAATGTCCTTTCCCAGAGAAGGTCTCTCCTGGTAACATGTTCAAAGTATCTGAGACAAACACTGCCATCTTTACCTCTAGGGAGCATCTAGTTGTACTACTTCCAAGATAGGACTGTTTGTTCTGGTGGCCCACAGTACTTCCAATACTGTACACAAAAACCATAATTTAAATGCATCCTTTAGTCTTCTGTTTTCTTAGGTTATTTTCTGGCTTTCATATATATACATATCTGAAATAGCTCAATGTACCATGGCTTGGATCAGATGTACCTTAGTTCTCAAAGTAATATATTTGTGTGTGTGTGTATATATATATATATATATACATATACATACATATATGAAATAGCTCAATGTACCATGGCTTGGATCAGATGTACCTTAGTTCTCAAAGTAATATATTTGCTCTTTAACACTTTGAAAGGTCTTTTGGAAGAGAATTGTCCAATATAATACATCCTTTGAATTTTTGATTGCTGCTCCTGCTGTGAGCATTGATTTTAGATGCAAATAAAAAATTAATACCTTTGACAACTTCAATCTTTTATTCCATTTATCATGATATTGTCTACTGGTCAGGTTGCGAGGATTTTTGTTTTCTTTTCACCAAGTTGTGATCTGAACGGAAAGCCGTGGTCTTTGATCTTCAGCCCAGCAAGTATTTCAAATCCTCTTGACTTTCAGAAACCAAAGTTGTGTCATCTGTCTTCCTCTCAATCTGAGGCCTGATTCTCCTCCTCATAGCCTTTTTTCTAATTAATTTTACTTTTGCTCAGCATGCAGATTAAATAAGTATGGTGAAAGGATACAATTTTATATACAACTGTCCTCATTTTATTATTAATTGGGATTTAATATGTATATCATATCATTCTATATTTAAATCATGTCAAGTAGAATTGTACAATTGCTAAACACCACAGTATCACTTTGTTCTGTTCAAACAACTGCCTATGTGCATGTTTTACATGATAAAATTAATGGTACTTTAGTTCCCACTATTTGCAATGAACCACAGAGTTGAATATCTTTGCACAGTCAAGAAAACACAAATATATCTTTCTGATTTTATCTATTTTCAACCAAGACCTTTCTTTAAGAAAAATCATTTTATTGGGGGCTCTTACAGCTTCTATCACAATCCATGCATACATCCATTGTGTCAAGCACATTTGTACTTATGTTGGCACCATCATTTTCATTCTACTTGAGTCCTTGGTATCAGCTCCTCATTTTTCCTTTCTCTCCCCACCCCTCCCTCCCTTACGAACCCTTGATAATTTATAAATTATTATTAATTTTTCATATCTTACACTGACTGATGTCTCTCTTAACCCACTTTTCTGTTGACCATCCCCATGGAATGGGGTTATATGTAGATCATTGTGATTGGTTGCCCCTTTCTCCCCCCACCTTCCCCTACCCCTCCTGGTATCACTACTCTCATTATTGGTCCTGAGGGGTTTATCTGTCCTGGATTCCCTGTGTTTTCGGATCTTATCTGTACCCATGTACATGCTCTGGTCTGGTTAAATTTGTAAGGTAGGGGTCTCATTGGGGTCATGATTGTGGGGTGGAGGAAGCATTCAAGAATGAGAGGAAAGTTGTATGTTTCATCTATGCTCTACTGCACCCTGACTGGCTTGTCTCTTCCTTGTGACCCTTCTGTTAAGGGACGTCCAATTGTCTACAGATGGGCTTTGGGTCTCCACTCTGCAGTCCCCTTCATTCACATTGATATGATTTTTTCCAGGGTCTTTGATGCCTGATCCCATTGACACCTCATGATCACACAGAATGGTGTGCTTCCTCCATGTGGACTTTCTTGTTTCTCAACTAGATGAGCACTTGTTTATTTTCAAGGGTTTAAGACGCCAGATGCTATATCTTTTGATAGCTGGGCACCATCAGCTTTCTTCACATTTGCTTATGCACTCACTTTGTCTTCAGCGATTGTGTCGGGAAGGTGAGCATCACAGAATGCAAGGTTATAAGAAAACAGTGTTCTTGCATTGAGGGAATTCTTGAGTAGAAGCCCAATGCCTGTCTGCTACCTTAATACTTAACATATAAATATATGTACATAGAACTATTTCCCTATCCTTATATATAAATATATTTACATATTTACATACCTGTATTTAGACCTCTATAAATGCCCATTTGCCTCCTAGTTCTTGCCTCTATTTCCTTTTAGTTTCCTCTTGTCCCACTACCATGTTCGGCCTCCATTCATGTTTCAATAATTCCTCTTGGTTACATTGCCCTTGATCAAGCCCTACCAGGCATCCTACACCCTCCCCACCATCGATTTTAGATCACTTGTTTTCCACTTGTCCCTGGGTTTGTTAACATCCACTTCCTTTCCCCCACCTCTCCTTTCCTGTGTCCCCCCAGAACTGTTGGTTCCATTGTCTTATCCTCTGGATTGTTCATCCCACCTATCTTATCTAGCTTGACATGCAGAGACAATAATAAACACAAAAACTAGACAGAGCAAAACAAAGCAATGAAAGAAAATTAAAAACCTAAAATAACAACAATGATAAAACATCGACAAAAAAAAAAGCCTATAAATAGTTCCAGGTCTGTGTGTTGACCTCTCTGAAGTCACAAATGATACCCCTCTTTTCATATCTTCTTTTGAAACTTGAATTTCAGACATCTCTCTGTTGAAGTACTCCACCTTTAATTATCTTCAACAAAATTTTAGTTACATGTGATACTAATAATATTGTTTATAATTTCCACATTTTGCTTAATCAATTTTCTTAGAATTAAATCGATTAACTACTGAATTAGTAATTTGTATTGTTCATTGAAATGAATTAAGATAACATAAAAAGGGAATTTCAGAACACTTCTTTGTATTTATACCAAGCCTACTCATAGGATAAAAGGCAGTCTTTAGAATAGAACAAGGAAATACTGAGTAGTTAAAAATCAGAAAAGGTATGCATCATGATTGTACTCTAACAATATTCCATATAAACTCGAGTATAAGCTGACACAAATATCAGTGGAAGCACCTAATTTTACCCCCAAAACTGAATTAAAAATGTGCTGAAAAACTTGGCTTATACAGGAGTATATATGGTGCTTTTTCGTTCTGCATACTGAGTAGCTAATATAGAAACGCTACTATGAAGAATAACGCGACACTAGGGTTGGAGGAAGTCTTGCTAACGGCCTGTGCTGTGCACATGACAACCTGTACTAGTTGAAACTGAACACTTAGTGATGAAAATCAATGACTACAACCATCAGTATAGATTTACACTCAAGATAAAGAAAACCCAAATATTCATAAATGAACCAATTGATAACATCATGATAAACAGTAAAAACATTGCAGTGGTCAAGAATTTAATCTGCCTTTAATTCACAATTAGTGTTCAGGTAAGTTTCAGTCAAAAAATCAAAAGTGCATCAAGTGTTGAAGAGCAAGTATGTCACTTTGAGGGGATTAAGGTGTGCTTGACCCAAGCCATGCCATTTTCAATTGCCTCATGTTGTTTTTGTTGTTGTTGTTGTTGTTGTTGTTAGGTGCCATCAAGTCGGTTCCGACCTATGCTGAGCTGATGCACAACAGAAGTAAGCAGTGCACATTCCTGTACCATGTTCACAGTTGTTCCTGTGATGAGCGCATTGTTATAGCTACTGTGCCAGTGCAGCTTGTTGAGAGCCTTTCTCTGGGTGCTGCCCCTCCACTTTACCAAGCATGCTGGGTTTCTCCAGGGACAGGTCTCTCCTGGCGTCGTGTCCAAAGTATACAAAATGAAGTCACTTCAGCCTTACCCATAAGGAACACTCTGGCCATACTTCTTTCAAGACAGACTTGTTTGTCATTTTGGCAGTCCATGGTACTCTCCATATTATTCTCCAAGATCACAATTCAAATACATCAATTCTTATTTGGTAATCCTTATTCAAAGTTAACTTTCACATGCCTATGAGGTAATTGAAAATGCCACGGCTCAAATTGCCTCATATTCATGTGAATATTGGACATTGAATAAATGTAGACAGAAGAATCAATGCATTGGAATAATTGTGTTGGCAGAGAATACGGAAAGCACCCTGGGCTCTCAAATGAACAAACAAACCTGTCTTGCAAGCTGTCCAGCCAGACCACCTTGGATGGTGAGACTGAGGATGATGAGAGGTCATAGCACATACTTTGGACATGCTATCCAGAGAGACTGGCCTCTGGGAAAGAACACCGTGCTTCCTAAAGTAGATCAGGGAAACAGGAAACCCCACAACAAGATGGATTGACACCCTTGCTGCAAGAGTGGGCTCAAAAGTAAGCAGGACTGTGAAGGAGCTGTATGATTGGGTAGTGGTCCGTTCTTTTGTGCACAGGGTTGTTCTGAGTGCGAACCCACTGAAGGCACCGAACCACCATAAGAACACGAGTCCTCACTTTTAGTAACGTACTACTAAATGCTTAGTGTTGTTATTGTGACTGTTTCAGATAAAAAATAACTTTGGTAGAAATTGTACCAGAAGAGTATAAATGCAGATTTTTAGAGTTCTTGAAAAAGAAGAGCTGCTCAGGATAGCTAAGTAAAATTTGAAGATTGACATTGATAGACTTCCTATGATAACACAGAAGAAAGAAGATAACACAATGGGAAAACATTACTTACCTATTTTTGAGTGACCTTTTGTCAAATTATGCCAAATTTTAACGTTGTATTTTCAAACCTAGTTCACTTCAATGATTCAGTAGAGGCAATAAAAATAGTTTTTAATAACCGTCATGTTTCTAAACCTGTATGAACAGATTATGGATCTTTGATATTCTGAACCAATGTAAAATGAATTGTGGGTACACTTTTAAATTTTAGACCCATGATATAGCCAGATTTATTATATTGGTCCCCAATGATCACAAAATCCTGGTATTCATGTCTAATCAACTCACCTTAAGTATTTGTAGTACATGTGACTAGGTTTTAATCCACAGAATAGGGCAAGCAAGATGAGGCATCACTTGTTAACGGATTACAAAAATTGTACTGTCTGTTTTTGCTAACAGATATTTTTTCTATTGTGCGCTTGACTTTCATACTTGATGAAACAAGCTGCTATGTAGGAAAGACCCTTATGTCAGGGAACCGAGGATGATTTTAACCGGAAGCTCATGACTGAGGTCCTGAATCCAACAGCCTTCAAGAACTCAATGCTATAAAAACCACCGAGTAACTTGTAATTGTATCCTTCTCCAATCGAGCCTTCCAATGGAACTATGGACCTTCATTGAGACTCTCACTGAAGCCTTTGAAGGACTGTTAATTCAGAGCATTCGACTAAGCTGAGCCTGAATTCCAGACTCACAGAAACTAAGAGAGAATAAATGTTTGGTTTTAAGTCTAAATTTTGGGTTAGTTATGGAAAATTAGATAGTCCAATATAACTTTTATCTTAATGCTCTTGAATCAAATTTGTTTTCAAGTATGTGACAAGTATTTTTAAGGACTTTTATAAAAATTCAAGAAACCAAGTGAATAAATGTGAGTTATTAAAAAATTATATCATAATTTTATTTTTGTAAAATAAGAAATGTTATGTAATTTTCTATGTAAACAGCTCAAAACCTGTATCACTTTTGGTATGCTTGGACAAGGGGTCTCAAATTTTTCCAAGACTAGCCTAACAATATTTGCTTGAATTATAAAAAAAACACTGAGTGCTGTGATTTATTTTGATATAAAGCAACCTTATAAAGTTAGCAAAACTGTGACTGAATGCACTGGAATTGCCTTGATTTTCTGAACATATTTGATATTTCTAGTCAGAACTCTGAGGCAGGCGTGGAGGCAGATTTCCTCTAGTCTGCCCACTCAGCCTGGAATGACTCAGTAACAACCATTTGTGGCCAGCTCCCCGGTGGTATGGCCATGTGCCCCCTACTTGAAACATCACACGTCTTTTCTCAGATGGCTTCCTTCCAGCATGTTCATTTATATACATTTTAAGCTAATCAAAAACGCAAGTAAAGGAGAAATCTCTATCGGACCCAATTTGCATGTTCTGCATAACAGACTGAATTAAATATGTTTTGAAGCTTATTTTTTTAATCATTTAAAGCATGGTTCTCAATGAGTCTGCCAACGATTCTATATATATATATATATATGTAAAAAAAATTTAAATCTCCAATAGGTCTCCTTGTGGACCTTCAGGGAGTGCTAGTAGCACTGTCAAGTAAGCATTAAACTGTCGACTGCAAGGACAGTGATTCAAACCCATCAGCCCCTCCTAGGAGAAAGCTTAAGCTTTCTGCTACTAGAAAGATTTATAGCCTCAGAAACCCTATATAGGATCATTGAGTCAAAATAGACCCACGAGGGAAATGGATTTGGGTCCTCACTGACACTGCAATGCCCACTCTCTATCTCAGTGGTTATTTAGCGCTGATGTTCTTCTCTTTTCAAAGAAGCTCACAAATTTCACTCTTTTTCCCTATTGGTGAGAACCCCTAATGCTAGTGACATAATGCAGCTTTTATTGATATCACCCCCATTTTACTGTTTTAACAGCAAATCTCATGAACACTAGCTACACTTCTCCATTGCTGCCCCCTGGTCTACTCAGAAAGTTTAATAAGCTCTCCTGCGACCTAAACCTCTGAGTGTATTCCGTCTTTCTCTCCCATTAAATTGTTATTCTGTTTAATTTTAAGCTTCAGTCGCCTTTGCAATGGATTCTGGTTCAGACGTAAACTACCATTTAACTCCCGATCTTTTTAGTCCAATGGGACAAATTGTGTCATTCTTCCTAATTATTCACTTTCTTATCTGGAAGGTTTTTGGTTTTATGTTTGTCTGTGCGTGTGCATGTGTGTATCTGTGTGTTTTATTCCCTACATTTGCAAAGCCTCTCAATGGAATGTTGATTTTACTTCTTCCCATGGGCAAACTTAAACCCAAAGCTGAAATCACCCCCATGGAGTCAATGCACACTCACAGCGATCCCACTGTGGGTTTCTGAGACTGTAACTGTTTATAGGAGTAGAAAGCTCCATCTTTCTCCCATTGGTAGGCTTAGTCTTGGTCACTTGACTTGACTTAATTTGGCTGGTGAAACGTTGGTGCATGCTATAAATATCACTCCAGAAGAGATTGTTTAAAGAAGAGATGGGGAGGATGAGTCAAAATAGCCAAGGCTAATCTACTGATTTGTCCACATGACAGAAAAACTGTTGCCGTTGAACACTGAGATTGTAAAGTTGTCTCTTGCTCCAGGAAATGCTGACTCGTCTATGGCTATTAATTAGGCCCACAGTTCAGTGTCCCTCCACGACGTTCTCATCTCTTTTCCTGCCACGTGTGTCCCTTGTCCCAGGAGACACTCAGCATGGCTGCCAAACCTGAGCATACTTTGCCCAAATAGGATTCAACTCATGTTTTAAAAGCTACTGATAAAATTACATCAATGTATACTTTATTTATAACACACAATCTCAAACTTAGCTGATATCACCCAACAATTTATGAACCTTTTACCTATCTTTCTCTCAGAAGCACTTCTACCGTCCTTAATTCCGATTGCAGACCTCCGCCACTAGACTGTCCCCGTCAGGCTGTGTGCCCTTCTTTATTAGCAGCTTCCTGCTCATGACCCCCTCAATGGAACACTTAGTCACAACGCAGACATGAATTTGCATCTGCAACCGTTATTTATCTCCTTGTGATATCCAGATGTTCTATTCCTTCTCCATTTTAGATAACACTCCTACTCATGTGATAGCTAGACACTGCCCTCTTTTCCACTTAGAGTTGAATAGAATGTTCCCCTCTCTCTTTCTCTCTTGAATTATAATCGTGTTCATCATTGTGAAATGTCCATTCTACAAAGCATAGTTGCCAGTGCCAACAATAAGCTCTTATGTCTGATCTGTCCCTCCTATCATACCAACCTCTGGGGGAGCATGTTCAAGGCTTTTTCTGCTTTTCTTACATTTCAGGTGTTTTTCTAATTTTTATATCTAATGTTCCATTAATGCCAGTTTGATTAGACAGTCCATCTGACTCCTAAACTTCATGCACATTTTGTTGTCATTGTGTATTTATATTCTGTGTACTTACACACTTTGTGAACAGGTTTGCTTTCTTTGAATTTTTCCTAATATTTATTTCAATGTTACTTATTCCTTTGGTTTCTGCAAAACTCTTTTAATTTTATCCTTTAGTTTATCTTTGCTGAATCAACAGTTATGTGATTAATGTTTTTAATAATTTATTGTCATTATTTGGATTACTAATATGAATACATCTCATGACTATTAATGGAGTTTAAAGTGTTTTTCTTAGTGAACTCTGGAATTTCCAAAACTGTTTATAATGCACTATTTGATTAGGGATAATTAATTTTGCCTAAAGCATTAAGGAAATTTTCCCTAACAATTAAATCCCTGTAATAAATCTTGTTTAAAGAAGAAAAAATAAACAACTAGGCTCACTGAAAAAGAAGACAATGCATGAGGAATAAAATATTGGTACAATATATTCAGCATAGTATAAATACCATTTTAGCTGAAATATCCAATGAGGATAGGAAGGGAAATGAAAAATATGAGTATGAGATACGAAGTGACTGGTCAAAAATACTATTTCACAACACTATTGGTTGAGTCCACATCAACAAATATAAATCACATTGAGAGTTTGTACCTTCCACGGGATGTAATGAAAATGTGACATTATTTCTATGGGTTTCCTCTCAAGAACCTCTAACACTACTATAGCCAAGAGAAAGGCATTAGACACATACTAATGGAGGGACATTATAAAAAATATCTAACTAGTACTCCTCAAAACTGCCAAGAGCTTCAAAAACCAGGCAAGTCTGAGAGATATAGCCAACAGGGACCTAAGGCTACTCAGTGCAATGTGCCCTCCTGGACAGTATCTTGGAATAGCCAAGGGGGCATTAGTTAAAAAGTAAGGAAAATATGTTTCCTAAGAACTTCATATTAACACAATATTTTTTTAGTATTCTATTTTACTATTACATTTATAAATAATAGTGTAAGAAACTATATTTATGTTAGTTCAGTAACTACTACAAATGTATCATATTAATGTGACATATTAGAATAGAAAAACTGGCTTCTTTATATTTTACACTCTGTTAAGTGTTTATGTAAGTCACAAATGATAATAAAGTAAAATGAAATATCATTAAAAAGGTGCTGGTAATAATGTATTAACCCATTAGAATTTAGGTGATAGATCATCTGTTGGAAATTTTTAGAACTTTGGAAGGTGTTACTTCATGAATGCGTTTGCTTGTTAGAAGAAAATCTCAATAGATTAAGCATTTTCCAGTTACAACATAGATTGCAGTTATGCAATGATGAAATAATAGATTTTGTGATATGATGTGATCATCCTCTATTTTCACAAAGAACATAACGACTTGATCTTTGGAACCCAATTACATCAATAACTGGGAAGAGAATATATATATATATATATATATATATATAAAAATATATACCGGGGAGGACAGGCGGGGTCAGAGTATATATATATATACTCTCTTCCCAGTTATTGATGTATGTATATATGTCTGTTAACTTCAAAAAGTTAATAGACAAATACAATTAAAAGGTAATGGAAATTTTCCATGAACCATTTGAATTCCCCTCATCTATTCCCAAGAAAAGGAATCATGTTGACTTTAGAAACCATGAACAGCCCTTGTGATGCTGTGATGCTGTGACGAAGGTCCTGGACTTCCGAATATTTTCCTGATTAAAATAACCACCCTTTGATCACAAAGTCTAAGTTTTAAAACTCTACAGGTATTCTCCCTTTAGACATTAGACCGCTTATCTTATAAGTGAAAGCTAGTGTGAGACTGTGAGGCTGTCAACAGTATGTAACTGGTATTCCAAATACCAGCAGGGTCACACAAAAGAAACAGGTTTCAAGGAAGCTTCCAGACTACACAGAAGAAATAAACTCTCCATTTCTGAGGAATTAACAACCAAAAACCTTATGAAAAGCAGCAGAACACGGGTAAAGTGCTGGAACATCATCATTTCCGGTGAGAAGGCAATAAAAATAAGAGTGGGAGAGAGCTGCTCAACGTAGAGTTGACGAGAATGAGGCAGGATACATCTTCTAGCATTTCATTTACTGATAGGGTATGATTAAAAATAAGAAGAATCTGCTTCAAGCTGCTAGTAATAATCAGAACCTTGATATCCTAGGCATTAGTGAACTTAAATGGGCTGGTATTGACCTGTTTGAATCAGTCATATGGTTTACTATGAAACATTCAAGAGGAATAGTTTCATAGTCATCATCAAAAAGGACATTTCAAGATCTATTTTGAAGTATAATGCTGGATGTGATAGGATAATAGCTACAGCATTGCAAGTAATCCCACTTAATACAACAACTATTCAAATTTATGCATCACCTATGAAAGCTAGTGATAAAGAAATTGAAGAGTCACCAATTTCTTCAGTCTGAAATTGATCAAACATTTTATCAAGATGCATTTATAATAACAGGCGATTGTAATTAGAAAGTTGGAAATAAAACGGAAGGAACAATAGTTAGACGATATGCCCTTTGTGATAGAAATAAACCTGGAGAATGGCTGATAGAATTTTGTATTACCAATGACGTCTTCATTGCAAATACCTTTTTTGTCAACAACATAAAGGATGATATACAGGTGAACTTCTCCAGAGGGAATACACAGAAATCAGACTGGCTACAACTGTGGGAAGGAATTATAGAGAAGCTCAATATCAGCAGCCAGAATGGGCTATGGGCTGACGGCGAAGCAGGCTATCAGTTGCTCATATGTAAGTTCAGGTTGAAGTTGAAGAAAATTAAAACAAGTTCACAAAGATCCAAACCTTGAGTTTATTCTCTCTGAATTTTGAGACCATCTCATGATAGGTAAGACTCAGTGAATACTAATGAGAGAACCCCTGGCAGGATGCACAATGACATCGAGAGCATTACACTTGAAGGTCACTGAAAAGACCAGAAAGGATTCCTGAATTTCCTCCTTGGAGGTGGGAGAGACTCTCTCTCTCTGTGCTCACTCCTTAGGAGACATTGCATCTTACAAGACACATGGAACTACGCTAGTTCCCTGAGCTAGAGAAGCCACATGGACCTGCCCTGATGCAAGCAGACCTCTGAAGCCAGAGAAGCCACAGAGAGTGGCTGTGCTGCCAGTGCTGAGATGCTTACAATGCCACTGGATCCAAAGACTTTCTGCCCACTGGCCTGTGATCTTCTTGCATTTGACATCACTGAATGTGTTTTGTGAGTCTGAAGGGGATTTTAAAGATTGGTATCGGACATATGGGCTAATATCAGACTTACGGGCTTGGACTGGACTGGGTTGGGATGCTTTCTTAATGTACAACTACCCTTTATATAAAACTCTTTCTTATGTCAAAAAAAGAAAAGACCAGAAAGAAAGAAAATATCAAAGTGGACGTCATTACGTGGTACTCATGTTCTTGGGGGAGGACATCATCTTAGAAAACTGGATTTCACATATGTAGTAAATTCCAGCTCTTGTTGATAATTAAACTACAGTTTAAAATATATTAGCGACTTAATCTTTTATAAAATAAGTTTTTTATTTCAGAAGTATGTCAATAATAACTGTTTCTCAGTCCTTATACATGGCTATTTGTAATATTGAAAAGTAGAATATGAGTTTACTTTACGTTTATTTACAGAAAGTCCCTGATAAAGGAAAAGGGAGAAGGGCAGGGCATAGAAAGAGAGCAGGGAGCAAGGGAAATATTGAACCCTTTGCACAGGCATGCGTTCCTGTGTGCATCCCTCATCATTTCCCATAGGGCACAAGGGAAGAGAAAAGGAACATCAGTCCAGAGGGTGTTATAAGAACAGATGCTGTTTGGGCAGGAAGACAACCTAACCCAGTGCTCTTGTCAATTCTGACGCATGCGGACGACGTAGGAGAGAGAGAACAAAGCCCTAGGACTTAAAAGGCTGTAATCTTCATGGACTCACACTTTCTCCCTGAAACAGCTACAGAGCCAAACCTCCGGCCTTTGGCTTCGCAGCCCAGCATCTCACCCCTGCACCCCTTAACAAGCGTAGCATTACCAGGGGAATTATTAAAAGTATTCCTTTTGCAATAAAGAATATAAATATCAAATGTTAATGAGACTATTTTCAGAATGTTGATTATTCGTTTACATGTGCAAGACATACGCAGCATACACAAGTAATTCTTGTGGCTGTGAATCTAATGGCATGAAAGGATAACCTGAAGTTCAGTGTTTGAGGAATAGGTAGCATGAGTGAGACACTGAATTTATTCATGAAATGAATGAGTGTGGGGAAAACAACGGCATGGAATCAGAGATAATGATGAAACCATAGCCATAAAAGAATGCACTATAATCCTGACAGAGGTGAATATATATCGTCATTAATTTATTTGCACAGTGCAAAATGAGTTTTGAGTTCATATCATAGATAATTTAATGATAAAATGACAATAGGTGAGAATTCCAATCACTGAAAATGGGAGAGAAACACATAAACAACTCCATTTATGGAACATGCTAGCAAGAAATGTTTTCAATGATTTATATATTGTAAGCAACTTTAAAAGGGTGTTTGCTATTGGAATAATGAAGGACGACTAAATTATGGCTGAAATCAACCTCTGTGAAGCAAAAGGCTAAATGGCTTTCAAACATTGGAATGAGCTAGTGGAAAAGTACAGAGATATTGAAGGATGTTTGGGGGAAGCTAAGCAGTGCAGTTAGTGACCTCCTTTGTTCACTGTAAGGAACGGCGGGAGAGCAGTGATACAGCATCATGAACGTACTTGGCTAAAGTTTACTCAAGACCAGGTCATTCAGCCATTTTCCCAATCAGAAAGCAGGGGGATGATTTCTACAACTTTTGCTGCTTTGAGATCACAGAGCTTGGGTAAAATTCACCATTGTTAATAACCTACATTTTCCCCATATCTAGGACACCATCTCTGTCAACATTAGATAATTTGAAGAAAGACTAATGGATATATTGTTTACTTTATTCATGAGAGTTTCATGTGATAAAATATAATATCTGATAATTACATATTGTGTTCACCCATTTTTTTTCACAAAGCCATCGTCTTCTGAAATGTACAATTATTGAAATATTTAAATGGTCGACTACACATTGAATCATACCATCAAGCAGATTATAAATCAATAAATGTTATCTTCTTTAAGGATCAAATGTATAATTCTAATGCTAATCATGAAATTCAATATCCCAAATAATCATATATTGCATAGGCACAGTTTGGTTTTTCTGCTTAGATTCTTTAGGTATATGTTTTTCAGACATCAACCATTTTAAAATCTTTATTCTTAAAGTCGAACTTCACAGGTATTAGGTGATCTGCCAGTTAGTTTCCTCCAAAGCAATGGAATAGTGGAGCAAAAGTGAGAAGCAAAAGCTATTGATCGCCTTTGAAAGTTTGCTATAGAGAATGAAGGCAAAAGGTAGAAAGGAAGATACAGAGCAAGAGAAAGAGGAGAACGAAGTGTTTTGAATATTGAAGACTATAAATTGAGGGATACAGATGAATTTTGTACATATATTATACATATAAGATAGATAGATATAGATATCAGTTTTCTTCATAAAACATTAAAATAACACCTCTCATGATTCTTTCTGAAGTATCATAGAACTAATATGTGATTCCTTGGTAAGTCTCTAAATACCGTACTCATGTATAAGCTGAGTTGTTGAGCACATTTTTAATACATTTGTTGTGGTAAAATTAGGTGCCTCGGCTGATATTCAGGTTGGCTTATACTTGAGTATATACAGTATATTTTTGTAAGTCTGTGGTCACTAACAATTTCCATCATAAAGTTCAGTATTTTACCTACATTTTAGAGAAAAGAAAGGGTGAACAGATACTTTATAAATTATGACATCTTGAATTAAAATCAAATGAAAAACTCTAGATTTTATCACAAGAAGTGTACTTCAACATGTTTTATTAATTCCCTTTTCACCTTCTTCCTCTGGAAGAATAGGTGGCTGTCTCCATATGCCATCTTACTATAGGACTTGTGTGGTAGTTATATAATCTGTTGTCAATTTGAAAGGATTAAGGATTAAATAAAAGGGGTGGAGTTTAGCCTGTCATTCAGGTCATAGCCTGATGACCTCATTTATCTGTGCAAAGGTGATAATTAGCTTGTTGGAGGCAAGACACAGGTGGACTCCCTGGGAGACATTGCAGCTAACAAGACACATGGAACTACGTAGTGCCCTTAGTTGGAGGAGCCTTGTGGAGATCCCTGCCAGTGCTGAGATGCTTGCAATGCCACTGGATCCACAAGACTTCTCACCCACTGGCTGTGATCTTCCTGCATTCAGCATCATTCCATGTGTTTTGTGAGTCTGAAGAGGACTTTATAGATTGGTATTGGACATATGGGCTAATAATATTGGACTATTGCACTTGATCTGGACTGGGATGTTTTCTTAATGTACAATTACACATATGAGTGTCTATGAATTTGTTTCTCTAGTCTACCCAAACTAAGACAACTTGATTACTGAAATAGAATGTAACCATAGGATCACTAGTTGGGCCCATAAGAGGCTCCTAAGAACAAGATCCTTCAGTGAGAGATTCACCTGAATCTAGTAATAAGTTGAAACAAGACTGTGGTCAATAAGTCGCTGATTACATATATGTTGTTACCCTGTTTCCCTGAAAGTAAGACATCCCCTGAAAATAAGACCTACTTACAGTTTTGCCTCTTGCTGAACTATAAGGCATCCCCCCAAAATAAGACCTCCCAGAAAATAAGGCCCCCCCCAAAGCTATCGTAACTCTGGACCATAGTGGCGGGCACAGCTTCCCAGCTCACTGTTGGCCACAGCACAGCCGGAGCAGACAGGAAGTGCGAGGTTTCTTTTAATAAGCAATAAACAATAAATGTGTGCTGTATTCTTCTTCATGGAAAAATAAGACATCCCCTGAAAATAAGACCTAGTGCATCTTTGAGAGCAAAAATTAAAATAAGACACTGTCTTATTTTCGGGGAAACAGGGTAGATTTTTATATATATGTTTTTAAATTCAATTAAATTCCAAAGTGTTAAGGAGAGCAAGCGCAAGTGAGTGAGAGATTATACAGTTTGGCTAAAATGGTGGAGAAATATAACTTGTACAATTATGAATGGGGAAAAGATGCTACCTGGACCCTTTCATTCATTTTTAGTATACTCAAAGGGGGAAATCAATTGTACAAAGAAGTCAACAAATAAACACTTCTTGACCATATTGCAGTGGTATTAGTGGTATGCAAAATGAATTAGAATTAATGAATTGAAAGAGTGCAGTTATTTTAGCAGGGAATGAACCAGTTAAAATCACAGTGTCTGCATGCTTCCGTAATAAAAATTTAAATTATTTTCTGGGGAGTAATGAAATTTTTTGTTGCAGTGACTTATGAATAAATGTGTTCTTACACAAAAGTAGTATAGCTTTTTTTTTCTTTTTAGGTTCAGGCACCAAATTAAGTAATGTATAAATGTCTTATATCTGGAAATTCAAGGATTTTTATCCCGGTAAAGTTCTTATGCCTATTTTTTAAGCTATCATAGTGCCACACAATGAAAAGAATGATGATCACTTTAAAGCTTGGCTGCCTTCATCAAATAGCAACCTAGAGGTGAAAGGTGCTATATCCCATTTCCAATCCTTTGAACCAACTACTGGGCTAATACATTTTTCTCTTTAAAATGCCCTAAATCATATAAGTTATCTCTGTGCTTATAGGATTTTGAAATTTTATTTTAAGAGATCAAAAGAAATTTACTCTCTTAGCAGGTTTTTAAATTTGGCTTGAGGCTTCTGATTCAGGGAATAAGCAATCTCCTTCGAACTCTTTGTTCTACTGGACGAATGTCCCCTTTCAACCTGTTCCTCTTGGTCCAATACAAATCAATGAACTCAAGACCCAATATACCATGTCTTAAAAATCCATTTAGAAAACAATTGCTCCATTGAAAGTTCATCTCCTTCCTTTATCAGAAATTGCTAGAAATGTAATTTTGCAGCAAGCATTTCATTTCTTGTCTTGAAACAGATTAGGGTAAATGTAAAGTCAATGATTAGATAGATGCAATGTCTTGGGTTGATGCCACAATGCAATATTCAATGGTGTGGTCAGCACTGATGGATGAATGCTTTATACAGTTACTCAGTTGTATAGTGAGACAAATTCCCATGACTCTGTTTAAAATACCAAGTGGTTTCTTTCAATTAATATTACCCAAAGTACTTTGGCACAGATACAAAAAGCATGAGACATTAGTGCTGACTATGTGAGTGCCGTTGTCTTTGCTCTGAATAGAGATCCTCTTTCTCTTTTATTGTTTCTGTGTACAATTTCTTTACCGGGCTACATTGAATGCACTAAATAACACAACAAAGCTTATTCCATCTTCTAAAAGCACTTTCACGAGATCATAGATAGAAAGCCTGTCCTAAGTAGTCTCCTATGGAACAGTTACGAATGAAACGCTGAGGAAGTAAATACACACCCACTCACCTTCTCTCTCCCTCACACGCACACATGCACACATCATTGAAACAGATTGCCTAAGTATGTTTCTCTTCTAACAGCAAGGTACATACTTCTGCTCTGCATTCAGTGCAATCGAACTTGATACCATTCAAGTGAATAGAAGAGAAAAGATAAGAGCAGATTTTCTTTGATAGGAAAGAAATAGCTTATAGGAATACCCACTACCATCTAGTGGACTCTGACTCTATTTAGAATTCCTGAGGCTAAAACGCTTTACAGGAACAGACAGCCTCATTGTTCTCCCACGGAGCAGCTGGTGGGGTCAAACCGAAGACCTGTCGGTTAACAGCCCGATGGTGACCTCACACCGCCATCAGGGCTCCTTAGACTTTAGGAATCGGTTTTACAATAATTTTTGGAAAGGTAAAAAGCTAAGTCTGTAACACATCAGTAACAAGATAGCATAATAGAAAGCTAGATCAAGTAATGCACTGAAAAACATCTCTGTTTTAAGTATTATTTTATATGATGGCTGTGTGCTACATTTCTTCTGTTTATGATAATAGCAGACAATATCCAGTTATTATCATGTATTTAAATTATAGAAATAATAAATGTATACAAATTACCTTTTCTAAGTATAATATACAAAACACTCAACACTTAAATAATTGTCGATGTACCAACATTTTATATCTAGTATCCACAAATTCAGCACAAGGCTGTTGGATATTTAGGAAGATTTACTGCCTCTCTTGTTGAAACAATATGTGATCACTATTTAAAAACTTAATAATTTTAATTATTGAGTATTTTTAGTTAAATCCCATATACAATATCATGAAAATCAACTTTGTTACATTTCTGGAAGTACATGCTGAAAACAATACTTTCTAAATATAGAGAAATATTATTTAATTTAAAATCATACTATGGGGAGGAGGTGAAAAATTAATAAAATAATCAAACCATACTATGGTAAGAGAATTGGTGGTGAAAAGGAGGTGAAAAATTAATAAAATAATCAAACCATACTATGGTAAGAGAATTTTTAAAAAAACTTGGTAATCCTTAGCAATCACTTAGATTTTATATGTCACAGCTAAAATTCTATAATCACCCACTTTCCTGTTTCCCTTTTTTCTAAAATTGTGATATTTTTTTCTGGTGTTATAAAATTTCTATATGATAATTATCTACCTTAGTTCAGATAATTTCAATTAATCAGACTAGATAACCAGCTCACTATAGATAGTCACTTTTTATTTGTTTGCTTTCAATTTTAGGAAATACAATAATGTATTCATTTACTCCACTCTATTGAGTTGAATTTTGAAAATTTCTATTAGAAAAATATTTAAAATTGGGAATATTTTCAGTCACTTTGCTAATTTCTTCTATTTTACAGAAATCTTCTACTTTATCCAAGATCTTTGCTTTTGTTTTCAAATAGACTCTCAGTCGATTGCGTTAGACTTCAAGTCTCTTCCCTGTGCTGTTTCAG
>NW_022103915.1:79877712-79885863 GCF_000313985.2 Echinops telfairi | reverse complement strand
AAAAAAAAAAAAGAAGTGCAGGAGCTTAACAATGCAGGCCCCAATGGGTCTTGAACTCCCAAGATGTATGCACATCTACATGATCCACCAGCAGCATGGCAAAGCAGGTCTTGAAGGAATGACATGATCCACAGGTTGGCTTGGCCCACAGGTAGTGGAGCACATGGTTGAGGCTGTAGGAGCTCAAGCAGCAGAGAGAAAAAGAGAAGGGGGCCAGCCTTGGGAAGCCATTTAAGCCTTCCATCAATCTGCAACAACAAATTCCTTCCACCCATATGTTCTTATGGAAATCTAGTTAGCACAATAAACTGAACTATCATAGTTTGCTACCTACAAGGTTGGTGCTTCAAACCCACCAGCCACTCTGTTGGAGAATTATGAGGGTGTCTGCTACTGCAAAGATTTATAGTCTTGGAAACTCTATGAAGGGTTGCCATGAGCTGGAATCTACTCAATATATAGATACACACACATATACATATAGACATATGCATATATATTCATTCATTCAGTTAATTCTTTTTTTTCTTTGTTGGAAGTTTCATTAATGGTATCTGTCAGTTAAATTCCAATTGTTAAAGAACTATCGCAAAATGATAGATGGATACAAAATGGCAGCAGTGTTAAAGGAGTTGAACTTGGAACCACAGCACGGATCTGGAGAGACCAGCCAACAGCTGTGAACATCTGCTCCTTACAAGATGGGCTTTCTGTCTCAAATCATTTTCCACAAAACAGTCAATATGTTCAAGCCAGGGAAAGTAATGTAGGCATATTCTTGTTAAGTAGCTAGCTCCAATTGCAAAAGCTTGCATAGGTCTCACAAAGACTAGATTCGGCCCTCAATCTCATAATGATCAATAAACAATGTTCACCATCTAACACAAATCACCCTGCTGTTTGACTAGTACCCTTAGTTGAAACACAGAATCATTTATCATTAAAATTTTGTCTTCGTCTGTTGGTATAGTGGTTACAATTTGAGTTGCCATCCATCAGTTCAGCAGTTTGAAACCATGGGAGAAAGACAGACTTTCTACTCATACAGAGTTACAGTCTTGAAACTCACAGGGCGCTTCTACCCGGCCTTACAGGGATGCTATGAATTAGCATTGACGCAGTGCCAGTGAGCTTCTTGGTCTATATCATGTTAGAACATCTCTGTGGCAGCAAAGCAGGCAGGCTGAAGTTAACCTTCACAGGAAAAAAAATAACTTCCATGAATTATGACATATTTTTAAATAGTCCAATCTTGCTTAGAAATGTGAAACACGATTATTGACTGACTCCATGTAAATCATTGGCTATCCAGTGGTCTGGACACGAAAGCTTGGTGAACAGGAGTTTTCATGGAGAACATCCAATGGCAGTTTGGGGGATCTTAATTGAAACTATTCGTATTTTCTGAACAAGATTCTTGCAGTCTCTTATCCGAGTATATTACAGCCTGGATTAATGTTTTGAGCAGAGAAAGGAATGCGGCAACTCTGTCTGTTGAACACAGTTTTACTTTATCCTCCTACCTTCATGCTTTGGCTTTGTGGTAGTCTCTTTTTAATTATGTTCTTCATTCTGAATTAGGATGATCTGGTTTATTTCTTTAAATCAAAGATCAATAAATCTTATCTGTACAGTTGTTTAGATTTCATTAAGTTTCGACATACATTTTGGCATTCTAGGGTCATAGAGTCTGTTTTATCTAATCAGCTTCACGGTTGGGACACTAGCAGAACCAACCAACCGAACTCACGGCAAGCAAGCCGATTCTGCCTCATGGCTATTCTATAGGGATAGGGAAGAACTGCCCTGGTGGGTTTCTGAGGCTGGAATTTATTATGTGAGTAGAAGGCCTCATCGTTGGCCTCCATTAGCAGCCCGATTGGTAACCACTATGGCCCCAGGGCTCCTTAATACTAACACAGTCTACAGATAATTCATAAACATGTAGGTGGGTTGTGTTCCAATAAAGGTTGACTTGTTAATAAAACCACGTGGCAAGATGGATCTAACCAGCAGACTGTAGTCTTTAGAGACCTGCTCAAACTTGCATTTTTTTGGCTTTGCAAAATAAAATAGCAGTAGTATTTGGAATACTAGTTGGGTATCAACTGCTTTCCCAAATACTACTAAATATCTTAATTTTAGCTTCCGAATGTGCTGTCCTTTTTTTGTATTTCCTGGTTCTAACACTTTCTGTGCCTCTCTGGGAAAATTGTTAGCAAGTGCTCGTATATTTACTTTCAGTCTTTCCAAGAAGTCAAGCAAAAAGACAAAAAGCTAACTCTTCCTAATTGTTTCTATTTTATCCCACATCTTTACCATTTATGTTGATATGTTAACATTTGATATACTAATCATATTATTAAACCATTCAAAGAAGCAAAAAATAATAATAAGGCATATCATTAGCTGGTTATATTCAATAGAAGTTGTCTCTACTTAAAATTTTTTTTCAGATATCTGCTGATGATTTAGCTTTTATCTGTAACTGGTTATTTCATTGCAATACAATTAATAACAATGTAGTCCCTTTGTGTTGCATGTCTTAGTTTTTGGTGAAATCATATCAACCACATAGGGAATAGGACACTCTAAGTATCTGTTTATGTCCTAAGTGAACCATGAATATTGGGATTGCCTCTTATTCAGATGTTTTCCTTCATCTTTTTCTCTCATAATGGAGTAAAAATAGCAAGCATAAAAATAGCCAGAGATTAGACCCTAAGTGTTTTTTATATTTAATTCAAAAGCTTAGAAAATATATCTACATCATTTAGAAGCCCCAATGGCAATCAATGTGACTCATTTTTATAAAAAGAACTATAATAAAAATGGAAATTCCATTTATTTTTAAATTATTTACACCATGATATTCTTTTGACAGTCATACCAAATATTTTATATTGCTATCCAATATTTTATATTGCTATCCTTGAAATTCATCTAAATGTAATCTAGGTTTGTGTAACAAATATTGCATGTTAATAACTTTGTTATTCAGTTACAATAATAAATGGTGTGTATAATTTTAGTATATTAAGCCTCTCTTTTCCAATAATTGTTTTATTTGTTTAGGATACCACAAAAAAATAAAGACCGGCTGCCCCAATTTTTCACTTCCTTCTATAAAAAGATGGGATGATATAGTTAAATATTATCTAATGCCCAAGTTGAACTGTCCAGACAAATGTCTGCACAATTTGAGTCCCTTTTTGTACATAATAATATAATAAGATATATTAGTACAAATTACGTTTAATCCAATCTATTGGGAACATCTTTAATAGTATCTACTAGGTGGTACAATGTGTCTAGTTTTAGTCTAGCCATTAGACTCACAGGACAAGAAGGGCACGCTTGTATTAAGTAATATTGATTATCTAAAAGGAACTTCTCTACCTCCACAAGCTGTGGGTACTGATAAGTTCTGGAGCCAGTCACCTATAAATGCCTACGCAATGACAAGTTTTTCCTCAGTGAGAGAATCTCTCCGATTCTGTGCAGGATCAGAACAGTATAGGCAAACCATTCATTTGAGCAATGGAGAGCTCATTCATAAGACCAATTGCTCTCACTGTTAAGAATCTGAGGAGATGCCCTAGGACAAAAGTCATTGAATTTTTATCTTGGCAGCACACACATACATTGACAGATGTGTCGCTTGCCTGCAGTATAAATAAGGCATTACATTACATTCTTATTGTTTTTATGAACAGCATAGAGCTCAGTAAATCTCTGTGTTATTATACATATATCTAAAAAGATCTGTCTTCTCTATATAAATCTAGGCCTGGGACACAGGAAGATGATCATTAACGTGTACTGCTGTTGAAGATCAAGTGAACACTGAGCTCACATAATTCGTGTCTCCTGAGGAATGTTCTGTTACTACTTAGATGTCCAATGTGATATCTGTGTACAGTGAAAATTAATGTGATTTCGAGGCCATTATATGTAGAAGTTGAAGAGGAACCCTGTAACATAGAATAATTTCCCAAGAATTAGTGTATTTGAATCTTTAGCATAAAGAATAAAATAAAATTAGACTTTCAACATAAAAAACAACTTCTCAGCATGTAAAGCATCAATTAGATAAAATGCTCATTACAATAGAAATATATTGTTAGAAAAATGATAGAATCAGATAGAGAAGACAGTGATTTACTATAAAAGAGAGATGAATCACATAAAAATTCTTTAACACAAATATGGACAGAAACATTGTCGAAAATGCCTGGTGGATATAACTGGAAACTACATTAGACAGAAAAATACACTAAATCAAGTTACAAGTATGGAGTAAATTATAGAAGTGTAGATTAAAGAAAAAATGATGATGAAATATTCTGTATTATTAGTAAGATGAAAAATTACTCCATCTAAAATCAGAATATACAATAAATATCTTGGTATAATACGTAATCCATGAGAAAGTTATAATAATAATGGTGGATGCTTCTGATATCAACAAATCTAGAAGAAACCTCAGGAACAAATTATGTATATTATCAAGATTTTACTTTAGCTAGGGAGAAAAAAGGAATTTTAGATTTAGGTTTAGTTTATAAAAAAGTTATATAGTATCTTAGGTCTACCTGATGAAGAAGAAAACAAGACAGATATTTTCTGATTAGTCTGGAAATAAAAGAAATAAGAATGGGTGTGAACAAGGAAATGAATAAAATATGGCATAAAACAAAATAAGTGGTTAAGTCCTGACTCTAGAAGGTAATATGTAAAAAAATATGCATGAAAATTAAAATATGTTTACACTATTATGCCAGAGCCAGTGTGCATAGATTTGAATACTATTTCTGCAATTTACTAACTGGATTCTTCTGTAACCTGGGGCCAACTTACTTTAATTTCTGTGATGGGACGGACAACAGAAAAGTAGGCGAAGGGAGACATCGGACAGGTCAAGATATGACAAAATAATAATTTACAATATATCAAGGGGTCATGAGAGAGTGGGGAGTGGCAAGGGAAGGGGAAAAATGAGGACCTGATGCCAGGGACTTAAGTGGAGAGCAAATGTTTTGAGAATGATGAGGGCAATGAATGTACAAATGTGCTTTACACGATTGATGTGTGGATTGTGATAAGAGTTGTATGAGCCCCTAATAAAATGATTTAAAACAATGAGAACTGTAGCATTACCAAAGTCAGTATTTAATTGCAGAGATTAAGTGGTTAATATTTGTACAAAGAGAGGAGTCTGGTACATCGCAGACTATCCATAAGCATTTTCTAAAATTGTAGTGTTGAATCTAAGAGAACAATACGATTCTGGTGTTGCTCTTTTACTTACTGATTTTAGAGAAAAATAAATCCTTTAGCTTCACTTAGCTTTTGGGTCAAGAATTTTGGCCAATATAGGGTCGCAATGTATGAGCCAACATTAACTCAAGGACACTGAGTTTTTGTTTTTTTAAGTATATAACATGGTGTTTGCATAGAACATATCATGGAAATTAAGTAGCACATACATGTTTGTGTGTGTGTGTGCATGTGTGCAAAAGAGGGAATCTTAGTGGTGCAATAGCTAAGTGCTTAGTGCTCATAAAGATTATATTGAAAACACAATACAAATCTATAGAGTATTTCTGTTCTATCTAATGGGGTCATTAATATGGGGTCAGTGGCAGTGGATTTGGTTATAGAATAGCCAATTTGTTAAATAATGTTGACACTATAAGTATAATTTGTGGATTGAAAGATTATGGATTTAACATTAGGTACCAATGTTAAAATTATTTCTCTCAGGAATTCTTCAATATTCCAATGTATAATAATAAGTTGTCCCATTTGAAATATATTTAGCATCTGAAAGGTTAAATATTTAGCAAACAATTCACTATAGCAATCCTATCAACAAATAAATTATGAGACTAAAAGCTAATCAAGAGCTATATTTAGATGCTTTATATATTACAGTTCTGAATATTTTATTTGAAACATTTAGTAACAACCCAGTTACAATTTTTGACAGTGAGGCCATTTCTTCCATAACGTAGAACCAGAAATCTTCAGCTGAACTTCATTACCTGTATCAACGAAGACCATCCTGTTGTTGAATTCTTTGTGCAGAAGAGCATGTCTTCTATTTAAGTAGGAAAATAGCATTTTTTTCACTTCAACAACATAATATCAGAGGTATACACACACACACACACACACACACACACACACACGAGGGGGTACCCCCTCCCCCCAAAACGGAAAAATGTTCTGCTAGGCAGAGGTTTCATAGTATGCATTTTTCCAGCTAGGCGAGCTTCCATCCAGCAACTCGCTCTGAGTTAGTGCTCCCATTGGCATCACCTGGTGTGGTAGTTACATAATCTGGTGTCAATTTGAGAGGATACAAGTGAAGGGGTGGAGTCTGGCCTGTCAATCAAGATATAACCAATGAGGCCTCTGTGTGGACATGGCATTCTCCTGAGAATTCTGGGAACTCCTGTATTTTCCTCCTTGGAGGTGGGAGACATTTCTCTCTCTGCTCACTCCCTTGGAGATGCTCTACTGACAAGACACAAGGCTGACTCCTTCTGAGACATCCCTGAGGAGAAGCCACATGGACCTACTCTGATGCAGCCAGAACCATGGACCTTGAAAAGCCACAGGGAGACTCCTGTCAGTGTTGAGATGCTTACACCACCACTGGATCTACAAGGCTTCCTACCCACTGGCCTGTGATCGTCCTGCATTCAGCATCATTGCATGTGTTTGGTGAATCTGAAGAGGACTTTATAGATTGGTATTGGACACATGGGCTAATATCGGATGTAAGGACTTGATCTGGACTCAATATTCAACTGCGCTTGTATATATAAACCTCTTTCAGAAGTTTCAGAGAAACAAATCCATAGAAATTCATATATATATGAGTTTACATGGAATAATATGCCTGGGAAAGATTTTTCTGGTCACAGAGAATTTTTTTGTAAAAACAGTTTTGAGCAAACCTCACCTTTGTGATGGTCAATTTCAGAGAACATCTTGTGACTGTGAAATTTGGTTTCCTGCTATGGAAAAATACTGCACAGACTGGTATGATGTTGAACACAGTTTACAAGGACATCTCTATGGGGAAAACCTCAAGTGTACAAGTGGTTTTCTCATTTCAAAAAGGGGGAAATGTCGATTGATGACAAACCTAGTTCTGGACATCTGTCAACTTCCCCACATGGACGGAACAGTTTACTCATCGTACATTGGGAGTTTGTTCCACAGGTCAGACTGTTAATCAAGCTTTCTCTTTAAAGGTTCTGAAAAGATTGTGCAACATTGTGCAATAAAAATGCCTGATTTGTGGTAGATGGGGAACTGAATTTGCCACCACGACAATGCATATGCTAATGCAGCCATCTCAGTGTGCCAATTTTTGGCAAAAATTAGCATGCTTCTCTCCTGTCCCACACACCTTACTCATCAGACCTCACTGTGTGACTTCTTTTTATTTCTGAAAATTAAGAGGGACATGAAAGGACAGTAATTTGAAGATGTATATGAGATGAAGAAAGAAAAAAAAAAGGGAGGTATCAGCCATCCAAGAAGATGAGTTTGAAAAAGTTTCCAAGAATGGAATCACAGATTTGATAAATGTATTCAGTGTAAAGAGAGTACTTGGAAGGTGATAAGGTTGTTTTGAAAAAAAATTAAATAAACATGTTTGAAAAAAAAATCTGTTTTGGTGGGGGTGTACCCCCTCATATCACTCAAACTTTGAGAACACAGGTCATTTGGAATGCCCTATTATTAGTTTATGTAGTTTCTTTTATCCCCGTTCACCACCTATGATCCTCTCTAACTTGTTTACAAATTCCATATCAGAGTACTTTTAAATATATGTCTGCTTTGAAGTTGTCAAAAAAAATTAAAGATATGTCACTAGAGAGTAAATTTGTAAATGGGAGTACATGTATCAACTCAATGTAATGTTAATACAGCAGGTTCCTATGCAACCTCGATCTCCAATACTCTCATATCCAACTCTCAAACTTTCCAGTAGAAATCAATATGAGTACCATAGGTCATGCTTTTATTTATTTATTTTTATTTTTAAAATCATTTTATTGGGGGCCTGTACAACTCTTATCACAATCCATGCATCCATCCATTGTGTCAAGCACATTTGTACATTTGTTG
>NW_022103915.1:79841542-79876547 GCF_000313985.2 Echinops telfairi | reverse complement strand
CACATAGATCTATTTCCCCATCCTCATATATAAATATATTTACATATGTACATGCCTTTATTTACACCTCTGTAAATGCCCTATGCCTCCTAGTCCTTTCCTTTTAATTTGTCCCACTTTGATATTTTTTAACATAATAGATGTGATAATTTAAAATCTGTTTGAACAAATCCTCAGTACTTATTTTCTCTACAGATTATTTCTGCCATGAAGATGGCAGTATTTGTTCCTCATGGTATAGACTTACTTTATATGTGAAATGAATTTCCTTGTCCTCAATATTTCTGCCATTATCACTACACATTTCTATTGAATACATTATTCAGCATCACGACATCTTATTTCTAACCAAGGATGCAATTGTACAGCAAAAATATTGAAGGAAGAGGTTCCTCTTCTAGTTTCAGAGGTTTCCCATACCTTCTATGACCCAACATAGCTAGGCTTGTAGAATTGTGAAATGGCCTAATGGTTTCATTAAATGGCAACTTGTGGTGATCAGATGCCTTATAAGCTCTGATCCAACAGTAAATACATGTGATTTCTCTGCATGTCAAGACATTCTCAAAATTACCCAAGTCGAAAGAGAAAGTGACCTTCTGCTAGAGCCCAGAGAAAGTAAGATAGGAGAGCAAGTAACCTTTCTGATACCCTGAAACTATTCTTCTCACTTCCAAAATTGTGAGAAAAATGTCTGCTCTTTCAAACCACTTACATTGTGTGTCTTTGTCTGTGTGCACGTGTGTGTGTGTGTGTGTGTGTGTGTGTGTGTGTGCGTGTGGTGGTCGTCCTAGAAAACGAAGTCATAGGCCCATAAAATAAGGAACATGACCAGAGGAGGTATTAAAAGCATTACCAATTGTATCATTCTCAGGTTTGTGCTTTAAAAAACCACTAGCTGCAGGTCATGTTAATAGTGCCTTAAAATATTGCATATTAATTTATGTATAAATTTAGGACTCCTCCTTATAACTATTGCATAAATAAGAAAATTGACTGCAGTCATGAAATATGATGGCACCACTTAGAGTTTTCATAGGCTAGTTAAATTTCAGTTCTAGGTTTGAACTTTTGCACTAGCTAGCCATTCATCACAATGATAGTAAAACATTCATTTAGGAAAATGTTATGTTCCCAGATGCTGTCACGTTTTTAGACACACAATCTAATATGTAAATAAAGTCAGTGTAAAACTTTCTTACTATTGAAATGTTAATATTCAACAAATTATGTTATTTAATCCAGTAAAAAATATTTTAGTCACATAATATCTGTGAGGGTTTTCTTTTCTTTTCTTGATAACTTGCACATGGCAACATAGAAACACACCTTTGAGTTTTCTATTGAAATTCTAATTAAATAAGCACTTAGGTTAGAACAAGAAGGGTTAAAGTAAGCACAAGCAAAACTAGCTATCAAAATGAAGTTTCTGCATTAAAATTTATTTTTAACTCACAAATTATTGTTTTCAAGTTATTTTTCAAATGCGCTAAGAATATTTAAATATTAAAGAAGTCCTGGTAGCCCACTGGGTATACATTGGCCTACTAATTTTACGATCAGCAGTTCAAATCCACCAGCGACTCCTCAGGAGAAAGATGGGAGTTTCTATCCCATTAGCAGTTACAGGCTTGGAAACTCACAGGGGCAGTTCTACCCCTGTCCTAGAGGGTCACTGTGAGTTGGCATGGATTTGATGGCAGTGAGAAGAATATGTTAAATTGGCTTATTAGTAAAAAAAAAAAAAAATCATTGTTTCAAACTGAGCATATATCATTCAGAATTCAGATCAATTCATACTTAGCTCATTATTTTCTTATATTTTATCTTATATTCTATAGTGATCACACGTTGTTAATCAAATCTGTTTGGCTAGCCAGCTCAGAGTGTTTGCAGAAAGCATAGAGAATAATTTGACATCTAGAATCATGTGTAAGAGGTTGTCAATTAGTTTATTTCAAAAATACAAACATGAGTATAATTTTCTAAGTGTTTTGTCGTGCTCTTTCTGAAATCAGAGTATTTATTAACCAAATAGAAAAATAATGTTATTTTGTGATTTAAGAAACAGCAAAAGAATCCACATGTGAGTATTTTCAAAGTTAGCATTATTCTTCTACTATTTGAAAATATTGAGATGTGGCCAGAAATTTGATCAATTTCCTGTGAGTATTTCTCACTGGAATGTATAATTTGGCAAGGTCAGTAAATTCAGCAGGTAGATGCCAATCTGTCTAATAAAAGGAGTCAGTGTTAAGAAGACTGTTACATGAAGAACATTTTTCAAAGTTACATCTCCTAAACACTGTCTTGGTTAGTTCTTATGTTCTTGGAAGCACACATAAGTGTTTATTTGTTAGCAGGAGAGTGAAATCAGAATGCAGAAATGAAGGTCTTTGTAAAGAGAAATCAATAAAAATGAGTTAACTGTGAATGAAAATCACAGGTTTATGCTGTCAATTCATCAGTAGATTTCCCTTGGTAATCATCAAATCTAAAGTTGTGACCTTCAGTTGTCTTAACTAGCTCTTTCAAATAGATGTTCCTAAATAGCTGTCCTAGCAAGTTGTTCCAAATTGAGTGTTAAAATCTGAGAAACTATGAGAAGAAAAATCTACTCTAGGTCATTTCTATATATTAAATACACAGAGAGAAACTAACCACGTATTTAATAATCTGGTTACATGAACAGTTTGCTTCAATATAATTTTACATGTATTTGATGTACTGATAAAGGGGAAATAATTATATAGATAAGAGAAAAACATAAATCATATTTTAGATTTGATTTTATTATAAAGTAAAAATATAACTCCCCTTGCCCCATACAATATCATCAGAATTTTTACAAGAAAAATATTTGCTGTTTGGGAGCCAAATTACCCTTTCAATTTGTCACACCTACATTATCTCCTGTTATTTAGAGAGTTATTTGGAAAATTTTCTCTAATTAATGAAATCTTATTGGAATAAGTTCATTCAGATGTATAGACTTTCTCAACCCTGGAAATCATTTTCTTTACTTAAAACTTCAAGTATCTAATACAACACTGATTGGTAAAGGTAAAATATGACCATATATTTTGCACACAAATGTTTCTCTAACTAGTTATACTAGTCAGCAATAGCAGTATTGGGATTTTATAGATTTAGCAAGAGTAATTTAAGGAGTGCAAACTGATAATAATGCTTAACTTACTCTTACTAAATGCATAAATTACTATGATTTGCACCCTCTTTTACTCCTTTATGAAGGTCCATAGATACCACCATTAAAAAGTAGCCCTGATTGGATATCTCAAAATAAAAACAACAAAAAAACAGACAAAAACATTGCCATCAAGTTTATAGGTGTGGAAAGCCCCGTCTTTCTCCCTTGGAAATGCTAGTGGTTTCAAACTGCCAACTATAAGCTAAGGAGCCCAACGGGTAACCGCTTCACCCTCAGGACTGCTGATTGCATTTCTTAGTAGCTGGCAATCAGATTTATGCACTAGTGCTCTATACCAGAAGTCAAAAACCCGATGGTGACTTTTTTCTTTATTATCAAAGTCAATGTATCAGATAATATGAATAGATAAAAGAAAACTATAAAATTATAATACTCGATCAACATTAATATCTAATTAAACAAATATTTATTATAATTAAAACAATTGAATTTCAGAAATTTTGAGTACTCAATGTCATTTTATAACTCTGACACAACTCTTCCTTCTATCTTTGAAGGTAGAGATAAAATGACTATGAAAATAGTGGAAGCGAATGAAAGTAACATCTGAAAGATGACAAGATTTCACAGAGAATTTTAGAAATTATATGTCTTGTCAATTTACAAATTTACAGGCCAACTAGGCGAGATTAATCAATTAACTTTAGAAAGTCCTGGTGGTCTAGTGGGTAAAAAATTGGGCTGTTTATTGCAAGCTCAGTGGTTCCAGTCCATTCTCTGCTCCAGGGGAGAAAGATCAGATTTTCTACTCTGGAATAGATTTACAATCTCAGAAAGCTGCAGGATAAATTCTACTTTGTCCTGTAAGGTTGCTGTTCAGAATCAACTTGATGCTTAATGGTAGTGAGGTTTATTTTTTATTGTTGTTATTTTTAAGAACGTGGAAGCCCCGAAACTGATCCTCTAATATTTGATGATTAAAAGTACAATTTAGAATAAGAAACACCTAGAAGTTAATAACTACTCAACAGATCATAATTATGATTCCTCCAGCTTTTAAAACTAAAATTATATACCGATTCTGATATAGATTTCAATTTTTCAATCATTTCAAATGAATTATTCAAGGAGTCCTGATGGCAAACTGGTTAAGCACTGGCCTGCCAATGAACGACTAGCAGTTTGAAGCCATTGAGCAGCTTTGCAGGAGCCATTGAGCAGCAGCTCTACAGGCGATCTGCTCCCATTAAGATCACAGCCAAAGCCCCTTTGGTTTTTCTATTCTTTCAATAGGGCAACTCTCTACTTCACGTCACCCAGACACAGCCTTCAATACACTATCGCAACTGTTTCATGAGAATAGGAATTCTTTAGATTAGATTTTTTTGTGTTATGCTCTTGTACTTCCTTGAGTTCGATTTTAGGGAAAGCAAAAGACCTGAACTCAAATATATTTAACACCGTTGTTTTTAGTTGCCATCAACTCTTAGTAACCCTATGCACAAAAGAATGACTTACTGCCCAATCCTGTGCCATCAGCACACGTGTTCCTCTGCCTGAGCCCATTGTTGCAGTCACAATTCATCATGCAGCCCAACCACTTTACTAAGCATGCTGTCCTTCTCCAGGGACTGGTCTTTCCAGATTATACGTCCGACATATGTAAATGAAGTATTGCCATCCTTGCCTCTAAGGAACACTCTGGCCATACTTCCTCCAAGACAGATTGGTTTGTCTTTTAGCAGTCCATGGTACTTTCAACATTCTTCTCCAGCCCTGCAATTCAAATGCATCAATCATCGTCAAAAAAAAGGCATTATTTCACAGGCATGTGAGGGAGTTTAAAATACCATGGCTTGAATGAACCGAACTTTATTCCTCGAAGTAACCTCTCTATAATTACAATTCAACACTCTAAGGAGGTTGAGTAATGTGCCCAAGGCACTGCATCCTTTGATCTCTTGACTACAGCTTCCATGGGCATTGATGGTGGATTCAAGTAAGGTGAAATCCTTGACAATTTTAACCTTTTCTCCATTTATCCTGAAGATGAATGATCCAATGGTGAAGATTTTGGTCTTCCTCACATTGCATTGAAATTCATACTGAAGAGTACAATTATTGAACTTCATCAGCAAGTGCTTCAATTCCTCTTCACTTGCAGCAATCAAAGTTGGGTCATCTGCATATCACAGGTTGTTAATAAGCTTTCCTCCAATCTGGATGCCCCCTCTTCTTACAATCCAGTTCTGATGATTTGTTCATCATATATATTGTACAAGTATGGTGGGAGGATGCAACCCTGAAACACACCTTTCCTGATTTTAAACAAAGCAGTATTCCTTGTTCTGTTCTCACAACTGCCCTTTGTCCTCATACAAGCCACTCATAAGAACAATGAAGTATTTAGGAATTCCCATTCTTTGCACATTTCATTATAATATTAGACTTTGCCTTCTTGAGGGACCCTTTGAAATTTTCTATTCAGCTCTTTAATTTCATCATGTCTTCCATTTGGCTTAGGTCCGGCAAGTTTCAGTCTCTTCTGAGATTCACTTGGGTCTTTTCTTTCTTTCATTTTTAATGGTCTGTTGCTTTCTTCAAGAATGATGGTCTTGAAGATGTAATTCTGACATTCTGTCATTAGTGTGTAATGCATCACCTCTGTTCTTGAGATGTTCTTGAAATTCAGGGGGGAGAGATTCAAGGTCATATTTTGGCTCTAGTGGACTTACTTTATTTTCTTCACCATTCTGAATTTGCATATGCACAATTTATGGTCTGTTCCACAGTCAATCCACAGGTGATTTTAGCTGCTGATTTTGAACTTCGCCATGTCTCTTCCCAAAGATGTCGTCAATTTGAGTTTTTTTGCATTCCATCTGGAGAAGTCCACATATATAGTTGCCTTTTGTGTCATTGAAAAGTTTATTCTCTATGGACAAGACGCTAGTCTGGTTCTATGTGGTCTGTTCTCTCTATGTGGTCTGTTCTCTCCAGGCAAAAACTGGTTCTTCCTCTTGGTTTCCCCGGTTTACATTCCAATGAACAATGATTATAAATGCATCCAGATTTCATGTTTGGTCATTTTCAAATTGAAGACATTGGTAGAATTCTTCCATTTTTCATCACCAAGTTGAGTGGATTGGTGAAAAATCTTGAAATACAGTTCTATTGGTTGCATTTCCTTGAAGGAGGATTGACACCATCCTATAACAGACAGTACTGCACTTAAAGATTGATTTAAAAAAAAAATTAACAATAAATGCAAAACCCCAAACACCATGTCTTCCAAAAGCAAAACAAATTCTCATAATAGCCACATTTTCATCCAATAGTCAATTCACTTTCTCTTTCAGGTTCACTTAGAATGTTACTATTTTTTCTCAAATAAGCAAACAAATGTCTCAATCAACCTTTTATCTGCATCATTGTGTATAGGTATAGGATCCAGAATTTAAAGATACAAAAAAGTCATTGAGAAGTACTCTGTTTCAAGGAGAACACCTTGTTAAACCTTAAACAACAGAAAGACAGCTGAAGACAAAAGTGGACCACCTGGGGACGAGGGACCTTTAGCATGAGGCCATAAGGATGTCTTCGGGATCCATAACCACATGGCTACTTATATAGGCCATGAAAACAAAGAACATTGTCACAAAATTATTATTGATGGTAGACGTGTTCATCACAATAGCAGGAGAGACAAAGGAATTGGGAAATGGGCCCATAATGAGATACATACACTTGTATAAGTGCTTAGGGGAGATACCACCTTGCTCAAGGCTGAGTAGAGTTGTAGTTATTAATTTTGAAATACATTGTATCTGAGGGAAAAGTTTTCTACATTGCCAATTTTCAATGGTCTGAAATAACTCAGTGGAAGCTGACTCTATATGGTGACTCAAAATGAATTTAGGGCTCCCACTATAACCTGTAGCCTTCCATAATTAGTGCTCAGAATTTAAGTTGTAATATGACCAAAGTATAGTTTTCCTGAAGGGAAGAGCAATAGTTGTCTGGTTAATTGACGAATCTCAAGAATAGACAGGAAGCGTTACTAGTAGATAGGATGTCAGTAGATGGGATTAAATAAAGAAGTACAGATTTGAAAGTGAGTACAACAGTTTTCTTTTTCTTTACATCAAGGATAGATAATTGTTCATGATTAGCTACGTAACTCCTCAAAATTTATTAAGTAGCATAGATTTATATATAAGGTTTCTAATTAATTGTATTTCCTCACAACATTTCCAAAGTCATCACCCTACCTACTCATTGTATAACGGTCTTGTCTATCTCTTTACAAGGAATTGAGTTAACTAGCTTACAATACATAATGGCCTATGGCCAGAGACAGGTATATATTGTTGCTTCTACTGACATCCTTAGACCTGTGAATTCTAGATCCTTTACCTATACACCGTGGTGCAGATAAAGGGTTGCTTGCTTGTTTTTGTAAACATAGTAATTTCCTAAGTGAAGGTGGAACAGAAAGTGAATTGACTGTTGGGTAAAATATGGATCCTATGAGAATTTATTTTGCTCTTTGAAGCCATTATGATTTTGGTTTTTGCTTCATTTTCTGGATAAAAATGGTTGCTGCTGCTTTGTATTAAACAAGCCAGGCATTAAATTGCACCAGGGATGGTTGTCTTGGGAATGAATCCAAGGAAGGGGTGCTTCAGGTAGCCCATTTGTCATTTTGTGGCCTCAATGACCAAGTCATTCTCTGGTAGCACTGTAGTGCAAGCCCACAGAGTAACTGTCCACATTACAGCCTTTTGGTTACTATGAGATACTCTTTATCTACTTCAGATAAATTAGTTTGGGTTCAATTTGGAGGGGAAAACTGTAGCTTATAGAATTTCAAGTTCATTCCCACCTTGTCATTCTATGATAAATCATGTCGATTATAAAAGCAATTGTCCTCTGGGGGCAGATATAAAATTGTTCCACAAATATATCTGAGCCATACATCTATTGCTTCAAAGAAATAATTGCTTTTTAACTCAGCCTCAATATAGATAGATGCAAAACAATTTGAACCCTTTATTTTTTTGTTTAGTTTAGTTTTTTGGATTTTTTTAAAAGAAAAAATGGCCCTTAACCCTTTTTTCCCCTTTTCACAATAAACTGAGATATCAAGTGGACATTACTAGAGGGTGGACCAAACTAAAACAAAATATAAATCAATAAACTAATGAATCAGTCTGTTCCTCTTTATCAAACCTGGTCCTCAATCCCAGCCAATATATTTGGAATAGGATCCACAAAATTTTTCAACTTAAGATTCCATAAACAACTCTGAAGCAAAGCAAACCTTTTGATCATACAACTATTTTACCGATTTGATTTACAGCTTTAAATCTAAATATAAACACTGATGAATGATTTTATATAAACAATGGTCAGTCAATAACTTTACCTGAGGGTGCCCAGGTTGTAACAGTCATTGGCATGAGGTCGATTCTGATTTATAGAGATTCCAGAGGACAGATTATAGCTACCCCTTTGAGTTTCTGAGACTGTAACTCTTAATAGAAGTAGGAATTCTTATCTTTCTCCCTCAGAGTGGTTGGTAGTTTTGATTTGCTGAGTTGCAGTTACCCAACCTGTAACCTACCAGGGAGACTCAAGGTTGTAAGTAGAGCTAATATATTCTATCGTTATTAAATTTTGAGGAAAATAATCATGACACTATTTTCTATAGACATCTTACGTAATGTTATGTTTCCGCATCTAGGCAGGCATTTCCAGGGTTTTGGAATGCCTATTCAGACTCTCCTCCCCATCCTCCTGCTGTGTCACTTGTAGTACACGTTGCATCTTCTGGGGTTTTGTGCGAATTCAATAAATAAAATAATTTCTCTAATAGCCTACTGTATTTTTTGTGCACATAGTATAGTTTTTTAAATGTAAATTTCATTTTTGTTGCCTCCTGTGCAACCACATGCTGTCCCGCGGTCACAGTGAGATCAGAAGGCGCTCGCCTACTATGTCGTTTCTATGTTTTTGCAGTGATGTGCTATCACTAAATGTAATGGCCATGAAGTATAAAGCCCAGTCACTATTCTCAATCAAGTCATTATCTACTTATGATATAAGTAAATATCTCTGTGCCAAGTCACAAAAACAATCACCAACAAAGGGATTAAGACAAGGGATTCCATCCTTGTGGCGCAGAAGAGTCAAAAAATACACTGCCCAAAGCTTGAGAGTTCTATATGTTTATCTCACGTCTATATTAGGCTCATGAAGGACACAGCCAAAGTGCCAGTTCTCAATGTAGAATGGTGGAATAGAGGCTCAGTAAGCAGCCATTGCCATCAACTCTATTTTTTAAAGACAGTGTGTTTCGGGTAAGACATCTTCCATGGGGGTTTCTAGTTCACTATGTGTAAGAAAGCAGTTTGTGAGACCTTTCTTCTGCGGCCTTGCTAGCAGATATACGTTGTCGATCTTTAGGTTAGCAGTCAACTTGAGTTATAGTCAATTAATATGACCCTTCTACCCCAAATTTCCTAGGTGATCTATTGTACTTCTGGACGCTATGCCTGTGGCTATAACCCCTTTTCAGAGGGTCTTCTCTACTATATGAATGGGTAGATGTCCCATTGCCATTGAGTCAATGCTGACATATAGTGACCCTACAGTACAGGGTTGAACTGCCCTGTGAGTTTCTCAGACTATAACTCTACAGGAGTAGAAAGCAGCCCTATCAGTCTCCAGAGAAATGGCTCTGGTTTCTAACTGCAGACCTTTTATGTAACCATTATGCCACCAGAGCGCCTTGGGGTGACACAAAGACCCTAGTTGAGCATGTGAATCAAATCACACTTTGTGTGTACTTGGGGCAACTTTAAGACTATGTTATTAGAGGGTGTGACTTAAGACAAGATCTTTTGTTTCCTTGGAAGTATAGTCAGCTAAAAGACAGAAAACGCCCCTCCATCAAAACCATGTCTCTTTTCGGATTGAGTTTTGGTAGAAGCAAGAAGACCACTCTGACTTTGACATTTTTGCAGCCTCTGGACCCTGCCTTTGGTTGGACTCTTCATGATTTTAAGACTTGAGACTGAATAGTAATCACAAACACAAGAGACATTTTCTTAAAGTTTTATGAGTTTCTGTGGGATGTTGCAGCAAATCACAGAATGCAGGAAATATACTCAAGTAGGGGGACAATGAAGCAGAATAGCATCTTAGAACTGGACATTTGGGGCATCATTAATCTCCAACTCATTGGGACTATTATGTAGTGATTCTTCTAAAAGAAATTGTTACTACACAACCTCAATGCGCATGCACCACCTAGCCTCCGTATATATTCTATAAGCCAAAATCACAAAACGTGTTGCATTAAGTTCACATTCTGATTTTGAATGATCCCATATATTACAGAGTAAAACCATTCCATAGGGGTTTCTTGGTGATAATTGTTGCAAAAGCAGAGTACCAGGACTTTCTTCCACACTGCTATTCTGAGATTTCAAACTATCAACTGGGTGGTTGGTAAGGTAACCAAAGCAAACCCACTGCCATGGAGTCGGTCCGAATTCATAGCAATATCATGGAACAAAGTATGCTCCATATGGTTTCCTACATCGCACATCTCTGAGAGCAGCCGGCTTTACTTTTGGAATGGCTGCTAGGTTTGAAGTGCTAACTTGGCTGTTAGCAGCCCATTGGGAGCTCACTACGCTGCCAGCGCTCTTTAAAAAAAATGGTAAATTAAATATCCTGTGACATTGCGCCTATTCCAACTCATAAGTTGAATCAACGACCTGGAGGTTAACAGGCTGCTCCTAGGTTAGTAAACGAACTTTTAAGTTCAGGCAATGATCCCAGCTTCAACCAACAAATACTGTATATGCATTTCTCATTAATTTTAACTACAAATATATACAATTAATTATTTAGCACATCCATTTTCTGAAATATCTTCTTTCAATTCCTAGCAACAGCTGAAAATATGTCATGCACAACTGATGATGTTCTGTGGCAAATATAATGTCTAGTGCTTACTTTATACAGGAGTTCAATTCAATGAAAGCTGGCATATCATGGTGATAAATGATGACCATGCTGCCTACTCTCAGACAAAGCAGTATCTGAGAGTTTTATCTGAATCTGCAGAAAAGATTTATTCAGTACAGTTTAGTGATGTGTTATTATTTATTTATTTTTGGAAAATTTGTTTTCCATACATAGTATATGCATGGGATTTGTAATAATGATCATTTAAAATTAATATTACAAAAATCATGTTGTCAGTGTTATTAAGTTAACGAGCGTTTTGTTGGATAGATGAAAGACTTGCTTGAATGGGGAAGGAAACCCCTTTGGATTTGTATTAATATCCTTTATTATGCAATATAGTGAGCTGTTTTCATGTAAATAATATAAATGTGGAAAGTTCAAGCAGAGATTTTTTAAAAAAATAACAACCTTGAGTTAGACACTGGCTGCCCTCCAAATTTAATATAATACTGTGTAATCTGAAAACATAATATTAACTGCGGTATATATATGATAATTTTATTTTCATAAGCTATTCTTATTACATACAATCAATATTTTGAGTTAGTTGTAATCTGCCATGCCCTCAGTCAAGTGTGTTAACTATATGTGTGTGCATATATATATAATTCATATATGTATGAATGCCAGCCATATAATCAAATCATTTTCCCATGACGTCTTATCTAAATTGTTTCCATTTTCTCTTTTGAGTATATTCTTTTCACGTTTCCTGGTACTTTATTAACACCTACCATTTTATCCCATAATACACTCTTGGCCTTTAAATGATAAATCTGTGAAATTCAGTAAGGTGTCCTTAGAGCTCTTCTATGCAGCACCTGTTGTTTTTGGCACTTATGAGAAGTTTTGCATTTTTGGTAAATTATCAAACCAAATTGCATAAACACATCTGCTCATCTAACATATTTCATGAACAATAAAAGGTGGTTACAATAGGTTGGCTAATTTCCTAACACTAATTGTGGGAAATTCTTTGATTTTAGCACACAGCGTCTAGATCATACTTTCCATTGGAGGATAATTTAAAAGCTTTTGCAGAGAACCTTTACTCTTTGTTTCAGTCCTTTAGCAGCAATATTTAGATGATAACGGTTTGATTCTTAAAGCAAAAGCAAAATATAAAGATACAATTTGCATGACAAAAAATGCTAGGATAGAGAGACTGTAAATCCTAATTAACCATTTGATTTTATAATCAGAACATGTCTGTACCTACAATGAACAACAGTATGTATACGTTCATATGACAATTATATCGAGTCATGAGATTGCTTTTCCACCAGTGCAGGAACTTCCCTTCATTGACTTCATGTTATTTTCACTAATGAAGGAAGACTTTATTGATGTCTCTCAGAGAAACTTTCTTCAAAACCAACCTCTTCAAATTTGAAACTTATCTAATCAAAATATTCCACTTTAGAAGCATGCCCACTTACTTCACTACAGTAAGCTTAATGGTTCTAGAGGAATCACATTTAATATTCCTTTTGAATCTGATTTTTCAAAATCAATTAATTCTTAATTCTAATTTCACTTCTTCTGGGCCATTGATTCTTTTCCTCATTAGGCTATTTTAATCACTTGACTTAGTCAAAATTGAACAGTTGAAGTTTCTTAGAGAAAAGTTTCCTCTGGGGAAAAAATTAAATGGATATACATGCAATAACCTAAATATGCCCTCACTTTTAATATATTTCCTCATATTCATAGAGTGTTGAGAAATACACATCAGAGAAAAGAAATTTTATCTGCCTAGTCTAGCATAAAAGCTACCCAGAACCTCATAATAATATTAAAATAAAGTTTTAGTTTGTAACAAGTCATGTGACAAAGTATTTTCCCCCCCAAACATTCTAACAATGGGAAAATTACATTTACACTGGCAGATTCATGAATCATTTATGGTTGTAGTCTTCATCTAAATAGAACCTTCACAGGTCCTTTTTTTGTTTTTTGCAATATCTATCAAAAATATCTTTCTAAATGATTCAATTTTAAGAAAATTATTTTATAAAATTGCTTCCAGAGGCAATGTTTAAGCTTCTGTCAAATTCAATTCAATTGTCTGTATCGTATACAACACTATCGAGATATGGGGCAAAACGTATTGATCAAGCTCTGGAAGCTGATCAAGTCAGAAGGGACAGACACAGAACACAGATTTATTCATTAATTTGTTCTTTTATGTTTTTATTATTTTTACTTGTCATATATTACACCATCCAATGTATCCATTCACCTACAATTCTATTATTCATTCCCCTTGAGTGGGGTTTTACAGTCATCATTGCTATCTATTCCCCTTGACCCTTACCTTCTTGTACCCTCAAGGAATCGTTACTACCATTATTATTTCTAAAGGGTTTAGCTATCTTGGATTTCATGCCTCAAAGGACCCTAATTATACAAATGAACACATAGAGGTCTCACAAGATTTATGCGGTGAAACTTTGACCATAATAGTAAGGGGAGGAAATATTAAAGAACTAGAGGATATTTGTGTGTTTCATCAGCTCTATCCTGCACCCTGGATACATTATCTCTTCCATGTGGCTCTTCTGTAAGGGACTGTCCAATTATCTTAAAGGTGTCTTTTGGGTCTCTACTTTGTCTATACTCCTTCAAATCAATCTGATTGCTTTTTTTGCATTTCTGATACCTACTCCCATCAACACCTCATGATCACACAGGCTGTATGCTTCTTCCATGTGGGCTTTATTACTGTTATATGACTACTTGTTTAACTTCAAGCCTTTATGGCCTAAGATGCTGTCTTTTAAGAGTTGAGTACCATCAGCCCCTTCACCACATTTGTTGTACACCCATTCTGTATCATATGTCACATTATTCGAACAAACTGTTCTTGCACAGAAGTAAGATTTAAGTAGAGACCCAAATTCCATCTGCTTCCTTGTATACACACACAGAGAAATGTCTCTATTTTATATATGTATATATTTACATATATACATATCTATATTCATACCTATTTATATACTTTTTACTTTCTTATTCTTTCCTCTTTTTCTTTCCTCCTTCCCCACTATCTTATTTGCCCATCATTCGCCTCTCAGTAATTTCTCTCAAATACATTTCAATTGAACAAACACCCCTAGGAACCCTCCTCACTAACAAATTTAGTGATATCCCATGCTATTCTCATGTCCCTGTCATTATTTGCTCATCACTCCCCTCTCCCCTCCTTCACCTCTCCCATGTTCCCCCAGAAACGTCATTCCCATTGGTGTCTCCTTGGGATTGCTTATCCTGCCTATCATATATAGATAGACATCCAGAGGGGAGAAAAAGAGAGAGAGAGAGAGACCATATTTATAGTTCCAAGTCTAACTGTTATCCGGACCCTGAGTAGATGGGTATACCTCTGTTAAATAGCACCAAGGCTCTGTTATAATCCATTGGTCCAATCCCCTTATCTGTCAGTGTTCCAAAATCCAGGACCCACTTACCTAACAGCACTTTCACCCTTTGGTCCCCAGCATTTGAGTCCAAGGGCCATGTGTTCTACAAGACTCCTTTGTTCTTGCAGTCAAAGATGGAGCAGATTAGTGCACCACCCCCAACCCTGATGCACCTTTAAACTTTCAGTGTGCTCCCTTGTGAATATCCCCCAAGCAGTTCAGATGCAGTGGCAAGCACTGCCCCCCGACAGAAGTCTATAATAGTGATTTCTCAGAGGCTTTGTGTCTTTGTGCCCATTGCTGGTCTGTACTGCTCTCTTGGTGGGACCCCATGTGGAAAGGTCACAACAGCCATACTCCCTGAACTATATCTTCAGTGCTGTCCTCTGTAGTGCTGTCTTCTAGACAGGGGATGTCAGGTCTCCAGCTGATGTCGACCCTGCAGTCTTCTCAGTGAATGAGCTGCTCTGAGCAGGAGCATCACCCTCAAGGGTTCACACACTGGAATGTGTCATCAGTACTGGTAAGTAGTGGAGGAGCTTAACAATGCAGGCCTCAATGGCTCTTGAGCTCCACAGATGTACGCACATCTACATGATCCACCAGCAGCATGGCAAAGCAGGTATTGAAAGAATGACATGAACCACAGGTTGGCTCAGCTCACACGTAGTGCAGCATATGGTTGAGGCTGCATGAGCTCAAGCATCAAGGAGAGAGAAGTCTAGCCTGTCAATCAGGTCATTATTAGGTATACTAAGCTAATGGCAATCTAAAAAAATGGTCTGCACCAACTTACCAACTAAATATGTATCCCCTACAACCCTCTGTGCCCAGGACCCTGTGAACATCAGTCCACATTTGCATGATTGGTCTGCCCAGTGCCACCCTACTGCTCACAGGAGACCTAGCACTACTGCTAGCAATAAGAGCCTGAAACTGGTCTGTGCACAGGCCCGTTGAGGTTGCAGCTTTCAACTCTCATTGGCTTTTCCTGTTTTGTTATGTTAAAGCTATGAGGAGCTGATACTAAGGGCTCAAGTAGAAAAAAAATATTTTGAGAATGATGATGGCAACAAATGTACACATGTGCTTGACACAATGTATGGATGGATTGTGATAGGAGTTGTTCAAGTCCCCAATAAAATGATTAAGAAAAGAATACAAAGTCTCATCCTTCTGTGTAGGAGTGGTTGATGGTTTAGAACTGCTGACCTCATGGTTTGCAGAAATGTAATCCAATATGCTATCAGGCTCCTACACCAAAAGAACAGATCTCAATTTTTGCAATGCCCAGCTTTGACAAACTAGTTGTAAAATGTATTTTAGAATCATAATACCAACTCAGCACCCTCGTTATATTAACGTACCATATTTTTAATTTGATTTCTTTCTTTTAGCAATTGGGAGATAATTGATTATATCTGTACAAAAGGGATTATCACAGATTTCAAAAGAAGAGATTTGCATCAGAGATATTAGGTGATTTTTAATGAGGTCACACCAAATAATGAAATGACTGATATTTCAATACATTTTTTTTTCAAATCTGCATTCTTTCCACTACTGTTTGTGTGCTTACTGGTTACAGGTATTTTCTTACAAAAAAGATTTAGGCAAGGTTTCAGAAACAAAGAGATGTGGACTGATGTGTATTCTTGCATCACAATTAAAACTATGAATATGATTTTTATTTATATATATATATATATATAAATTTTAGTTCCTGAATTTCTGACATATTGGAAAGGAATATTTATTTAAAAATAAACAAAGGAATCTTTAAACTAGCTAGAACAATCCCTAACTATCATTATGAGCTAGAGTTAGGTAACCTTTTACAAATTTTGACACCCAAATCTGAGCCCCACGTATTCTACTTAATTTGTATAAGGTGAGAGATTTAATCTACAGGTGATTTAAATATGCATCCAAGTTTGAGAATCATTGATTACTTTCTACAAGTATATAGACCAGCTGTTCTCACCTGTGGGTCGCGACCCCTTTGGGGGTCGAACGACCCTTTCACAGGGGTCCCCTGATTCATAACAGTAGCAAAATGACAGTTATGAAGTAGTAACAAGAAACATTTTATAGTTGGGGGGCCACCACAACATGAAGAGTTGTATTAAATAGTCGCAGCTTTAGGAAAGTTGAAAACCACTAGTGCAGACACACCTTTCGGAGAAAGATTCCTGATACTCTCTATTTCCAGGAGATTGATTAGTTGAGTCTAAGCATCATGGCCACACTTATCTCTCAGTTTGTTCCATTGTGGTGATTTGCCTGTTGCTGTGATGCTGCAAGCTATGCCACCACTCTTCTGTACACCACCAGGGTCACTCATGGGGGCAAGTTCTATCAGTGCTTCCATTCTAAGAAGCGGTCTACTTCTGAAAAATTAGTCAGTGAAAACTTTATGAAGAGCAGCAGAGCGTTGTCTGGTAAATGCTGAAATCTGAGCCCCGCAAGTTGAAAATACGACTGGGGAAGACACGCCACGCCAGTTGATTGTCAAGCTGAGTCACGGGGATGGAATAAAGCTTGCAGGACCTTCATTTGCTGATGTGACCCAACTTAAAAGTAGATGAAACAACTACAACCATCCCTTAATAATGAGAAAATGTAACGCATGAAGGGTAAATGTACGAAGATGAAACCTTGTAAAATAATAAAAGAGAACACGTAAAAGTCAACATTCTAGGATTTAGTGAACTGAAATGGATTGGCATTGAATACTTTGAACAATGGAAAAAATGAAGAGAAAAGGATTCATATTCATTGTCAAAAGAAAATTCCAGGATTTTACATGAAGTAAAATAATGTCAGGGATAGGATAATATGCATATGCTTATAAGAATGACCAGTTCCTATGATAATTTTCAATTATTCAAATATATTTTTCAATCACCAAGACTAAAGAAAAAAATAGACTACCTTCTGAATTCTAAAATTGATTAAACATGCAATAAATCTACATGTATAATATTTGGAGACTGAGAGGTGAAAATTGAAAATAGAAGAGTATGTAATTAGAAAAAATGGGTTTGTTGATAGAAATGATTTCAGGGATTACAGTATAGAATTTTGCAAAACTAATTCATAGCAACTCCCTCTTTTGAACATTACAAGCAGTGATGGTACATTTGGACCTCACCAGAAGGAATATACAGGAATCACGTGAACTACATTTGTAGAAAGAGATGATCGAGAAGTCAGCACAAGGCCAAAGGCCGACATTGGAATTATCCATCAACTACTCACACACAGATTCAAGTCAAAAATTGTAGAAATTCAAAATAAGTTCACTATAGTCAAAGTAAAACTTGAGTTTAACCCTCTTGAACTTAAAAGCCATCTTAAGATTAGATTTAACACATTGAACACTAGTGAATGAAGATTAGAATTTGGGAATGACATCATGATCATTACATGTGAAGAAAGTCAAAAGTAACTAAAAAGATAAAATAAGACAAAAATAAAAAGAATATCAGAAGAAACGCTGATATTTGCTCTTGAAAAGTGTATTTGCAATGTGGGGTGCCTCCGTGCACGTACTTGGGATGCAAGATTTGCTGACTCACAAAACTAGAGCGGACTGCCTTCCTGCTGAAGTTCATGGTGGGGTGATGAGTGACGTGCTCTTTGAGCTTTGTAACATTTGATAAGCAGGGCCAAAGTCAAAGGACCATGTGAATTGCCTGAAAGACCTGAGAATAGAGAGAGATCTTCCTGTCAGCATGTCTACAAAGAAGCAGACCAGATCAAAGACTGGTGGCTTGGGCACTTCTGATCCCGAATGGGAACCTATTGAACTATCACATTAGTCTGGGACAAATGTGACAGCAGCTAACACCAACAGCATTCACTGAAAGACAAACAGGGAGAAACCCTGGCCATCTAAAGGAGTAGCACCATTTTAAGTAAGAAGTATAAACACATTGTGCATTGTGGCATTTTTAGAGTTAGTTAACATTACAGAGAATTATCTATGCCAGAGTTTGTTCTTTACAAAAAAATAGTGTACCTTACATTAAGTCCTGATTCAGCTTTTCTCTTTTTCTTCTATTAAAATTTTAATGATTTCCAAACTCTTCAGGCTAATTTTCAGGGGATTGTTTGATCCAGATACATAGACTTTTATAAAGTTGACACGGAGACCAGGTTCTCCTCACCACAATGGCTGGCAATCTGCTAATGAAGAGGGTCAAATACAATCAGTCTTATTTAAGGACATATATGACGTATTAGCTTAGAAGCTGAGAAACAATATTTGATAGGAGACATGATTATGTAACTAATAGGCATATAGGCATTCAAAGGGGTCTTTGAATTTGGCAGGATCTTTCTAAGTGGAGCTTGGACAAGGAAAATGACTTGGAGCAGATGTGAATGTAAGTAATTGCATGTGTATTGAGAAATGTTTATAGACCATCTTGGAAATTAAGTGATCCAGTGAAGATAGATTGAAAATCCTGAACAAGTAGCTAAATATTTTGGTATGCATATGTTATGGTCTGATCTTGAAAGATTTACAATTTTGTTAAAATGACATAAGCCTATTCTATGAACAATCAAAGTTTCTTGGGCTATGTCTGATATGATCACACAATTGGAAAAGGAGGCTAATTAAATATTGAAAGTATTTTAAACAAGTAAAATGTTTAAAGTGTTATTGAAATTATTGTTAGAGATAATGAGAAGTAAAACCAAATCAATGTCATGAAGAAAGAGAACATCAAAAGTATTTCTGGAAGAACCTGGACATTATTTCATATCATGGGCGAATGTGAAGGACTAAAATTGAGCTTATGGATTTACATTTAAGTGATTGGATATTAATGGTACTTTTCTCAAAAATAGGGAAGCTGAAAGTACAGGGAGACTATAGTTTGAAAATTAATATGGTGAATCAATTTTATACAAACTGGAATGTAGGTTTGAAAGAGGTATTACTTTGGTTCATCAGTCTCGACTCTCCTCACCCAAATTAGTCATCCTCAGTGAATTTTATTCCAGAAGGAAGTAGTGAAAAGTTTTGTACATATTTGAGGTCATATTTCACTGGTAGCAAAAGCCCTCTAATCTCTTATGTGTCATAACTCAGTCTCTTGTCTCAAATCTTATCTGATTCTGACTCAAATAATCCTCAACTTAGGCATACATTCTGTTATCTGATTGCTGGACTGTTTTGAGTAACATTTCCACTTGATCGCTACTTCTCAAAATAATTCATAATCTGTGCCATTTTATGAACTTTTTTTGCAAGAAATGTAATGGAGCCCATACAGGAAACCCTAGAGAGGCCCAGCATCCCCTACTGTGTAGGCATGTCCAGCAAAGGGTCCCACCATTCACTGTACCCCATGTCCCAGAGGGACTCCGCTTGAGCTGAGCCCCAAAGCCCACTGCATGAACTTGATATTTATTACCATTTCATCTATTTTAATTCTCCAGGTCCAGAAATTCATTATTTTATCCTTACCCCACCACAGTCTTTGACCCAGACATAAGGTTTTTACCATGCCCTTAAACAATGATATATATATTCTTTATATATATATATTCTTTATATAATAAAGAAACATCAAGGTAAAATTTCGAGATGGCGACCATCATTCTGGATAAGGTTATAAGTCCAATTTACTTCCTTGCCAACTTCTCTTTGTCTAAATACAAATCAAAGGTTGAAATGGATAAGAGTTAAGAGTTCATTTAGATATTTGCTTGTTAGATGAGGGGTAAAACTGAGAAGAAAGAGAAACTTAAGAATATGAAACCAAAACTATTGAATCTTTCCCCAAAGATCTTGGAAATCACTGAGTATACTGAGTATGTTAATTATCAAGAACTGAAATCATTTGATACAATTATATAAAATGATTTTATATTAATGTTCATAGATTCATAGAACCATAACATTGTAAAGGTGCTAGCTAATCTTATAACTTATTTGAGGATAAGGAACCATTTTCACCTTTTACTTCTGCACTGTGCCTACTATTCTATTTACAGGAATCACTAAATGATTGAGGTAATAAATAAGGCTGTTATCAATTAACATACTATATATTATCTCAGCATGGATTTCAAGAGTACTTTCCATTTATGTATTTTTATGATGAATTTAAGTCCAGCTAAATCATTTGAAAGATATATAGTCTCTCCATAAAACATCTTCAATTCCCAAAAGATGGTATTGATGTTTCTTTGAATGACAGTCAACACTAGAAATTTAGTTAGAAGAGTTGTAGGTCAAAGATCTTGGATGTGAGTGACATTGGCAGCATAAAGAAATGATCAGGGAATAAGTTTTTGAACTTTGCCAGTCAATTTTTAAAAGTCAGAAGTCTTATGAAGTAACAAAAGGATTGGTTTGTCAAATGCAGTTACATTCTAGAAAAATGAGCAAAATATACAATGAGGCACAAAATAACAAAAAGAGTAATTTGAATGTTAGATTCCACATAGTGACAAATGAGAGCTTTTTTAAAAATTTAAATGTTTTATATTCATTAAAGTGTTAATAAAAAGTTAATACAGAGAATCCCTATGCACCCTGAATCTAACTTTCCCATTGTTAACACATCACATAACCATGGTATATTTACACCAATTATGAAATTAGCAATAGGTTTTAACTTCTATGTTTTCCACTCTGTTTGTCTACCCATGTTCTTTTTTTGATCTGAATTTTGATCTTAGTTTGTCATGTGGAAATTAGTCACATGTCTTCTTAGTCTCCTTTAAATCCCTGACAGTTTCTCAGTCTTTTGTTGACACGTTTGAAACATATTGGTGTGGTAGAATATCCCTCAATTTAATTTTTTCTACTACTTTTTTCTTTATTATTCAACTGGAGTTCTTGGCTTGGGGAAAAATATTTCAAGAAGCTATGAAACCTTGGTGAGGCTGTCAGGTAAGTGTTAGACTGCTAACTGCAGTCAGTGGTTCAAACCCACCAGCAGTTCCATGATAGGGAGGTGAAATTTTATGTTCCCCTAAATATTTATAGTACCAGGAAGATTACGGAAGCTTGCTATGAGTTAGCATTAACTTGAGGGCTGTGTTATTGTGTTTTAAAAAAATTGATTTATAATTAGCCTAAGATTTATCTGTGTGTGACATAGACCTACAGAATTGAATATTCAAAACAGAATCCTTCACACTGATGAGTTAGTGGTCCAAAAGCTGAGATTTTTAAATTAAAATGAAATGGCTAGTCTAATGTTAAAGGCTGAATTTCCATTCCTTTGCTATTTTAGCCCATGAAAATGTGAACCTTTATCCTGATTTAACCATATGCCATAAAGGAATGATTTTCTCTGTGGTCAAGCAGAAGCAGGGTAGCAACAGTCTGTTCCTGGAGGGTCTTGACACACTGCATTATGGAAAACTCTCCTTTAAATAAGACCCCCAGGAAAGGGCATGCTTGAGAAGGCAGTTTTGATAGCATGTTCCCAGGAAGCATATCCTAGGATTGTTTTGTGATGAACTACTAATCATCTGAAAAGCATTTATGCTTACAATTGTGTTCCCGTAACCAATCATGTAATCCCATACATACAAATGATGGTATCAATCAATATCTGGAAAGCCTTGCTTTGAGATGCACAGCCTTTAACTCCATCAGTTGCCTTCCAGCAAATACAATATTATAGTTTTTATTTTTACTTTTATCAAATAGAATGACTCTTTTTCCTCTGAATAACTAGTTGCATATTGCGATTTGGGAAGTTTCGTGGTCCAAATAATGATCCGGGCTTTCAATAAATCTCCTCCAGCCTAGTCTACTAGAATATATGTGTTCATACTGGACACTGATAATCTCTACATCTTCCAGACTCAGTTCACGTTTACCGTAAACCAGACGATAAGCATCTGAAAGTCTTCCAAGGAATTGTAGTAATAGCATATATTTCTTATTCTTTTACTTTTATAATTCAGGACTCTCATGTCAAAAATCTAACAGAAAACACATGGGGCCGAGATTGATAGTATTTCTTCATCACAGGACAAGTAAGGGCCATATTTTAATGATCTTTGATCTCAAAAATTCTTGAACAATAAAATGATTGCAATAAATGAGGTCAAACACAGCGACTATTATGAAACAGTTTTGTTCTGTTACAGAAAGGTCACCATGAGTCAGAGCCACATCTTTGGCATTACTAGTTTTCTCATTGAACACGATAACAAGGCATTATGATAGTTATATGGTTTGTCAATTTGGGTGGGGCAGGATTCTCATAACTTTGGCAGTTGAGGGCTCCATTATGATGGGAATTTAAGCTCTGATAAAAATATATATTGCAAATAATCCCATGAGAGTATCTGCCAAGAGCAGCCCAGCAGTTATGCATGGAATGCAACCCCTTACTCAGGTCAGAGCCTGGATGCTTCCACATGAGTATGATCATTTCCATATATATGTGGATGTTTCATATGTAAGGAGATACTATGGAGAACTTGCTTCTTCTTTGTGATCATCTTACTGCATTTGAATTATTAACCTTCAAACTTGATCTAACCACCCACTACATTGCCTGTTGACCTTGAGAGCCATCACAGCCTCCGATTTGACTTGTTAACCTTGAATTCATCTGGTTTTGCATACACCACCCTTGGTGATCTTTCTACTCCCTCGTCATGTTTGCTGATTTGTTATCTCTGGTAGCTATCCGAGTCAGAAAAAGCCTCCAGCTTAACATGTGACCTACAGACATGAACTAACTAGATATACTTGCCTCTACAACCATGTGTCCTTTCTGTTTTTAGTTTTAAAAATAGTTTCATTGATGTAAAATTCACATAGCATATACTCTCATAGTTAGATCATTTTTAAAAAGAGGTGTATATACAACATCACAATCAGTTATAGTGCTCCTTCCCTGCTCCTGTTTGCATTATTCACGCCCAGTTCTCCTCGCTTCCCCAATCCTCGAAAAACCACTGCATCAGTTATTGTCTCCATGCCTCCCGTCTGTGCTTTATAAACTGAGAAATCTAACAAAACAATAAAAAACAAAACAGAAAGAAATAATAATAATATCAAGATAGAAATTTAAATAAAGAGTAAGAAAGAAAAAAACACTGACAAGATTAAAATAAGCCAGAGAGGAAATTTTTGTCATGAAACAAAGAGGAAATATTTAAACCTAGAGCAAATTCATGTTGGGCCAAAAGAGAGGTCAGGTACCATATTATACTATAGTTCTATCCACCATAATCAAGCTATCAATTTACAACATCTCTGTCTGATTGTAAACTTGTCTACATCCCTTAATTGTAGCCAGAGGGTATCTGCTAGAGGTTAGCCACTTAATATAAGTTTCTCTCTCACTCTCTCCCCGCCCCCTTCCTAGATATAGATCGATACAGATATGTGTATAGATATAGAGATAACACTAGCTTTGCTTCTCTAGAGAATCCAGCCTAACATAGGCATTCTCTTTTTGTGTGCCGATGGAACTAAAGAATAAAATTCTATCAGACTCATTCTGGTAGTAATCTCTTATACATTATTATGTTCACTACATTACTATCTATTTTGACTGGCATTATATTGAAGTTAGAGTTATGACAGTTTATGGTGTATATCAACAATTTGTGTACAGCCTTATAATAGTAGCTGACAATAATAATAATAATAATAATAATAATAATAATAATAAACAGGTAACACTATCATAAACATAGACCGAAGGATGTAATAATGTAATAAAACTGAGAGTTCCGAAATAAACTCAGACATCTCTGGTCAGCTGATTTTCGATAAGCGTACCAAAGTAACTCACTGGAGAAAAAACAGTCTCTTAAGCAAATGGTGCTGAGGGACCGATTTCTACATGCAAAAATCATTGACTCGCACCGTTTCCTCATACTATCATACATCTCTGTCAAAACTGACTCAAAGTAAGTCAATGATCTAAAAATAAGTGCTAAAACCATAAAACTGTAAAAGAGAGAAGTAAAAGTTGAGAAACATGTTTTAGTCAATCGATGCTTAGATTTTCTAACACAAGGAAATTCAACAAGAGAAAAAATAATAAATTGGACTTGTGCAGCCGATATACCTAGTGCAACCCATCTTTTGATCTCTTCCCTGCTGCTTCCGTTAGCATTGATTGTGGATCCAAGAAAGAAGAAATTCTTGACAAATTCAACCTTTTCTTCATTGATGAAGATGTCACCTTTTGGTCCAGTGGTGAGGATTTTGGTCTTATTTACATTGAATTGTAATCCATACTGAAGGCTGCAATCTTTGTTCTTTATTAGCAAGTACTTCACGTGTTCCTCGCTTCAAGGAAGCAAGGTTGTTTCATCTGCCTATAGCAGGTTGTTAATAAGTTTTCCTCCAATCCCGATACCACATTCTTCTTCATATAATCCAGCTTCTCTGATTATTTGCTCAGCATACAGATTGATTAAATATGGTGACAAGTACAAGTCTGGCACACACCTTTCCTATTTCAAACCGTGCAATATTTCCTAGTTTAGTTCTCACAAGTGCCTCTTGATCCATGTGTAAGTCACACATGAGCACAATAATGTGTTCTGCAATTCCCATTCCTCTCCAGGTTATTCAGAATTTATTATAATCTACATAGTTCAATGACTTGGCATAGTCAATAAAACACAAGTAACCATTTTTCTGGTAATCTCTACTTTGAGCCAACATTCTTCTGACAGCAACAATGATATCCCTTGGTCCATATCGTCTTCTGATTCCAGCCAGAACCTCTGGCAAGGTACTGTTGCAACCATTGCTGGATAATCTTGAGTAGAATTTTACTTGTATGTGATATCATTGCACAGCACATGTTCTATAGTTTGAAAATTCTGTTGAGTCACCTTTCATTGGAATGGATACAAATAGGGATCTCTTCCATTTAGTTGGCCAAGTAGCTGTCTTCCAAATTTCTTAGTATAGAAGAGTAAGTGCTTTGGATGCTTTATCAGCTTCTTGAACAATTTTAATTGGTATTCCATAAACTTCTGGAGCCTTGTTTTTGGCTAATGTTTTCATTGAAATTTGAATTTTTTCATTCAACATCATTGGTTCTTACTCTTATACTATCTCCTGAAACTGGTGAATGTAGACTATTTCTTTTGGGTACAGTGGCTGTGTTTTGCCCATCTTCTTTTGATGCTTCCTGCATCATTTAATATTTTGCCCACAGAAACTTTCAGTATTGCAACTCATGGTTGAATTTTTTTCTTGAGTTCTTCCAGTTTAAAATATGCTGACGGTGTTATTCCTTTTGGTTTTCTAACACTAGCTCTTTGCCCATTTCATTATAATACGTTATACATTATAATCTTCTCGAGATGTCCTTTGAAATTTTTTATTCAGCTCTTTGACTGCATCATTTCTTCCCATAGCTTTAGCTACTCTATGAATTTCAGACTTCTGACATCCTCTCTGATATTTACTAGTTAGGGATCAGAAATAATACAATGGAAGTTTAGTTTATGTGAATGTACACAAATGGATTTAGATATTTTACCATAAATGATAAAAATAAATAAATCCAAGCTCACTGTCATGGAGCCAATTTTGACTTACGGTAGAACCGCCACTGTGGGTTTCTGAGAATGCTCCTCTTCACAGGAATAGAAAGCCTCGTCACTTCTCACAGAGAAGCTGGCGCTTTGGAAATGATGGCTTCGTGATTAGCAGCCCAACTCGTACCAACGAAATTACCAGGACTCTAACCATAGCCTTTGGCAAATGTAATACCCGGAAATGAAGCTCCAATAAACATCTCGCACATATAAAGTATTTTTGGAAGTCAATACAAAATGAGAAACAGCCCAGGTTTAAAATGGTCAAAGGAATCAAATGGAATCTTTTCCAACAAAAATTTACATAGGTCTATAAAACCCATGAAAAGATGTCCAATTCTTAGTCATCAGGGAAATGCAAACCAAAAGCACAATGAGGTAAGCATTTAACAATGTTCTAAGGGTTAATCAGACCCTCAACTCCCATACAGTTTTACAGTGACCCCTAAATTAAGCCACAAACAGGACAAAGACCAGACAAAGACAAATTATCTGACTAAGGGAGCTCTTCAGCATGAGGCCATAACGGTGCCCAAAGCAATCAGCTCTATGGCTGATGACAGACCATTGAAAACAAAGAAAATGCTCACCACATTCTAACTGACAGCAGATCGATCCATCACTGTTACACGCAGGACTGGAGAAGCAGGAAGAGGATTGGGTTTGCGATCAATGTGCACAACAGCAGATTAGAAAGTTCATAGGGTGGGATTGGGGGAGAATGACTCACGACCATATGGCCTAGCACCTCAACAGTAAATCATTCAGAGCAGGCCCAGTCCAAGCCCTGGAGGGCAGACCTGCCTCTAGTGGGTCTGGCCAGTGAAGTAGTAATCTCTTTCAAACACTCTCTGCCTGAAGGCAAAGCAGCTGCACCATTTATGGTCAAATTGCGAGAAATTTATATCAAGATGCAAATCAGACTTTGAGCTCCCACTGTAAAGTGCAGGCTTCCATAAAACAGTGCTTTAAAATGTAAGCTCTAATGTAACACCCACGGGTAATCAGTATTTTTTAAAAATAAGCAAATGTTAGAGAGGATATGGAGAAATTGGAACTTGTACAATAATGGTAGGAATGTAAAAGGATGTAGGCATTGTGAAAAGTAGCTTGGGAATTTCTCAAAAATGTAAACACAGAAATATCATATTTTGACCAAGCCCCTCCTATCTGTATACTCATAAGAACTGAAAGCAGAGGGACTGAAGCACAAACTCGTACCCAGTGTTCATTTCAGCACTACTCGAACTAACTAAAAGGTCAAAATAACCTAAAAATATGGCATAAACATAATGATGATGTGTTATTCAGACCGAAAGAGAAATGAAGTCTTAATGCATGCCCCTACATGAGTACTTCTTGAAAGCTTTATGGTAAGCAAAATTAGACAAGAACAATTCAGTAGAGGTATAACTTCACTTAAGTGAAATAAATAAAATAGGTAAACATATGGAGATAAAAGTCGTAGCTACTAGGTGACAGTATTTAGATGACACTACCTTGTTTGCTGAAAGGGAGGACTTGAAGCCCTTGCTGATGAAAATCAAGGATGACAGCCGAAGTGTGTTTCTCTTGTGGGGCTGCCGATCAGTTTGAACCTCCAGACTTTCAGTGGGGAGCACGGTGCTTTCACCACTGCGCTACCAAGGCTCCTTACGATATGCAGAAAGATGCCTTAATGCAAAAATATACCGCTAATGACTGTTCTGAGATAGAAAAATCAAGTGCCTAACAGGACTAATGTATAAATTATAGATAGAGAAATGAAATTAATTTCATTTTATTAATTTACTCACATTGGGTCTTTCTATGTCTCACTCTCAGAAGCATAATAAAATGCTTTTTTTATTACCTTGGTTTAGTAAGATGTGTATGTCAAAACGCAAACTTCTAGTAATATTTCTTATCTTCTAGAATGTGATGCTTTAATAATTAAAGAATAACAGTATGAGAGAAGATATGATCTTATATAGGATGTGGTGACTCAGGAGTTCCCATATGTCAATAATTATTTAAAGAAAGGTGACTGAGCATAAACTACATTAAATAAATTACATCAAATAATTCAGAAATTTAAGAACATTTATAATACCTCTTAATATTGAATGAGTTACTAATTAATGTAATTTTAATAGATGAGATATAGCAATGACCTTTAAAATTTATATTAAGATGCACTCAATTTCAATTAATTCACTGCTCTAGTGAAGCAGAAAATAGTTAATTTTATGAATATTAGGAATATAGTCTGGTTGCAGAGTATACTATATACATTACATTTGATATCTGTTATGTTATACAGTTGCAAATGGAAATATGTCTGTTCTTGAATTGTTCTTAAGTTTGAGCCCATTGTTTTGGCACCTGTATCAGTCCATATCCTTGAGGTCCCCCTCTCTTTTGTTGACCCTTTATTTTACCAAGTATAATATGCTTTTCCAGGGACTGATATTTCTGGACAATATGTCCAAAACAATGTAAGATGAAGTTTCACCATCTTTGTTTCTAGGGAGTTTTCTGGTTGTACTTCCTGTACACACATTTGTCGTTTATTCAGGAAGTCTATGGTACTTTATGTATCCTCTGTTAAAATCATAATTTGAATACATCAGCTCTTTTCGTCTTCTTTGTTTGTTGTCCAATTTTCATATGCCTTTATGGCAATTGAAAACAGTATGGTGTGGATCAGGAAAACCTTAGGCCTCAAGGTCACATCTTTGTTCTTTTATATTTTAAACAAGTCTTGTGTGGCAGATTTGCTCAAGCAATATGTTATTTCACCTCTTGACTGCTGCTTCCAGGGGTGTTGATTGTGGGTCCATTCAAAATGTGATTCTTAACAACCTTTCTCCATGCATAATGATGTTGCCAATTGGTCCAGTGATGAGGAGTTTTGTTTTCCTTGCATCGAGTTGCAATCCATAATGAAGGATGTAGTTACTGCTCTTCTTCGGCAAGTGCTTCATGTCCTCCTTGCTTTCAGGAATATGAGTAGGATATCTTTGGGATTTTCCATATATGAAATCACATCACCTTAATAATGATAGTTTCACCTCTTCCTTCCCCAGACAAATACCTTTGATGTCTTCTTTGCCTTATGTTGTTAGCTAGGACCTCCAGTAAGATGGAAAATAAGAGTAAGGAAAAGGGCATCCTTGTCTGGTCCCCTTTTTCAATTGGATTATTTTTGCTTTCTCTCCATTGACTACCATGTTGGGTTTTGTTTTTTTTATATAGCTTGTATTATATTGAGGAATTTTCCTTCCATTACTGTCTTCTTGAGTATCTTAAACAGGAATGAGTGTTGGATGTTGTTGAATGTATTTTCTGCATCGATCAATATTATCATGTGATTCTTATCATTTTTCATGACACTGTGATGCATAAAACTAATGGTCTTTCATATGTTGAACCATCCCTGCATCCCTGGTATGAATCCCCCTTGATCATGGTGAATTATTTGTTTCATATACTTTTGTATTCTATTGGCCAGAATTTTGTTAAGGATTTTGGCATCAATATTTATTAGGGATATTGGTCTGTACTTCTCCATTCTTGTGGGATCCTTGTCCAGTTTAGGTATCAGAGTTATACTAGCTTCATAGAAAGAGTTTGGGAGTTTTCTGTCTGTTTATGTTCTGGAAGAGTTTGTGTTTGATTGGTGTCGGTTCTTCCCTGAGTGCTTGATAGAATTCTCCTGTGATACAATTCTCCTCGGGCCATTTGGCGGGAGGGATTTTTTTTGTTGGTAATTCCTAGATAACCTTGTCTATTTCTTCTATTGCTATGGGTCTATTGAGATTTTTGACGTCCATCAGGGATAGTCTAGGGAGGGATTGTTTTTCAAGTATTTGTGCATGTCTTCCAAGTTGTTGAATTCATTGGAGTACAGGCCTTCATAATACTGTATAATCATCCTTTTGATTTCATTAGGATCCAACGTAATGTCATCTGTTTCATCCCTCATCCTTGCTATTGAAATGTGTTCCTTCCTTTCTTTGGTTAAGCTTGCCAGCGGTCTATTGATTCTGTTAAACTTTTTAAAGATCCAACTTTTAGCTGCTTTAATTTTTTTCATAGTTTTCTTGTTTGCCCTCTCATGAACCTCAGCCCTGATTTTTAATATTTCTTTTTTTGCTATTAGTATGATTGTCCAGTTGACTCTGTTCTAATTGGTGTAAATTTTGTGTCAACCTATCAGTCATAAGCCTCTCTTCCTTTTTCATGTGCGCATGTACTGCTATCACACTTCCTCTGATAACTGCACTTGCTGTGCCCCAAATGTTTTGGAAAGTCATATTCTCATTCTTGTTAGTTCTAGAAACTTCCTAATTTCATCTCTGATCTGGGCCAGGACCCACTTTTTTACAGGTAACTTTAAAATATTTCCTTATATATAGTATACAAATTCACCTTAACCCAAATTTTGGGTTAATATGCATATAGATCATATTTTAAAATAGTTTATTCTATTGGTGAATTGCTTTTGATTTAATATTATTTGGTTTGTTTTTTATTCTGTATCTTCAGAAGAAATTATCTGTGTCTGGAGTTTGTATCATAAAATAACAAACTCATTGTAACTTTTCTTGTGTATATTCACAAACAAAATTTTCTGGTTTGGATTTTTTCCCAGCTATTTTCTTCACTCAATATTAGATATTTAAGAAGAATGGCTAGTTATGAAGTACATTCTCTAGTAGCTTCTGAAGTTCTGTGCCATGAAAATTTCCATGCAGTGCAATAGTTACACAATTTCTATGCATTGCACATGAAGTAACAGCTTTCATTAGCAGTTTTTCACAGTCAAAACTGTTATTTCTCTATCAACATTTCTAATTCAAAATGCAAGCTGCTTGTTTGCAAACAGAGAAAATAGAACTTGCCAATTATGTTAATCATCAGTTTTTAAAATCTCTTCAATGTCTCATAATCTAAAGAACAATGGAAAACTCACACTTGACAATTGTGCTCTCACTCCAACTATTAGTATGTCTGTCCGACTTAGTTATTAATGTTGCTATGACACTACGGGATGTCTCTAACAAGGAACACTTAATTTTCTCACCGTTTGGGATGCTGAATGCCATTCAGGGTATGTCTCTGGGGGAAGATTTTTTTTTTCTCTGATGTCTCTGCAGGAATGCCCATTTCCCTTGAGATCTGTTCCTTTATGATTTTAATGATATTTGGCATTTATCTAACCCCATCTCAATTTACCTACTTTGTAGATGGCTCAATCTATTCATATCCCTAAATAGTGATTTAAGATACACTCTATTTGAGTACTGCCTCATAAACATAGCAATGAAAGCTCATTATAAAATGGTTGCAGGTTTTAGAGTTAAAAATACAAAATAACTACAGGCATCACACAAACAAAAACATTAACATGGACTAAATTCTGACTCATGGCAAACTTATAAGAAAGAGAGTGTCTGTACATTTTTTAATACTGTGTTAGTCTGGGTAGACTAGATAAATAAATCCACGGACACACATCTATATATAAGAAAGAGGCTTATATACAAGAGCAATTGAACATTGAGAAAACATCCCAGCCCAGTCCAGATCAAGTCCATAGATCCGATATTAACCTATATGTCTGATATCAATCTATAAAGTTTTCTCCAGACTCATGACACACATGCAATGAGGCCAAATGTAGAAGATGACAGGCCAGTGGGAAGAAAGTCTTTGGATCCAATGTCATTGGAAACATCTCAGCGCTGGCAAGGGTTTCTGCATCAGGGTGAGTCCATGTGTCTCGTCAGCTGCTATGTCTCCCAGGATGTGAGCAGAGAGAGAGAGAGAGAGAGAGAGGTGTCTTCCGCCTCCAAGGATGAAGTACCCGATTTCCCAGAGTTCTCAGGAGAAGGCCTTGCCCACACAGAAGTCTCATTGGCTATCTCCAGATTGACAGCCTAGACTCCACCTCTACACTCTTAATCCTTAAATTGACACCAGATTAGGTGACCACCACGACTACTGTAAATCATCACAAAAGCAGTCAGCCACATCTTTTTCTCACCAATGTTGGGGTTAGCAGCCAAGGACTTTAACCACTGTACCACCAAGGCTTACAACTACTGGTAAAGGGGTTAGGAGTCAAAATACACACTTTTGTGTGACAGATTTCAATCTTTACAATTACCCATCCTCCTTTTCCTTGCTGTTTTCACTGTCATTGAATTACAAAGGCAATTTTTAGAGTCATTCTTTTTAGTCATTTAATGGGCTCTGCTGCTTACTAAAAGACTAGTTATTTGAACCCATCCAGTTGCTCTACAGGGAAAGATCTGGCAAATTGCTTCTCAAAAGATGGTTGTAATTGATGTTAGGTACCATTGAGTCAGTTCTGACCCATAGAGACCCTACACACAACAGAAGGAAGCAATGCCCATACCCCCACCATCCTCACAACTATTCCTATGCCTGAGTCCCTTGTTACAGTCACGGTGTCAGTTCTTCTCTTAGAGGACCATCCTCTCTTTCATTGCACCTCTACTTTACCTGGCAGGATGCCCTTGTCCACAGACTGAGCTTTCATGACTACACGTCCAAACTATGAGTGGTAGTTACATAATTTCATGTCAACTTGATAAATAGAGTGAAGGGGTGGAGTCCAGCTTGCCAATGAGATCACAGCCTGATCAAGCTTCCTTGTTGGTGTGGTCTTCTCATGAGGATTCTAGGAACTTCCTCTCTTTCTCTTGAGAAGTGGGTGATACTCTCTCTCTGTTTCACATTCCTGTTGACTAACAACATGGAGCCACAGTATTGGCATCAGAGCCTGTGAGATGCTTCCACCACCATTGAATCCGCAAGACTTTCCACTCACTGGCCTGTGCTCTTCCTGCATTCAGCATCATCGCATGCACTGCATGAGTCTAATGAGGAATGTATGGACTAATATTGGACATGTGGGCTAATATCACATTTATTGACTTGATTGGGACAGCGCTGGGCTGTTCTCAATATACAATTGCTCTGACATAAAAGCTCTCTCTTACACACATATGAGTATTTCATGAATTTGTTTCTCTAGTCTACTCTAACACAGTATGTCCACAAAGTCTTGCGACCCTTTACTCTAAGGAGTACTCTGGTCATACTTCTTTCCAAACTGAGCAGTTTGTCCTTTACTAGGCCATGGTAATTTCAATATTCTTTTCCAACATCATAATTCAAATGCATGGACTCTCCTTCAGTTTTCCTTATTCAGTGATCACCTTTCACATGCACATGAAGCAATTTAAAATACCATGGCTTGGGCCAGGTGCACCTTAGTCTTACAAATAGCACCCTTGCTTTTCAATACTCTACAGCAGTCTTGTTCAGTAAATGTCCTAATGCAACACTTCTTTTGATCCCTTGGCTGCTGCTTCCATGAACATTGAATATGAATCTAAGCAAGAAAATATCCTTGACTACTTTATTCTTTTTCCCATTTATCATGATAAATACTGGTACAGTTTTGAGGATTTGGGTCTTTTTTACATTGAGTTTTAATCAATATTAAAGCCTGCAATCCTTCATCTTCATCTGCAAATGTTTCAAGTCCTCCTCACGTTCAGTAAGCAAGGTTATGTCATCTGTATATCTCAGGTTGTTAATAACTCTTCCTGTTATCCTGATGCCACATTCTTCTTCATATAGCCCAGCTTCTCTTTTTATTTGCTCAGCACACAGTTGGATAAATACAGTGGGAGAGAGGATACTTTCTGTTGCACACCATCCTGATTCTAAACCTTGTAGCATTCCCTACTTCTGTTTCAGATCCTTGTACAAGTTGCACATAAGCACAGTGAAGTGCTCTGGACTTCCAATTCTTCTTAAAACTATCCATAGTTGGTGATGATAGCACAGTCCAATCCTTTGGCATAGTCAGCAGAGCACAAATAAATATCCTTCTGGCATTCTCTACTTTCAGCCAAAGTCCATCTGATGTCAGCAATGATATCCCTTGTTCCAAGTCATCCTCTTAATTCAACCTGAATAGCTGTTGGCAACCTACCAATGTATTACACACTATTTGAATACTGGCTAATAAACATAGCAAAGAAAGCCCAATGAAAAATAGTTACAGGTATTAGAATTATAATTAATTTCTTTGGTATGGTATCAAACAGGGATCTCTTACAGTAATTTGGCCAACTCTCTGACTTCCAAAATTTTTGTCATAGATAAGTAAGTGCTTCCAGTGTTTCATTAGCTTGTTGAAACATATCAATAGGTATTCCATAAATACCAGGATCTTATTTTTAACTCATGTTTTCAATGTAGTTTGAACTTCTTCCTTTGGCATCATTGGTTCATGCTCATATATACCTGCTGAAATAACGTTTCAATGAGTTATTTTGGTAGTGACTTTGTGTATTCTTTCCATATTCTCTTGATGTTTCCTGCACCATGCAATATTTTGTCTAGAGAATCTTTCAATATTGCAACGTGAGGCTTGAATTTTTTCATGAGTTCTTCCAGTTTAAGATATGCTGATTGTGTTAGGAAGGGTTCTCAAGAGAAATGAAACCAGGACACATTTGATTATATATATAATCACATATATATATATATACATACAGTGAGAAGGAAAATAACAGCAAATTAGTCCACACAGCAATACAGAGTGTTCAGTTCAAATCACTTCTATGGAATAGTTAAGATACTGGAAGTCTTTCACCTCACGTGTGCTACCATGTCCGAGGTCAAGGAAGTAGACAGCAGAGTCCTCCCTGGGGTAAGGCAAGCAGAGTCTGCCTGCAGGCAGCAAGCAGCAGTCAGTAGCTTGAGTCAGTAGCTC
>NW_022103915.1:79800801-79840057 GCF_000313985.2 Echinops telfairi | reverse complement strand
TGTGTATTCCGTCTGGAGGACTCTATGTATATGATTCCCATTTGTGTTATTGGAAAAAGATATTTGCCATGAATAAATCATTAGTCTTAAAAATCCTATCATGTAATCTCCAACTTCGTTTCAATCTCCAATACCATATTTTCCAACTACTGTTCCTTCCTCTGTTATAACCTTTACATTCTAATTACCAATTATTAGCAGCGCACCATGATAGGATGTCTGATCAATTTCTGACTGAGGACTGTTGTAGAATCTTTTTAATTTCTCCATCTCCAGCTTTTGTAGTTGGCTTCTAGCCTAGAAAACTATACTGGGCAATTCTACTCTGTTACATGAGGTCACAGTGAGTTGGAAACAATTCAACAGCATCAAAGCCAGCACAACAGTTTCCCTAAGTAGACAAAGACTGCCCTCTGGAGGGCGCTCTAACTATCCAGTAGGGTTACGAAAGTAGATATCTACATTTTATCCTGGATTATTGGCTATAGGACAGTTTCATTCCAAGGTGCTTAGTAATTTTCTTTTCTGAATAAGGAGCAGTGACCACATATGTTTGGAAATCTATGTAGAAGATTTAGCTGCTTTTGTCCCTAAATCAAGTTACTTAAAAAGCTTCACAGATGAAGAAATGTAATTATTATACAAAGTTTAAATCACACTGTGACATCATCTGCAAATGTTGATCTAGAAATTTTTCTGGAAGCATAATTTATTTCATTAGGTCATACTTCAGAAAAGATGTCATTTTACATCATCAATTTAATGTGCCATATGTTATATAAGTAATGCACATTATTAATTTTTACATGCCGCACAACAACCAAGGGCTCTTTTTATAAGCGTGCTATATAAATATGATTTTTTACAGGTTAATGATTTCACTTTATTTTATTTTCCTTTTATTGTTTTTGTTTTCTGCACTACAGCAGATTTAATTTTAAAGCTTCACCATGGTGTATGTGTAAAGTGAACTTGTCATTTCGAGCCCCAGATCTTCGCCGGCCTACCCTTGCGTTCCTAATGCAGTCCTTCTTCTGAAGGGATCCCTTCCTTGCTCTGGAAACTGTTTCTCTAACAGGCAGAAATAACTCCTCCCTTGATCTCAAACCATCTTTTTCCAGGGTGACTGACTCCAATCCCTGGTGTCCATGCATCTGGGTTAGTGTGTTTGGCTCTCATGCCACACAGGTGCAGAGCGACAGGTCAGAGAGCAGCAAGCACAGAGGTGCTGTGTATTCACTGTTCTCAGAAGGGAACACATGCCCTGTCCGATTTCACGTCGGACCTGTGAGTGCTTGGTGACAGCCCTGAACACAGCCTGACCATCTCCCTATCTCCAATACAAAGTACCGCAGTGCAAGGCAGCTATAAGGAACTCCACCCATCTCAGGCCCAGCCGTGAAATACTCCAAAGGCAAATGCACGGTTTCAGTTGCTTATGTTCAGAATTACCAGGGTTCTGTGAAACATGATCCACGAGTGCTTGATGATGGCTTCTAACTTTATTATATAATGTGATCAAAAGTAGCATTTTTGGGCTATTGAATGAGGTGAATCATGCCTAAATTCATTTCTGGAAATGTCCTGAAAACACATAGGTGAACTGTGCGAGGCCTTTAAAATATAATTTTGTCATTTCTGCTCACTCTGCATGCATGTTATTTATGTAGTGTATTGGTTTAAAAAGGCGCCATATTTTTGTCAATTTACTTTTTAACTGATAGTCCTTTATACAGGCTCAGAATAAGGAAAAATTATTCTGATGATGCTATCATTTTAAAATTTGTTTCAATATAGAAAATAGTAAACTTTTTCTCTTTCATCACAAGATATCAATTTTATAGTTAACTCCTATGTTTTACTCTTTTAAAAACAAAATCTTTATAAATAGTAATAATGATATTTTAATATAGGTCAATGCTAGGTATACTTTTGTGGTAAAGTAAATTCTTAAATGTACATGTTTCTCTTAATACCTTTGTCTGCTTCAATATTAATAGCTTTCCTGGAAAAACACACACACAAAAACGCAAGTTTGAAAAGAAAACATTTTGTAAATTACTCTGCTCTTTTCTTCAAAAAATAATTGTGTCTACTGTTTGGTTAGATTTTAAACAATCTTTAAAGATAAAATTATTTAAAATATCCTATACAAGATTCAAACCCACACACTACATATATCATTTCCACACAAGTTCAGAAAGCTGGTGTTTCATTTGCTATAAGAATGTGGTGATATAATAATATTTGAATAACTAATTTCCCTTCTGACAATTCGGGTTCCATGTTCCCTTTATTGTTTTGTTGAAACAATAACAATCCCAAATCGCTAGCAGGTAGATGATACATTGGAATCAACACATATTGTTGCATGTATGTGCTAGTGATTTGGGATTGTAATTTAGAAACTATATTAAGAATATATTGGATATATTGAAGCCTAATGACTAGTGGGTTTTGGTATGATATCACAAGCATCATACAATGAATAAAATAAAAGGTTATTAAAACGATAGGAAAGAAAGAAAGAAAAAGATACTCCTCGAGGTAGAGTAGCTAAAGTTTATGAAACAAATTATGCCATAAAAAAAGCTGAACAGAAGATTTCAAAGGGGTTGTATTAGTCAGGGTTCTCTAGAGAAACACTATAAATACTTGCATATATATCCATGGATAAATTATATAGCAAAAATGAATATAACAGCAAATTAGTCCACACAGCAGTACAGATGGAAAGCAGTACAGTACCTGATTGAAAGTCCAATTCACTTTTGTGGGTCAGTTAATATACTGAAGGTCCTTCCTACTCATGCAGCCAACGTCAAGGAAGCAGAGATATAGAGGTCAAGGTGTGGCAGAGAGCAGTAAGCTAGTGCGGTGAAGCTGATGGCGGTGGAGCTATACAGTGTAGCCCTGCGAGGTGACTGCTTAGAGATGCAGCAACTGCAGTGGGGGTCTGACCTGTGGGGCAGGGTCCAGGCATGAAACAGCACAGCACAGCTGTGAAAGCCACTGAGCACCATGGGTTGGCTAAGCCCACAAAAAAGCACAGCACACTAGATGAGGCAGGGAAACTGGATCCAGTAGCAAGCTGGTCCAACCACCAGGGAGAGAGAGAGGCTCCAGCCCCTGGAAGCCATTTATCTCCATAGCACCTCCAAAAGAGATCATGAAACTTTGGCCTGATTGACAGGCTAAACTCCACCCACATCTTCTTACAGGTGCCATGGTGGCACGAGCGGCCTAACTATCACAGAGGCCTACTTATACATACTATATAGCCAGATGATTGGAGTAGATCCATATTTGTGCTCAATCCAAAGATAGATGACCCAATATTCATTGTAATTTGAATTAGAACAATAGCAATAATATGATTTACAAGTAAAAGTCTGCGAAAGATGGTAGCAACAATGCATCATCATGGGCTTCAGGAAATTCAAATTGGATTCAGAAGACACAGAGTACAGGTTTTCATGCTGACGGTACATGGATCTTGGCTGAATGCAGAGGATACCAGGAAAATAAATGTTGAACTCTGCTTCATTGTATATTCAAAAGCATTTGATTTTTCAGATCACATCAAATGACAAGTAATATAGTGAAAGTGAGAATTCCAGAACATTTAATGGTGCACACAGGAAACCTGTACATGAATCTAGAGGAAGTTTCTTTCACTGAACAAGTGGATACTGTATGCTTTAAAATCAGAAAATATGGCATCAAAGTTCTATACATGCATCATATTTATTCAATCTATGTGTTGTTAAGTAACTCAATAAGCTGGACTATATGAAGAAGAATATGGCGTTAGGATTACAGGAAGACTCATTAACAACCCGTGACACGCAAATGTTACAATGATACATTTACTCATGAAGATCCAATACTATAACCTTCAGTGAGCATTGTATAGCAACATAATGAAAGAAAAACATACAACTCGATCAACAATTGTAATCAACAATTACAATAAATGGATAAACAAGTGAAAATATCAAGGCTTTTATTTCACTGGATCCACGGTCGATATCCATGGGAACATCAGTCAAGAAATAAAACAAAGTTTTGTACGGGGTTAATTTACTGCCAGAGACCTCTTTAAAGTCTTAAAAAAAAACCACAAAGATGTCCCTGTGAGGATTAAGGTGCACTTGAGCCAAGTCAGTACATTTTCAATGGCCTCATATGCATTCAACCTCTGGAAAATCAATCGGAAATATCAGATGAAAATTGTACCTTTATATTTATGGTGCTGAAGAAGACATGGTACTATGCCATCAACTTCCAGAACAAGCAAAGCTGTCCTGGAATTTCAGTCAGGGTACTCTTCAGAAAAGAGAATGGGGGGTTTCATCACTTGTAGTTCGGACATGTTATCAGAATGCACCAATCCCTGGAGAAGAACATCCTATTTGGAAAAGTAAACAGCAAAAAAGAGGTAACCCTGAAAAAGTTGGACTGGCCCAATGACTGCAATAATGTGACCAAACTAAGCAACAGTTGTGAAGATGATGCAGGGCCAAGCAGTGTTTCGGTCTATGGTAAATAGGGTTGTTAGTTACTGGGACAGTTAGGTTTACTTAGTCAACTTGACTTAGGATTCTCCAATGACGTGATTTAACATGATGTAATCCATATCATGAATAGATCTGCTGTGGACAGCCACGCAGTTGTAGGAAAGAATAGTTTGGAGCATTACTTTCCTCACATGGTCACAGCATTGATACAATTGAAAGCATGTTTTATTAGGGTGTGGCCCACTCTTAATATAAGTTGACACTGTGAGGACATGAGGAAATAGTGTGGAGGTCATATCTGAACTCCTTTGGCTAGACAGAAGAGATGGAGAATCTAACTACACACAAACACAAGGCCAATTGCCGCAAGACAGAGGTCAGGAGTGCCTTCACCTTCTATCTTTCTGTACCTCGTCTGATAGGAACTGTTCTCCCAGGGCAGTAGGGTTTTCTACTGGATTCTATAATACATTGCAATGACTACATAGAACTCACAGTGAAAACTCGAAAATTATGGATTATTATTAGGAAAGGTAATAGGTTACAGCAAATCAGGGTCAGTCAACAGTAATAATATGAGGGTCCCCCCCTCCAGTGTTAGTCTGGGTAGACTAGAGAAACAAATCCATGGACACACATGTGTTTAAGAAAGAGTTTTATATCCAAGAGCAATTGAACATTGAGAAAACATCCCAGCACAGTCCAGATCAAGTCCGTAAGTCTGATATTAGCCCATATTTCTGATATCAATCTATGCAGTCCTCTTCAGACTCACGAAACACATGCAATGACGCCAAATACAGAAGCTCACAGGCCAGTGGGTAGAAAGTCTTTGGATACAGTATCATTGGAAACATCTCAGCGTTGACAGGGGTCTCTCTGTGGCTTCTCCGGGTTCCAAGGTCTTGTTGCGTCCATGTGGCTTGTCTTCTGCAATGTCTCCAGGGAGTAGCAGAGAGAGATAGATGTCTTCTGCCTGCAAGGAGGAAGTACCAGATTTCCCAAAATTCACAGGAGAAGGCCATGCCCACAGAAGTCTCATTGACTATCTCCAGATTGACAGCCTAGACTCCACCCCTACACTCTTAATCTTTAAATTAACACCAGATTAGGTGACTACCACACCCCCCAAAATGGATTTTTTCAAAGCTACGTATTTAATTTTTTTTTTACTACACAACCTAATCACCTTCAACGTACTCGCTATTATACTTGATACATTTATCAAATCTGTGATTCCATTCTAGGAAACATTTTTCAAACTCATTTGTTTGGATGCCTGACATCCCTAGTGTTTTTCTTCACCTCTTATGCATCATCAAATTGCTGTCCTTTCATGTTCCTCTGCATTCATGGAAACAAAAAGAAGTAGCATGGAGCAAGGTCAGGTGAATAAGGTGCTTGGGGCACGAGAGGCATGCTGGCTTTTGCCAAAAACTGGCACATTAAGATGAGCAGGTGCATTGTTGTGATGGGGAAATCAGTTCCCCATTTGCCAAAAATCAGGCCTTTTGGGTTTCACACTGTTACACAATCTTTTGAGAACCTCTACATAGAAAGCTTGATTAACAGTCTGACCCGGTGGAATGAACTGCAAATGTAAGATAGGTTGACATGTTTTTCCATCAGGGAAGTTGACGGAAGACATTTCACCTTTTTTGAAATGAGAAAACCACTTGTACACTTGATTTTTTCTTAACATGCTGTCCTTGTAAGCTGTGTTCAACATCACAACATTTTCTGCTTCACTTTTCCTGAGCAGGAAACAATATTTCACAGCCACTTGCTGTTCTCTTAAATAGGCCATCACAAAAAGGCAAAACAAAAACAAAACCCAACAACAACAACAACGAGGTCCAAGCAAAACTGCTCTTACAAAAAACAAAATTCACTGTGACCGGGGAGAAAGTTTCCAGGCAACACCACTGGGTGCACTAACTTAGAGCAAGTTGCTTCATGCTCTCCTGGTAGGAAAAATGGGTACTCTGAAAGCACTGCTCTGTCCAAAGCAATTCCATTTGGGGGGTGAGACCCCCTCATACAGCCATTGATCTATTTAGCCAACAGCCAAGTCTCTCTCTGGTCTTCAGTCTCTCAAACATGTGGTCCCTTGAATTCTGTCCTTGTGGACCAGGAAGCCCCGCCACTCCTCTGCCCCCCAGGCACATATTCTTGGCATGGCTCCTCTGTTGTCTCTCTTGAATTCTTGGCTTCAGTCTTTGGTCTTGACCTGAATTCTTAACTCTGTCCTATGACTCCTCCTCCCAGCCTTTGGTGCCTTAGATCTCAGCCTTTGCAACTTCACACAGAAATCTCAAACATGCTCCAGTGGTCGGCACTCTTCCTGGTTGTTCCTGTGGTTTTTTCTCCGAGATGGCTGTCCTCGCAGAGGAAAGGCTTCCGGGAAGATGTGGATTCTCCTTCCAGCAGACCATATCCACAAGGAAATAAAATATGGTGACTTGATTCAAAGACTTTATTAAGATGGAGATTCAGAATGCACCCCGCCTTAACCCTTTCCATTAGCATAACACAGAACTTTATCCAAAATGAGATTATAATCACAAGCAAAGAGACATGACACAAGGGATTATAGAGGCAAGGGCTATATTAATTGACTACATCTCAGAAACCTATCTTACTTCTTGTTGATCTGGATCTGCTAGCTATCAACTTAGCAAACTCTCATCAGCTGATCAGAGAGGATCCCTTCATGATATTGTCATATTGCCTGCAACCTTTAGATTCATTCAACTCTGCCGCCAGGAGCCTCCTTTGCTGACCTTGGATGCACCCCCTCTGTCTCTCTCAGCCTGTGGCTCTCCTGCTTCCTGGTTTGTTGTGTGTCAGGAAAAACCTCCAGCTAGGCATCTGACCACTGACGTGAACCGGCCTGACTTGACTGCTTCTTAATGTGTATGAGGCAATAAGAACAAAAGATGGTTAAAAAAAGACTTAGGGAAGTTGATATTCTGCGTTCTTATATTAGAACTTCATATTCAGAACCCTTCCAGAAACTGGCTTTTTTGAAACATTAAGATGATCTTCTGTTCTTAACGACATAGAGCCATTTCCTTTTCTGCACTGTGGATTGGAGTCAGAGAGCTCATTCTATTCAGAAGAATTTCTGCTAGAAAAATTACCGGGCATGCCACAATGAGGGGAAGGCAGAGCAGCATTATGTTCCAGGTCATTAAATCTGTTAATCCTCCAGGACAGTTTTATAGTTTTATAGTTCACGAGTCAGAGTGAATCTTTAAGCAAAAACTCGTGGCTGTCAGGTAGACGGTGACTCCCAGTGATGCTGGAGGACAGTCTCGCTGTCCCTTAGAGCTCCCACAAACCCTTAGGGGTCCCAAGGCCATCACCTTTATGGCACAGACCGCTGCATCTTTCTGCTGGGCAGGGCTCGGTGAGTCCCAACTCTCCACCTGCGGTTTAGCTCCCAGCATTTAACCACTGTGCCTCTGTGGCTCCTCAATGGCTTATAGAGCTTCCCAGAAACCCCTACCTAGGGGAGTCCGATGGACTCCGTGGCCATGAGGTTGTTTTATGTTTTGCTGTTGTTTTTGAAACACAAGTACTCCAATGCGAAACCCTATCATTCTACTTTTTCCACCACGCAGACACAGTCTCTTTCTTGGATGGCTCTTTTTTTGAGGTCTGTAGCAACATGCTCATGCTCAGAAAGGAAATCCAATCTCAGTGTTTTCATAGCATGGATAGAAGAAGCTGTCAATGCTCTCCAGAGAACTTTAAGAGACAAATGAATTTCAATCGATTTTCCATGCAATAAAATACTTTGAATGTAAAATAGTTTCCAAAAGATAGCCAATACATAATGCTTCCTGATGTTAATATTTGTATATATGTAAAATCGTTTTAGATTTACAGACTTTTGAAACTGGATGTCTTCTCTTTAAAATCTGTTATTAAAACTATGAGATTTAATTTGTAGAATAAAAAGACCATACAAATTATTTGTTTATAAATAGTTTGATTTTGGTTTTTTGTATAACCATGAAAACTGATACATTCTGTGAAAAATGTCCCTCAGATATCTTTTCATAGATATTCTGTAAGACTCAGAGTAACCAATAAGGCCACTGAGAAGGCCTCTAAAATGTTGCCAAAAGAATGAACAAAAAGATAATAGGACTGAGTTAGTTAATTGTGCCAGCCTGGCTGATAATCACATGTGGTGCTGGTTGAAAGGCGGAGGGATAAATGGGTGGTGAAGCCTCGCCTTTCTAGTTCTCGGATCTCTTGCTTTGTGATGGTCGCACCAGGGTGCAGCTGCCTTAGCAGTTCCCTGCTCCAGCTTGCAAGATTGACTTCATACAAGACATCCTCAAGGAGAAGCTGCATGTATCTATCCCGATGCAGCCCTGGGTGCTGGAGCAGCCGTGTGGAGACCCTTGCCAGTGCTGAGATGCTTACATGTTCACGGACTCAGCTTTCCTCCTGCAGTCGGCATCATTGCCTCTGTTTTGTGAGGTGGAGGACTTTGTGGACTGGTGTTGGGTTAATGGGTTAATGTTGGACTTGTGGGCTTGGACAACATTCAGTTGGGATGTTTTCGTGATGCACACTTTCTTTACATAAAACTCTCTCTTATACGTGAGTCACCGTGGATTTGTTTCTCCAAATTACCTAGACTAACACAAGGACTTTTACAGAACCTTTGTGAAGTTGTCCTGTGAGACAGTGGGTTAGGTGTCATTGAGCTGCTAATGGCAAGGTTAACGGTTTAAAACTGCTTTGTGTGTGAAAGATGGGGCAATCTTCCATAACACTGTGAATCTCCCAATCCCTATATGAGTAAAGATGGGCTGGATGACCGTGGGTCACAGAGTCATCTATGTAATGACAGATGTTTGTATTTTAGTCAAAATGACAGAGATGTCTTAAAATGGAAAGCTCTGGCATAAGACAACTGATACTTGATGAATCTTCCCAAGCCAGCAGGAAACTTGATAAACCAAAAACACCCTGCTCCTCCTCTCTAGGGTGTCTTTACAGGAACCTGCAGGTTCATTTTCCACCCACAGAAGCTGGGAGGTTTGACCCGCTGACCTTGCAGTTAACTGTCCAATTTGACCCAACAGTGTCACCCGGGAAAGGTGGTCTTAGCAACAACTCAATCCATAGAGTTGATCCCAAATTCATAGTGGCTTCAGGACAGAGCAGAACTTTCCCTGTGAGCAGAGAGCCTCATCTTTTTCTCTTAGTAGCTGGTGAGTTCGCATTGCAGACTGTGTGGTTAGCAGTTCAATACATAATCTACTAAGCCCCTAGGACTTCTGTAGAGAAAGGTGATGCATACAAATAATAATAAGAAAATACCCCAAACACACACTAACTATACCACTAGCTTGGGGGAACCCCGCTATAGAAGTTGAGATCTTTGCTACAATCAGTTGCTTGGAAGCATATTCCTGAGCTCTGTTCTATTTTAAGTAATGGGAACACCTGGAGTAGACATCTAGTGTATGAGGCAAAGGCTGGGAAGATCTGAGTTTCTGTCAGATATGGAACTGGATGAGCAACAATCCGGACTCTGGGAGACTCTGCTTAAGAATCGTAGCAGATGCAGGTATGGGAAACACAGGAAGTACCAGATAAATGGGAGCTGGTCATGATTAGCTAGTTGGTCAGAGTCTGGCCAAGCCGACTGATGCTAACGCCTTGAGAACTAGTTAGAGTGAGAAACTAAAGTGGTAGTTTAGGAATAAGGACAGATGCAGATCAAACCTTGAGGAAAATAACAGGAATACCAAGAGACACAGAAGTACTTTGCTTCTATGAATGTGCATCACCTAATGCTTGAGTTTCAGTCTTGAATTATTGGAAATTAATTGTTTAAAGAGAAATAAAAGGATAAAAGGATATTTTTTATTGTTGATAACTTAGGTGACACTGAACACCCTACATTTTCAGGGGAACTATGATAGATTGGTGTCAACTGGAATACAAATCCTCATTTAGGTTAAACCCTGACACATCTCTTTGCGGGTGCGGTTTATTTGATATCTATGAAAAAGGCAATAGAAAGAACATTCCCTCGCTTCTACCTGCTGGCCTGGATCCTGCATCTGGTGCAGGTGACCTACAATATTGCCTGTTGATCCTGGGAGTCATCCCTGACCTGCCATATGATCCACTCATCCACGTTTGCATCTGCCAGTCATGACCTTCCTGCTTTCTCTTCCTTCTTCCTTTTTAGATTTCTGGTTTACTTTGTTCCCAGCACTAGCAGTCATATGAGTCAGGAAAAGTTTCCAACTTAAAATCTGACACTTGGACTTGAATCACAATGTATTTTACCCACTCTCCAGTTCTATGGACCACTTTTTCTTGAGGTAAACTTCCTTCTTTATACACTTATGTAAGTCACTGGTCTGGCCTCACTAGAGAACCCAGCCTCATACAGAAAATATATTATTTTTCAGTATTTTCTACAATGTGAGTGAAGACAAGGCTGATGGGAAGATAGATAGATCAGAGCCTATGGTTGGTTCAAAAGGTGCCCAGAGTCAAATAATTGATGGTATGTTTTTTAGTTTCCATTTGATTTTAATGAAGTTTCCATATTGTTTTAATTTCCATTTAACCTGACATCAAAATTTCTAGCACAGTGGTAGATTATGAAGACATTTCCACCATAATTCTCTTAAATAAATTATTAAAACTCATTAAAAGTAACTGGTGACTATTTGCAATATTTGACAATGTAGGCAATGTAGAAAAATATCCCCAACCCTGTCAGAAACGTCTAAGGCACCCTGGTGGCACTGTCAGTTAAGCACTGAAAGATATGGGTTCAAACCCACCAGCATCTCTGCAGCGGAATGATGAGGCCCTCTGTCCCTCTAAAGATTCATAGTCTCAGAGATTCTATAGAGGGAAGCTATGAGTTTTGGAATTAACTGGAGCTCAGTGGAGTCAAGTTACACTATGTAATTGTGTGATTGTTATGCTGCTAGCTCCTCACAGACAAAGGAGAATGGCATGAGAAAAGGAAAAGCGAAATAGGCCTAGTCCCCACCACTTGTTTTCTCTTTCATTTCTTGAACTATTAACCCTGTAGAGTAAATCGATTCTTGAAAAGGATTAAGAGTGAGGAGCTGAAACCAAGGACTCAAGTAGAAAGTGAATGTTTTGAGAGTGATGATGGCAACAAATGTACAAACATAACGGATGGATGGATCGATTGTGATAAGAGATGTATGAGCCCCCAATAAAATGATGAAATTAAAAGAAGAAAAGGAAATGATTCACTAAAGTTTAGCAATGTCCTCTGAGCAACATATTTTAAAGGGAGGGGCAGCAATTTCAAAGGATGGATAAATTTTGCAAAGATTAAAAGTCATAATAATTAGGAGTATCCTTGGGAAGTGTCATTCAGAGAGCAGATTGTCTATTAATCTAGTGTCCCTTCTCCATAGTTTATACATGTAAGTGCGTTTGTAAATCAGTGGAGATCAATAAAGCTTTCTAAAACTAAGCCATGATAATAATTAATAGTATGTTTCCAATGTACAATGTTTCTCTTTCATGGAGTAAATATCAGTTAATTTACAAAAAATAACAATAATGGAAAGGTCACAGACTCTACCTTCTTCCCCTCCCCTTTGACACTTTTGTGCATTCATCTTATTGTTTGAGACTGTTTACTTCATGCATTCAGTAATATAAATTCCTTGGCATTTAGCTGAATCTTTTTTCCCCTGGCGGTTTGAAGGTCTTTTCCTTTTTTAATTAGATTGACCTTTAGTTCACTTGAATGCCCTCAACCTGACAAAGAATAACTCTTCTCTTCTAAGGCAACTGAAAACGAACAGAGAAAGGATGGAAACACTGACATAAAACGAAAACTTTGATGCAGGATCTGGGTAATATAATTGTGTAATCGTTACTTTTCATAGTCACTAACGTAAAGAAATATGCAGCTCTGCACAATTCTGAAAGCTTTAATGGGGTGAGATGCACCTCATCTTCCTGAGTGAACACTTTTACAATGCTTTTTAAGACTAATGTCTTAAAAGTGTTTTTTAAATGTCTACTAACAACTGACCTGTATTACCTTTCTAAAATTCAGCGAGTAAATTTGAAGAATTAGAAACTGTGATCAACTGTCCTTGTCATTCTGTTAGTGTGAGTATGGGCAGATATATGCACACATACACACACATCCATATATGTAGGGGGCTTCATAGGGTTCATGGAAATAAATGGAATTAAAATTTAATGGCATTATCCCACTGTCTTTTGGAAGCCTTTTAACATATGGGCGTATAAGCATACACATGGAGAAAATTTTGAAGTTAAATATAGAAGACCACTTACTAGTACTCTCTCTATTAGGGCTGAATCTAGGCTGCCCTACTTAGTCAACATACTATAGAAAGTGGAAACATATATACCTTCCACCATGCAGCTCCACATGACTCATAATGTGTCACTTATGTAAAACTAGCTAGTAACCAATCTATTGTCCTCCTGTAGGAAGGCTTCAACAAACTCGTTAGGCAAAAAACTTCCTTTGTAATCTTTGAGCACAACAAGGTAATAGTAATATGAAAGCAAGCTATTTCTCCTAATTATTCAAAGCTTTCACTTTACTGTCTCCAACAGCAAAACAAAGATGTTTAATATGAGTAAAATTAGAATGAGCTAACTACTACATACTCTGCTTTTTCTGATTTATCAATCAACTATTTAAGTATTTGCTTGGTTAACTGGGCCTGACCTGAGTAAAATATGATAATTAAAACACAAGGTATATAAAACAATTATCAATGAACAAAAAGGTAAAGGTAAACTTTGAAATACTCAAACTTGATCAAATTATATCTAGGATGTGAGACTGAAAAAATTAAAAGATCGGAAATTTTGGAACTAATCTAATTATTTCAAAAGGTGGCCTGTAGACACTGCTACCCAAAAACAAAACAAAACAACAAAAAATCACCTCTGTAAGAGGAAATTAATAAGAGTCTATTGCAAGTTCCACATTATGGAACACTATGAAGTGACAAATGTAATGTTTATTAAGACAAGTGACACAGAAATGTAGTCAGAATTTAATTTTTAGTGACTATAATAAAATCACAACAGTTGGTTAAAACCCTATGTGTATGAGTGCACATAGCAAATAGACCAGCCAAATACTTATTCTACCTATATTCATAGTTTGAATAGGTAAAACAAGTTTAAATATTCAGGTTTCTGTGTCTGTATTATACAAAATCTTTCTGTCTGTATTATATCAAATCTTTGATTACAAATGATTTACAAGCCTCTCAATTGGATTTGTGTTTAAGAACAAAGATGATGAAAAAATATTGAATTTGTATAAGATCCAGTGCTAATATAAGTTAGAACAATAAACTCTAATAAAATTCAGGCATAATGATAATAACAGTATTGATACTTGATTTTATACTTGATTATACCTAGTCTACAGTCTACATATTCCTTATTCCCACTCCTCACTTATCAACTCTCTTGCTATCTTGTATACCACACTTATTAAAATAGTAAATGGAAATATATTATTTTACTAATAATTAATATTGGGGTGCAAGAAGAGAGCCACAATGACCGTGATAGCTAAGGCTATGTGTCAACTGGATTAGGCTACAGTTCTCAGTGGATTGCTGGTGATGTGATGCAAATGGGCACTTATGCAATGATGTAATTTATCACTTATGTAATGATAGAACTTGAAAATTATGTAATTATGTCATCATTACCCAATTTGTGCTCTTTTTATGACCACTTTCTATTTTTGCACAATGCTAAATTTTGCAAAGCAATTTGGTCTTTGGTCATAGGTAAGGAGTGGGTATAACAGTGTTTAGAATTTTTTAAATGCTTATATTTATTATTTTTTATTTTGAATTCTGGTGATCGTTTTTTGATATTTTAGTTAGAGAAAGTAATAAAGAAAAGTGAGCAAGATTTGACAATAAAAATTGAGTATGTCTTACATAAGGACTGATGACAAATGAATGATAATAAAATAGGGCCTCAAAAACTTCCTGAAAAAAAAATCATTAAATATTGAGTTTATTTTTCAACAGACTTTTTGTAGCCCCTAGTAGTTTCTATATGCCATTCTTGGGCTATGTTCTTTATAACTACTGTCGCTAATGAACTACATACATTTGTCCCCATTCATCAGTGGTTCCAAGAGGGTTTACAAATCTCACGTCCTTTGTTTTCAGGAAAGCTGCCGAGGCCATCAGTCCAAATGAAAACCCCAATAAAAGACCACTCCTCATTCTTACTGCAGCAGCTATCATAACTGGCAGATGAGCACAATACTTGGACAGCTTGTGATGAAGCAGAGTGTTACAGAGAATTTGGAGGGCATTTTGACCATTTCTTAGAGATAAGCATAGATCCGTTTATTGATTAAATTTTACTTTGGGAAAAAGTTTATAAAGAAAATGAATGTTCCATTCAGTAATTGATGCCCATGTTGTGTCATGAAATCCCTTCAATGTTGATCACATCCTTTGCACTTTGTCTCAGGGTTCCCTATTTCCATTTGTCCTTCTTTCTTGTCCTCTCTTGACTCCTGAACTTGGTGGGTCAATGCTGCCACTCTGGTCTTTGATGGTTGAGTACTAAGAAGTGTATTACCTCCTGATGTTATGAATCGCATTACAGGCTTGTCCCATGTTTGACTGAAATGTAACACCCCCAAAGGTGCTCTAAGACCCAGGCATGAAGGGCGGCTAAGGACTTTACTATACACACGATAGCATCAAGGGTTCCACCGGTCACTGTTGGAGGTCCAGTTTGTTTTATGATTTTGAAAGTTGTTTCATACTTTTATACCTCATTATCTGTCCAGGATGGTGAACACAATTTTATCTTATTTGTGTGAAGTCAAGTCATACCAGTCAACAATTCCATATCTAAGCATCCACCTAAAAGAAATAAAAACTACCATTGCTGTTAGGTTAGTAGTGCCAGGCATTTCCAACTCAGAGTGCTCAGCCTGTGCTGTCCTCATCACGTCTGTCAAGTTTGAGCCCACTGTTGGGTCCACCGTGTCAATCTAGGTCTTTCTCTTTGACTGTAGCCTGTACTTTACTAAGCCTGGTGTCCTTTTACAGGAACTCACCCCTCTGATGACATGTCTGAAGTACATGAGACAAAATTCCCCCATCATCACTGCTAAAGAACTTTCTGGCTGCATATCTTCCAAAATAGATTTATTTATCCTACCAGTTGTTTGGGGTATTTTAAAACTTCTTTGCCAATACCACAGCTCAAATGCAGTCATTCTTCATTAACCTTCTTTATCCATTTCTAGTTTTCACATTCATATAAAGCAAATGGAAATATCATGGTTTGGGTCAAGCACATCTTACTCTTCAGAGTAACATACTTGCTTGCAAACAGTTCAAGGAGATAGTGTATTGCTGAGTTGCCCAATGAAATATGTTGTTTGATTCTGGAGAGATGCTTGTATGAACATTTATTGTGAATCCCAGCAAGATAAAATCCTTGACAATTCAATCTTTTCTCCATTTATCATGACGTTGCCTATTGGTGAAATTGTGAAGATTTTTGTTTTCTTCACATTGACTTGTAATCTGTATTGAAGACTGCAGTTTTTTTATTCTAATCAGAAATGCTTAAAGTCCTCTTCAATTTCAGCAAGTAAAGTTGTGTCATCTGCATGTCCAGTTGTTAATCAGCATCCCTCCAATTCTGATGCCACATACCTCCTCATGTATTACAGCTTCTTGAACATTTGATCAGAACATAGATTGAATAAGTATAAAACCATGCCACATTCCTTTGTTCTGTTTGAATGACTGCCTCTGGGTCTATGCCCAGGTTCCACATGTGCACAATGACGTATTATGGAATTGTCTTTCTTCTTTGAGTTATCCATAATTTGTTATGGTCCTTTCAAATGAAAGCCTTTGCATAGTCTATAAAACTCAGGTAAACATCTTCCTGCTTTCAGTCACTATAACGTTAGTAATGAAATCACTCATGCCACATCCTCTTCTGACTTTGGCTTGAATCTCTGGCAACTTCCTGTTGATAGACTGTTGCAGCCATTGTTGAATTACCTTCAGAAAAATTTTACTTGAATTTAATATTAATTAAATTGTTCAATAATATCCACATTCTCTTGAGTCATTTTTCTTTTGTATGGGAAAAAATACAGAATTCTTTCAGTGGGTTGATCAGATGTCTCTTTCTATATTTTTAGCATAATGAGCACTTTCAATGGTCAGCTTGTTGGAACATTTCCCTTGTTCTTGCATCAATTTCCGGACTCTTGTTTTTCTTTAATGCCTTTAGAGAACCTGGGCATTTTTCTTCACTACCATTGTTTGTCATTTGTTCCTTCTTGAAATGATTGTGCACCTATCAATACCTTTTGGTACAGTGAATTTGTCTATAGACAAAAAAGATTGAATTTTTTTCTGAAGTTTCCTGCATAGATCAATATTTTGCTTATTAAAGCCTTTATTATTGCAGCTCAATGCTTTAAAATGTATTCTTCCATGCTTTCCGTTTGAGATATGCTGAGCAGATCCTTCCTTTTGGTGTTCTAACTCCAGGTCTTTGCACATTTCATTATAACACTACTTATTTTTTTCCTTCTTTTTCCCACCCTGCCCTTTGAAATGTTCTGTTCAGCAATTTGAATTCATCATTTCTTATATTTTGTTTAGCTACTCTACATTCAAGAGCACATTTCACAGTCTCCTCTGATATCCACTTTAGTCCTTCTTTCGCTCCTGGCTTTTCAATAATGGGTTGCTTTCCCTGGTAGGGTGTTTGTGATGTCATAGCTCAGATCGCACGTCTTCTATCGTTAGCGCTCACTGGGGCATTCCAGGGCTGGAGGTGCTTCTACTGTCTAATGGCAAATACTCAGGGGTGAATTTTACTTCACCTAAAGTCTTATGTGAAAATATTATTTACAGCATTATAGTCATAATTAGAAATTGGAGACAATCCCAATGTCTATCAACTGGTAACAGAACAAACAAAATCTTCTAAATAAATGATTTCAAAAAGTGTGTAGACATTTTCCACTATTTTAAATTTCATTTTTATTTTTTGTCTTCTTTCATTTACCTTTATTACCTCAAAATTTCCTCTTGCTACTTTACGCCACTAACAACATTAGGGTGGATAAGCATGTTTCCAATCCTACAGAGAAAGCTGATCCGAGAAGACTTGGTAGAAGGAGAACAGTGGCATGTGGGAGACAGGTTTGATAACCGTTTGACATGGTGGATGGGAAAACAACCCGGAGACCTTGCTCCTGTCCCTGAAGTTATCCCAAACCTCGAGAAGAGCTCAAACGTGTGTGAGAATGGCAGTTGTTTCCTTGCTGATCCTGATAGGAATTTATTTAAAGGAATTTCTACCATTGCTGATGTTGCCAGAGAGACACTCTAGGACTATATCATAACTGAATAGTTTTATGCAAAAATGATTTGACTATTATAAGAGACTGTTTACTAGAAGATCAGATTATGGCCTTCAATATCATTTGATGCTAAAACGGATTAGAATGTTGCAGATTTTATGAAGGTTTTAAGGTTTTTAGCCCTTACCCATATAATATAACCTTACAGGTTTGGGCTTTATTTAGAAACCATTGCCAGTGATTTGAGAGAAATATTTAATTATATGTGAATCATCTAAGAAAGGAAATTTTCAATCAAAATCTTTTGCATATCTTAGGTAAGGCTAACATCCCATTTGATTTCAGACAACTAAACAGAGATTTTCAATACATTCAGATTTTCAATCATTCTCTAGAAATGACACAATTAAATAATTGGTAGATGGACTGATGGAGCTTAACCAATCCCCAGACCTGGATTCAAGGTATTTCCCATAGCCTAAGTTCTGGTATGGCTGTCTTACTTATGGTCATTATTTTTACTTGGCAGTTGGAAAGTTTCTGATGTGTAGAAAGTGACCATGCTACATCAGTGGTACATTTGAATTAAAAAAATTAGACAAGAGGGGGAAATGTGGGAAACTGAGAACCAGAAAGAGAGTGTAAATGGACAAATTCTCTATGTTCATATTTAAGGAGTCTGGGAGGCCAAGTCTTTTGTGGAGGCAGGCCTTCATGTTAGTGTGTTGCAGATGAATTCCAGTCACATTCTCCTAACTAAAGGTTATTCCCACAAGATCCCCCCATACTTTAATTTACCCATTCAATTACACAACGGTGTTAGTCCAGGTAGAGAAACCAATTCATAAACATGCAAATGTGTACGTAAGAAAGAGGTTTATGGGTTAGGGTAATATAGAGCAATTGAGTATTGAGAAAATGTCCCAGCCCAGTCAAGATCAAGTCCATAAGTTCAATCCTAGCCCAGATGTGTGATAGCAATCTATAAAGTCCTCTTCAGACTCACACCACGCATACAATGATGGCGAATGCAGGAGGATCACAGGCCAGTGGTTTTAAAGCCTTGTGGATCCAGTGGTATTGTAAGCATCTCAGTGCTGGCAGGGGTCTCTACGTGGGTTCTCCAGCTCCAGAGGTCTGGTTGTATCAGGGTAGGTCCTTGTGGGTTTTTGAGCTCTCAGGTCATAGTGCTATATGTCTTGTCAGTAGAGTGTCTCTCAGGGAGTGAGCAGAGAGAGAGAGGGGTGTCTCCCACCTCCAAGGAGAAAATCCAGGAGTTCCCAGAATTCTCAGGAGAAGGCCATACCCACATAGAGGCTTTAATGGTTATGTCGTGATTGATAGGCCATACTCCATCCCTTCACTTGTAATCCTCTCAAATTGAAACCAGATTATGTAACTACCACAACAACTGTCCCTTAAGATCCATTCAATTGGGGAGGCTGGTCCCCCACACAAAAATCCCAAGTCAAAATCAGTGTGTTGATTTGGAGCCTGGAACAGTTGTACCAGCAGTTGAGCAGCATATGCCAATCCCTCAGGGCCTCTGGGTATTATCTAAGTCCTAGGTCTGCACCAGGTCCACAGCCCTGGCCCTGAAGCCGATCCTCCCTTCAAAAAGTGGGGAATGTGGACAAAAAAAGAGGGCCCATTTTTATAAAACTATACATTTATAAAAAGCTTTAGAAGATTTCACTCTCTACTCCAAAATATTTTACACTGTAAAAACAAAAAAATCAAAACTACTTTCTATCCTATAGCATGAAACTGAAAAAAAACCCCGATTCTTGAGACCAGCCCCCCAACCCCTCCCCTCCAAGGCCCTGTCCCTCCCTTCTCCCCACCCCTTTGATATTTTAAAAACACATCATTCCCTCTCCCCCTGAGCCCTGTCTTGCCTAGTTTCCCTCCTGTGTTCTGACCTTTTCCTGCAGGTGAGGCAGCTGCAGTGCCTAAGGAGCAGGGAAGGCTTTGTGTTCTGGGAGAATGATTAGTTGGCGTTTTTTTCCCTCAGTCGACAGAACAATCATTGTCCTTTCTGCCCCTAGATACCTGTTCAGAGCCAAGTATTTGACTGGGTGCAGCCCATGGTTGGCAGCTCCACCCTGTCTCCCCTTCCCCCAAGCATGCGGCCGTGACAGCTGACCCTGGTCACTGCACCTGGTGTCTGCCTGCAAGCTGTTAGGGACTAGAGTGGCACATGACTAGGACGGGGCCTGACGGAGCTCAGAGCTCACTGCATGGGCACCAAACACCCACCGAAGGAAGCTGGAGTAATTTGATGGGCAAGGTTGAGACCAGCCCAGGCCATGAGAGGCAGGGATGCGCCAGGAAAGCTCTAACCACGTGCTCCGGGGTGAAGAAACATTCACATCTACTCCTTCATCCTGCAGGTTTTAGGATGATTCCCCAAAGTATGAAAGGAAAAATAAAAAGAATGAAAGAAGCATCGGTTGCACTGATAAGTAACAAGGCAGGAGGTGAGAGAGTGCTCAGGGCTGAGGGTAGGGCTGCTGGAACCTATAGTCCTCACTGCCTCCCTGATTCATGAGGGAGGTTGAAGGTGCCGGAGGCCGGGCTCTTTAGCTTCATGAACTCTGTTCCTTGTTCTTGACTGCTAAGACTGTGTGCTGGCCCCTGCTTGGCACAGACAAGGCCACTCGGTTCTCCAACTGGTTGCCTGTCATCTCCACCCAGCTGCTGATGTCCTCGTTCTGCCCCGTGCCCAGCTGGTAGCTGGTGCCCATGCCCTGGGCAAAAGCGCTGCCCTCCTTGGTCATAGCATACCCCACAGAGGCCCGGCAAGCCACTGAGGAGACAGCAGGCAGCCTGGGGATGAGGGAGGGCATGCTCTTTTCCTCAGCACCCTCCTGAGGCTCAGCCGCACATAGTCAGCCAGGGCCAGGTGATATACTTCTTCTAAATCCACGCAGAGCATATGATGCTGGCCCCCCGAGAAGCCCACCCAGAACATGGTGGAGTTCTGGGACGATGTCAGTTACTGGGGTTCAAAACAAGAGCCTTTGTCTGCTGTTCCAAGTTGGTGGTAGCCAAAGAGACCAAAGCCATAGATGTGAGCTTCCTGGGAGACAGTGAAGGTGAAGTATGTGCTGCAGAAGACATTCTGGAAGTGCATGGAGCCCGGGATTCTCCTGGATTCCAGCAACACAGACTTGAGGATGAGGAGCTGTTCAATACCCGGCCAGACACCACGGTTAGCGAATAATTCAGGCACTCAGCTGAACTGGCCCTCTTCTCATGCCAAGGTTTAGAGGTCACCACCAGCCGTCAGCATGACCAGGTGGTCATTCCCTGCGGGACCTTGCAACGCAGACATCTCCAACTGGACTTGCACGGCACCATGCTCTTCTGCAGGGCTGCAGGAGCCCAATGACCCTGTAATTGCCCCGGAAGGAGCCCCAGAGGAAGGCACGGCCCTCTTAGGTGAGGGTTTCTGTGTGGCTGCCTCCTGCTGATACCTGTACCACCTTCTCCTACAGTTCCACGTTCCCAGGGACCTTCTCCGAGCCTTCCAGTGTTGTAGTCCTTCCCAGAGCGACCTCATAGTTGCTGCAAAAGGAGTAGATATGGCCAGTCTTTCTTTGACACCTGGTGTGCATGCCCCTGCCTCATCTTGGATGACATCCTCAAGAATGGGCACCAGCGCTGGCTCTTCCTCTTGATCACATTCTTCCCCAGCCCCAGCTGGCCCACAGCTCCCTGCCCAGTGGCAGTACCATGCTTGGTTCTGTGCTGAGGGACCTAGGACAGACTCCACTCTCTTGCTTTGGGCAGTGCCATCTTCTGGGGATGATCCCTTAGCTATGCACTTGGGTGGCATCTTCTTTTCCTGGCCAAAGATTGAGTTCAAGAAACTAATTCCAGGAACCCACGCGGAAAGCGAATTTTGAGAATGATGTGGGCAACAAATGTATAAGTGTGCTTTACACAATTGATGTATGTATGGATTGTGATGAGTTGTATGAGCCCCAATAAAATTATTTTTTTAAAAATAAGCTTGATTTCATTTTTCAATGAACTTTTTGCTGTCTCCTTGCATCCACACAGTGGAAGGCTACTCAGGAATGCAAAGAACACAAATACCAACATGTACTACAAGATGGAAAAAGTTCACAAATATTTTGTTAGGACAAAGAAGGGAGATTCAAATGTGCAATATCGAATGTGGAATATTCATGATTCGTTAAACATAAAAGTTCTGGAAAATAGAATCTATAGAGAAAGAAGACAGATTAGTGATTTTCCGGGGCTGGAGTTTGAATTGGAGAGTGCCTGAAAATGTCTGAGGGATCTTCTTGGCCTAATCAAGATGTTGCAAACTTAGATTGTAGCTACAGCTATTTATTTCAAATTTATAAAAAATATTCAATGCACAATAAATATTCATGTAAATTTTGTAATACAAAGCTCTGTCTGAATGTAGTTTTTTTTAAAAAAACCACTTTAAATTTCAGTGTAATCACAGTGATAACGACAACCAATAATTTTACACCACAATGCAATAATTGTTATGAGCAACGTTATTAGACAAGAAAAGTATACAAAAAGTATAGAAGTGAAAAGAAAATAATAAATTATCCAACATGAAAAATATGTTTCTATTGGAGTGATGTCAGCAAAGTAGGTAACGAATGTGAAAAAAATCATTCCTCCATAAAGCATTAAAGCAAGTATAATTTGGAACAAAACTGTCAGAATCAATCTTTTGGGATTACTACAGACAAATGAAAAACTTACAAAATAAAGAAAAAAAATATAAACCCCACAAAAGCTGAATTTCAATAACAGAACTTATAGCATTTAATATATCCTATTCATACTGAAAGGACAATGAACTGCCAAAAAGAACAAACAAATCGGCCTCAGAAGTACAGCCAGAATGCTCCACAGACAGCGGTGGCCCCATCTTTCCTCCCTGACTTTGAACATGTTATAAGGCTAATGCAATCCTAGATTATTAAGAACATCATACTTGGCACAGTAGAGGAGCAGCGAAAAACGGGAAAGCCCTGGACAAGAAAAATTAACACTATGACTACAACAGTGGGCTTAAATATGAGAACACTTGTGTCCAGGGCCAAGCATACATGGGATCTACAAGAGCAAGAATTGAAGATAGAAAATGATATATAGAAATTGTTGTTGGTCGGTTACGTGAGGTCATTTCCAAATTATAGTGACTCTATGAACCAAAAAATGAAAGACTGCCTGGTCCTGTGGCGTCCTCACAATTGTACTTATGTTTGAATTCATCTGGGAAGTCACTCTGTAACTTCATCTCAACTCCTCTTTTTCTCTGTCAGGTCATTTAGGAAGCATGATGTCATTCTTCAGGGACTGGTTGCCCATGACAACATGGTCAACATATGAGCGATGAAGCCTTACCATTCTTACCTCCAATAAATATTCTTGCTACATTTCCTCCAAAAAAGTTTTTTAAAATTTTTTTGGTAGTCCATGATATGTTCAGCGTTCTTCATCAGTACCATAACTCACATGCATTGACTCTTTTTGGGCTTCCTCATTCAACGTTCAATTTTCACATGCATATAAGACAATTGAAAATACCATGTCTTGGGTCAGGTGCATCTTAGTCTTCAAAATAACATCCTTGCTTTTCAACACTTTAATGAGGTCTTTCACAGCAGATTTACCTAGTCCAATGCCAGGAATTAGTTTGAAATTAGTAGGGAAACAAAATTGAAATTACTAGGAAATAAAAAGTAATTTTTCCTATTTCCCCCAGATCTACATATTCCCCAATTTACTGCCTGGATAATGTTTTGAAAAGATGATTCTCAAATCACTGCTTGTCACTGAGTCAATTCTGACTCATATTGCCAAATAGGAAAGAGTAGAATTGTCTCTATAGTTTTCTGAGACTATAACTCTTTAAGGGAGTAGAAAGCCTCACCTTTTCCTTGGGAGTGACTGGTCATTTTGAACTTCTGACCTTGTGGTTGCTAGCAGCCCAACCGGTCACAAGGAGATGATTCAGGGTGAGTAAATCTAACATTGGTTAAGCTTCATAGTCTCCTATTATCCATGTATTAAAGAGCTCAGTTTGATGTCTGAGTAACCAATATGGCTAGAGTTCACAAGTCAAAATACCAGACAAAGGGACTCACATAAGTCAGAAGTAAGATCTGCTGAGAAATCTACTGTGTATTCTGTGGATAATTGCTAAAATATATATGTGAAGACACTACCTGAAGTCAGGGAAAGAACTACCCACAGAATTTAGACAAAGCGCTCTCTAAAATCTTACACAAGGCTAGGAACAATACCAGGTGAAAAACAACAAAAAGTATAGAAAAAAACATTGGTTTTGCGCTACTAAGGAACTTATCTCAGTGCTGGAGAAAAAATAAACTATAAAGTAAACATTATTCTGGCACCACCTCATAGAATTTAAACACAAGATCTAAAGGAATAGATATTTTTTCCACTTAAGGTGGTTCATTTTATAATGATAAAATCTTAAATTCAACATGCAAAAATAACAAACCTAAACACTTATGCACCAAATAACATAGTCTAAAAATATATGAAACAAAATTTGATAATACTTCAATGGGAAATAAATAAGACTACAATTAGAGCTTGGAATTTAAAAAATCATCTCATAAACATTGAAAAAATTAATTAAAAAATGATCAGTGAACATAACCTACTTGACACTGTTGAACAATATAGCTGAAAACAGCAGCATTCACATTATTTTGAAGATTAACTGAAACATTCATCAAGATAGACCATATTCTATGCCATAGCATAGGTCTGGAAATATTAAAAATGATTAAAACCATAGAATATGTCTTCTGATCATAATAGTGTTAATTTAAAAATTAACACCATTATACTTGAAAAATATGAATGCATGTTTCAATTAAGTAGCAAAGAACTAAATATCACATTAGTCAAAGAAGAAATCAAAAAGGCAATTAGCAAAGCATTTTGAACTAAGTAAAAATTAAAACAGGCTATTCAAATATGTGAGATGCAGTTAAGGTAATATATATAGGGGAATTTATAGCACTAAATAGCTATATTACAAAATTCACCTAAATTCAATGAAAAATAAGAATGTACAAGATATGAAAAAATAATAACAAAAATTATCATGGGTTCATGAGGGAGTGGGGAGAAGGGAGGGAATGGGAAAAATGAGGACCTAATGCCAGGAGCTTAAGTGGAGAGCAAATGTTTTGAGAATGATGAGGGCAATGAATGTACAAATGCGCTTTACACAATTGATGTATGTATGGATTATAATAAGAGTTCTATGAGCCCTAATAAAATGATTAAAATAAAGAATGTGATTCAAATTTTTAGCTTTAAATCTCACCAGATAGAAAACTCCAAGCTCAGATGGTTGATTTCTGTATTCTAGTAACATTTAAGAAAGAATGAGCATCAAGTATACCTAAACTCTTCCAGATCAGTTAAGGGAAAAAATGCTTGCTAATTCATTCTATAAACTTAGCATTACCCAGAAAACAAATTAGGCAAAACACTATAACAAAAAATCCTAGTAAACCAATATATTTTACTAACATGGACATACATAATTATAATAATTCTTATAAAATCAATTCATCACATAGCAAATGAATATTTCATGACCAAATTGAATCTAAACTCCATCCATATACTCCATCATAGTAAGAGAATAGCTAATTAAAACTTTGTAATTATCTCAACTAATGTAGTAAGTATATATGACAAAATTCAGAATCAATCGCTGATAAGAACTCAACAATAGAACACAATTTTCACAACCTGATAAAAGATATCTATGTAAAACACACATTTAACAACATTTTAAAATGTGAGAGATAGCAAGCTTCCCATCTAACATTGGGAACAAGACACAGATGTTCATACTTACCATTTATATTAGATAGTGCTCTGGAATTTCTGATATGACCAATAAAGCTAGAAAAAGAAACAAAATACTTCTGATTAGAAGAGGAAAAAAAGTTTTTTGATTCACAGAGGCCATGACCCAATACAGAAAATATGGGTCTATAAAAACCAGTTTGAATATAATATTAATGATTTTTATAAAGCGAGTATTTACATTTCATATGCTAGCAACAAAGAGACAAATTAAAATAAAAACACTACTTACAATAACATACAATATTTCAACTGCTTAAAGATAAATTTCATAAATGTATACTGCTGGGAGAAAAGAGAATATCTTAACAAATGGAGAAATATAACATGCTTATAAATTGCAAAATTCAACCATATTCATTCTCTATTCTGCCCAAATTGATCTATAAATTCACTGTAATCCCAATCAAAATCCCATGAAATTTTATGTATAAATTAATATGCATTTCCCAAATCTATTTGCATATTAAGTGAGCTAGAATAACTGTAGAAACTTCTAAACTGAAAAAGTTATAGAATCTATCCTTATTTCAAGTCTTTTTATTCAAAGAATATTCAAAGCATCTAGAAAGACACATAGACCAATCAAAGAGACTAGAGTGTCCTGAAATAGGCCCACATATCTATGGCCAAGAGATTTCAACAAGGAAATGCCAATGAAAATAAATATTACTTTCAACAGATGTTGCTGGAACATTAAAACATTCATAGGTAAGAAAATTAAAATAAACTTCAATTAATACATCAAACTAGTTCCAAAACATAAACCCATAATGGTGTTATATCTAAATGTAAAACCTAAAACTATAAAACATATATAAAAAATTAAGAATTATTTTGATATACGATTAGAAATAATTTTTGCATAAAGACAAAAGAGCATAATGAAATGAACTTCCGTAAGTGACTATATGCTGTTCAAAGATTTTGATAAGAAAATGAAAAGATAAACCACATACTGGAGAAAATATTTATAAATCTTATATATAATAACGTACATAAAAGATGTCAAAATCTCAAACATTTAATGTAGGAATTTAAACAATGCTACAAAACACAGAAAAAAATACTTGAGCAAACACTTTACCACAGAATCAAATAAGCAAAGAAAGATGTTCGACGTTATCATTATTCCTCAAAGTAATGCAAATGGAAACCACCCTGACATACCACTGCTAGAGCAACTGGCATTTCCCAGTATTCCTGATGGGGTGTAAATGATACAACTACTCAGGAAAACATTTAGGCAGCTACAAATATGTGGGAACACATATTTACACATAAGAGTTTGCTCTTTTATTAGTAGTAGCTTTGTTTATAATAACTCTAAATTTGAAACAATGCAAAGGACCATTAGCATGTGAATCAATAAATAGTTTAATCAATATCCATTCCCTGGAAGACTGCTCAGAAATAAAACAAAATAACGTTATTGATATGGAAAATATCAAAATCGCACACCAGCCTATGCAATCACGAGGTGTCGAAGGGATCAGGTATAAGGCATCATCAGAACAAAAAATCTTACCATAGTGAATGATGGGGGGCGTGCGGAGTGGAGACACAAAGCCCATTAGTAGGCCACTGGAGATCCCCTTGCAGAGGGGTCTCAGGGAGGAGATAAGCCAGTCAGGGTGCGATATAGCAACAATGAAAAAAATAACTTTCCTCTAGTTCCTAAATGCTTCCTCCCCCCTCACCCCACTATCATGATCCCAATTCTACCTTACAAATCTGGCTAGACCAGAGGATGTACACTGGTACAGATAGGAACTGGAAACACAGGGAATCCAGGACAGATGACCTCTTCAGGACCAGTGGTGAGAGTGGCCATATCAGGAGGGTGGAGGGAGAGTAGGTTGGAAAGGAGGAACTGATTACAAGGATCTACATGTGACCTCCTCCCTGGGGGACAGACAACAGAAAAGTATGTGAAGGGAGTCGTTGGACAGAGCAAGATATGACAAAATAATAATTTATAAATTATCAAGGATTCATGAGGGAGGGGGGAGCAGGGAGGGAGGGGAAAAAATGAGGACCTAATGCCAGGGGCTTAGGTGGAGAGCAAATGTTTCGAGAATGATGAGGGCAATGAATGTACAAATGTGCTTTACACAATTGATGTATGTATGGATTGTGATAAGAGTTGTATGAGCACCCAATAAAGCAATGAAAAAAATGAAAATATCAAAATAGTCTTACTAAGAGCAGGCAGACAAAAAGAAAAAGATCATGCTATAGGATTCCATCACTATAAATTTAACTCACACTCGTTGCCAGTGAGTCCAAGCCAACTCATTTCTTTGTAAGATTCAGAAAATTCAAAATAGCTTTCGGTGATGGAAAACAAAGCAGTTGTGTCTGAATTTGGGGGAAGAGGAGAAGAGATTACAAGTTACCAAGGACGCAAGTGTGGGTGATAGATATATGTACTATCTTAATATATGAGAAGTTCTAACTTAAATCATTTTATAGAAACATGTGATTTACTTTGCTAACTATACAGCAGTACAGCCGTTAAAGTTTAACATGTCATCGTTTTCTTTGTGTCCTAAATTATAACGATAACAAGATAGACTGGATGACCCACGTGCATTTCATAATAGAATTCCTCAGCACATGTGTAAGGTAGTTGCTGTTCCTCTCACTTTAGGAATCTTTTAAGCCTTTAATATCTTAGGTGAAATATACCACTCAAACAATTTACACTTCCAATTTTATTTCAAAAAGTATATATCCCTTTCTGAAAGATCTTCTAAACATTCTGCTACAAGTATTTCTTGATTGTAAACAGAGATGTTATGTTCTTTGCTGCGTTACTGTCACAATGACCATGTTGCTTTCGGTCTCATGTAGGATCACCCTCCAGTTGACGTGCTAGTGAAGGTTGAAAGGATCAAAAATTAGAAAGGAGAAGAGCAATAGAATAGGTACAAAAGAATCTAGATGGTGCTTATGGTGAATCAATTATTCTTGAATAACCAATGATTCACAAAATTAATTTCTTTCTTGAGGAAAAACAGTACTGCAAATGAAGGTGCTGGAAAGAGTTCTTATTTAAAAACACAATGGAAATAAACACTAGTCTTTTCAAGGAATAAGAACGCCCAGCTCCCACGACATTTAAACTGTAGACAACGCTGCTAGAAAAATGCATATGCATAACAAAAATGCCCATGCACAACTTGTGTTACAAATACAGGTATACATAAGAAGATAGTGCACATTAAGTTCTCGACCATCCCAGTAAATGAATATTACAATGAAGCAGGTCACACATTTTTAGGTTTCCAAATGCACATAAGTTATGCTTAGACAATATTATAATGTAATAAGTGAGCAGTAACATTATAGAAAAGTTCAGAATTTTGTGAGAATTCTCCAAAATAAAACAGAGACAGGAAGTGAGAACATGCTGTTGGAAAAATGCTGCCAATTGGCTTGCTTTATAAATGGTTGCCATGAGTCTTCAGTTTGTAAAAAGAACTGTGAATTGCACTAAAATAAAGTGCAATAAAATGTGGTATGTTCTTATAGAAGACTACCTCTACCCGTATAAAAACGACTAGCATTTATAAATCTCTTTTGTCATGGTAGCAATAGTATTAATTGGTAAAGGTTGATTATTCCTCTGCTTTTCAAACAAAGAAAGAAATTTTCAATCTAATCTAGAGATGGTATTGTCTTTGGGTTCCCTGCTGAATAGAATGCTGTTGCTTGGTTCTGTCTTATGGCACCTATGTAATCCACGGCTGCAGTACTCAGCTGTTATCAGAATGAAGTATAAATGGTAATGATGGCGATTAACTCCTCTGCTTGGATACATTGAGGTTTTAGTATCATGCTAGGATGCTTTTCATGATATTCTTGACTACCAAGAACACATGTCAATTGAACTTCATGTTCCCTTCTGAAAAAATGCATTAGTAGCACATTAGCTCATTTTAAAAAATGAAAAGAAAAAGAAATAAAACTCTTATTTTGGGGATACTGTAGGAAAGTTACAATTATTTTAAAAACCTTCCCAGAAGAAAATAAGTATTTCTATATTGCTTTACCATTCCAATGCCTTTCGTTGATATTTTATCTATACTTTAATATTTTACCAAAGGTAAAAGGGATCTTTTTGGCCATTAGTTTGCTATATAGACAGTATACATTGTTTGGGGGAAAATCATTTTTTTTAAACAGATAAGTCTGTTCCTTTCCTTTTGTAATCTAATAAATTGACCTTATCTTACCTATCTTTTCCTGCTTTAGCTACCCTTTAATTTCTGTATAGCAGGAGCAGGGGACAAATGTATAAGGCCCAGGAAGTCATCAATACCAGCTAACATTGCACCCTTCCCCAAAGAGAAATTCTTCCAGCCTTCACATTAGGGGTTAATTAAATGTTTGGCTAGTATTTAATGAATGACGTTATAAAAATCCAAAGGGTTCTTGGCAGAAAAAAAGTTTCCAAACTTCTGTTGTATAACCTTGTCCTGATTCCATGCTTATACCATCTTTCATCTAATAATCAATAATAAGTGATGACTACATTATGTATTAGGAAAAATATGACAGTGTGCATGTCTAAGTTTTGAATCACTGTCCTTGAGGTTATCAGCCCCAGACATAACCACTACACCCCCAGGGCTCCTGGAATATAGAATTCTAAATGCCAGTGTCTTTGAGTCTACTCTAGCCAGTGGAGACCCTATGTGTATCTCAGTAACATGTGTTCCATAAGAATTTCATTGCCTGATTTTGGGGGGAGTAGGTTGCCAAGTCTTTATTTTGAAGACACTCTGAGTGGATTTTAACTAGTAATTATTCACTTAATAGCAAAATAACTTCCCTCGCATCCCATAGAACTCCATAGAATACTAGGGAGTAACTGCTAACTCCATGGCTTCTATTAACCTCATTCTCTCATTTTTTGAGTCACTAATTGATGCTTCATTGCTAACTTAACTTCCATCCCATAAAATGTCCTTCCTTTGTAAAAGGCTATTAGAGAAATTATTTTTGAAGAGATAAGTTCTAAAAGGTAAAAAGAATGTCAACCCATATTTCAAATACTTCTGTAAACTTGTATGTACTATTCCAATAGCTCTTTGAAAAATATTCATTGGACATCTCCTTATATACGGACACTATTACAACAAAGAATAGACATGGTTTTGATCTTCTTGACGACTAAGGGCTACCTGGAGAGGAAGATATTGAAAAACAATTATAGGAAAAGTATGCGAATTAACACACATATGATAATTGCTATGAAGAAAGAGCTTTGAAAACACATAGCCAAAGGTAGGATAAAGGGAATAGCTGTAGAAATGGGTAAATCCTGTTCAGTTTTCAAGCTATTTCAAGATGTTAAGCTTCTCCTGACTTGCATAGCTTTAGGAACTGACTAGCCTAGGATCCACAGGAATACCACAGGGTAATGTGAGACTGAAGAGGTTGTAGACTGCATGGCCAGTGGGTCAGTTTGTGACAGAAAAGGGGAATGAATCCAAGGATGGCAGTTTAGATGGCAGGTCAAGTGGCAAGCTGCTGATGGCTTGGAAAAAAAACCATTAGCGCAAATTCAAAGAACTGGAGGTCCATGAGCCAGATCCAGAATCCAGACCCAGCAAAAAGGAAGCAACCTGTCCCTACAGCACCCTTCTATAAGACGCAAACCACATCCCCAAGAAAATGTCCTTCCAATTGCATCAGGGCCTTGACCTCAGTAAGGGGTTTGCACTCCATCCTAATCTCACAACTGCTTGGCTGTCAGTGTAGATTTCATTATGGCTTTAATGACATGGTGTTTGATCACATCACGGGAATTACTAGGCTTCCACTGACAAACCACAGAGAATCCTGGCCCAATCAAGTTGACACAAAACCTATCATGGATGCTGAGTTTGGTAAAGTAGCGGGCCAGCATAAATGAAGTTTAACACAGAGCTGCAGCAGTGGCCCTTAAACACAGCAATGAAGGTGAAAATGAAGCAAAGCCTGGACAATGGTTTGATCTGTTTACGGACACATTGTCTGGGTTCAAACTTATTCAATGGGAAGCATCAACAGCAGCAACCATGAAATTTAATAACTGTGAATTGGAAAATTCAAATCGAGTGAATGCAATGTATGGAAATTTTGAGATAAGCAAGGATATGGTATAATCAAACAATACACAAAGCTGAGGCACTCTAGCTTGGTGTAGATATGGCCACAAGAAAGATGAGGAAGAGCTCCATTTGGCGCCTTCTCAATCAGCTATGTCTGACCAGAATCAGCACACCTTCCATACAAATAGTTCCAATCATATTCTACATTGATAATTAAAAAAATAATATATTGTCTAGGAAAACTACAAAACTCAATGAGATAAAAAGAACATAAAGCAAGGTTAGTTCAGTTAAATCTTACCAGGTCTGTGCACCTTATCAAAAGTTGTCTGTAGAGAGGGAGGGGAAAAAATGAGGGACTGATGCCAGGGGCTTAAGTGGAGAGGAAATGCTTTGAGAATGATGAGGGCAAGAATACAAATGCGCTTTACACAACTGGTGTGTGTAGGGATTGTGATAAGAGTTGTATGAGCCCCTAATAAAACAATTAAAAAAAAAAACAAAGAAGAGAGGCGTAGACGGAAACGCCAGCTATAGAAGTGCAGAGACCTAGAGGGAGGCCGTGTGGAGAAGCAGGTGACATTTTGATATTGTTGTCTGATCAAGAGGTCCATGATTTTCTAGCAGTAATTCTGCACTTGTCCTTGTGTGTGTGTGCGTGCACACATGTGTGAATGATATAAAGGTAGATATACATGTGTGTATAGCATAAAGATATTATTTAAAGATAAATAATATTATATCCATGTAATTAAATGGAAAATATGGATAAAAAAAGAATAAAGTAGAAAATGTAGAGGATTTGTGTACTAGGCAGATAGAAAAATATGGAAAATTGTACACCTACATTTCCTATTGCCCATGGAATGCTTAACACATTTGGTTATATAGTAAACAACAAATTTCAATAAATTCCCTGAAATTAAAAAAAAAAAGCTGTCTGTAGAAAACACTTCTGAAGGAGTACAATATGAAACAAAAATGAATATTAACATGGATCCAGCAATATATGGAACTGTTACTTATTTAGATGTACTCTTTATGCCAAAATATTATATATTTATTTTTCATATTGACAAAATATTACATACTTTTTTCAAAATGAGAAACAGCTATGTTAGAGAACCAACTCTAGCAATTAAAATTTTTTTAAATTAAGGACATGTTTTCTTATCATTCTATATGTAACATCAAGATAATCTTTATTTTAGAATAATTTAATACTTACACTAGAATAAACCTTGTCAAAGCATCAGATGCCTCGCTATCTATAAGTTTAAAAAGTCATTTTATTGAACTATTTGTTGTCTTTGATCTTTGAGCAGGACACCTATTCAATTCAGTTAAAACAACTTACTCCATGTAAGCACAGGAATTTCATGTGTGGAAGTTTTAAATTTATTTTAAAACAAAACGAAATCATATTGTCAAGAATCTATAAATAACTAGAAATTAAAACATGGGGAATCAGTGGCTTCATAGAGGGGGGCGTTTTCGTGGCGGCAGATAAAGTGGGTAATTTTTTACTTTAGAGGTTAATTGGAATCAGACTGAAATGCTCACTGGAAATAAGAATAACAGGACTTGATCTTGACTATTTTGGGTGTATCATAAAAACCAGTCCTTGGAAAAGGTTTTCATGTTCGGTAAAATAGAGGGTTGGTCAAAATGAGGCTGATTGTACTTGAAATTGACACATCAGTCACAACAATGGGTTTACATGTGTCCAAGATCACAAAGAGAGCACAGGATTGTGTAACATTGTGTTCTTTTATACATAAGGTGGCCTCGAGCCAACTTGAAGGTAACTACCAATAACGGCAATGACCATGATCCTGCTTAATTTCCGAGACACCTCCCATGATCGAGGAGAAAAACATAGGTGTGTCAAAACCATAACATGGATGGGCATAGTGGAACGAGTCCTTTGGTCCGCACATCATGATTGTGTCCTTTGTTAAAAAATCCTCTAAAATTGCATAGAAATGTGTGCAGTTGCCTCTTACACAGCACAGTAGGGATATCATTTATCAAAGGTACACAGGGTAGGATATTTTCTAAGACCTATCAACTGTAATAATCAGATGAGGGAGCAGGTAATTGGTAACAAGTAAGAAAGATGAATTGAAATGTGGCCAATTTTTAGTATGGTCAAAATGATTTAATATTCATAAATTGTTCATTTAAGGATGCACTTTCCCTTACAATTATGAGCACAACTGGTAAAAGGTGAAACTGGCACGATTTGAAAGGTATTAATTGTGAAAATGTGTTACGGGGCTTCTACTCCCAATTCGAGTTCTAGTCTTCAGAATTCACAGGAGGAGGTCCACCTGCCCTGTGGGGTTGCTGTGAGTCAGCATGGACTGAATGGCAAAGTTGGGGTTCATTGCATTAGTAAGACAGAAAAAGATGTTCTTTCCATTATTAAGGAGAATAAAATCCTAGACTCACTAAATGATTTGTGAGGACAAAGTATGAGTATTCTTGAAATATGTTCTCATGATTTACAAAACAAAACAAACAATTTATTTCCTCGTTTTATTGTTACCTAAAATACCAAGATGATAACTAGGAAATTTTTCAATTTTCGTTGTCAGTTAAGAATGACAACCTCCGTATAGTATTGCTTTAAAAGCTTCTATTGAAGGGCAGCTCAAATGGTATTATCCATTTTGGTCCCTATTACCTTGACTGTGAAAATCAGTTTAAGCAATATGAAAAAGTTTCTGAATGCTCCCCCCTGCACCGGCCCCCGCCCCCAGAGAGGTGGAGGGTTAGGAAAGAACATGAACTGATAAGAAGAAGTGATATAACTTTAAATTGATAATTCTTTTGAAATGAAAGTAGGAATTTATTTTAAAATACCCAATAGATCAGAGATCAAATTTATTCTCCAGGCTGACTGGTAAATCAAACTCTGATGGAAAAATATAATGTATTCTTCTGTAAAGTGATCATTCGAAATGAAAAAAAAAAGTAGCATGTCTGAAGGCATTAGTTTATTCTTAATTACGTCTGGAATGCACTCGCTTGGAAAGCTTGCAGGGTGATATCAGAGTAGTGATATTTTATGTATTGTGACAGTCTGAACAACCAGCAGGATGCTCAGCAAAACAATGTAGAAACGTTTTTGCTCCTGAACCATTGCAAAAGCTATGAAAATAATTCTTTCTTTAAAAGAGCAATTCCCAGCCCAAGTTTCTGTTTCCTCTTTAAAGTAAAGAGACCTCTTACATCTTCCTCTTACCCTATCTGATGTAATGAGAGTACAGAAGATGTTCAGTGAAATGCATCATTGCTTAGAGAGTTTAAAATTCATAGAAGAGAATGTAGCACATAGCTGTGATTCCTTTATGAAACATATTTGTGTAACCCTCCAAGGGGAGAAATAGATATTTTAAATGTGTTTATTAGAGCCATAATTATTTCATTGGAGACAAGTAGGGTCCCCCCGAACTTCAGGTTTTGTGAGTGTGTTTATCATATAAATATAAATATGAATTTTGCTTCTGAAATGATTTTGCTATCCTTTAAATCATGTATCTGTTTAATAAACAGCTCAAAGATCTCAGACTTTAACTGATAAGGCTAATACATTATTGAACAGGAATCAGCAAGGGAAGCACATTTAAAATCATCTGAAATAAGTGAAACCAGCCATTAAAGGGGAGCGTTCTCATAAGGTTAACTTTTTAAAAGTGAGAACCAAAGTGCACAGCCTGACTGCATTTAGCATGGCTTTTAAAATGGTGTCAGAATATTTGAATAAATTTGATAATTATGCCTACAGAAACATCAATATTTAAAAGATTTCTATCAGTGCATCACTAACAAAAAAGCATGACACACGAAATCAAATGCTAATAGAAATTTAAAATTTGTTGAAATAAATTCCAAGTTCGTTCAAATGATCTAGTGATATAGTTTTATTTCACAAATACTCATTAAAACAATGATAATAGGATTGTATTTCTTAAAAATTTTACTTCATTTTTATGTTTTAATTGAGGCCTCAAAGAGTGCTTTTCTTTGAGAACATTGTTTTACTTGATTAACATATATATATATGCAAAAGCCCATAAGGGTAAACTTTAATTGGGTTTTCTATGGTCTGTTCACTGTACATCAGCAATAGAAATGAAAACAACAAAAATGTGTATTAGAATTGTTTTAAAGTGCAAGCATCACCACCTGTATACACTATTTGAACACAGCTAATTCCTTCAGATGCGAGGGGAAAAAGTTGTAACCTAATCGTTTTGCATAAAATTTATCTTAGCTTCTTTCTGTTATCAGCAAGTGGCTTTTGTTGTACTGTTCTTGGCATCTCTTCTGTCATGAATAACCTTACACCATTTTCAATCCTATTTAATTATACTCTCTGGCTTAAAGCATAATCAGCATTAAACCAGCTGTGCAACCTTGAATGAACACCATTTCAATAATACATTGATTTTAAAAAAATAAAGCACAAGGTGGCTATTAATTTTACTTGAATCCCTCCCTCCTGACTATTGCCTGTACACAGTTTTAGAAGCTGTATCCATTTGCTGCTAAGTAGTACTGTCCCTAGTGCACTCATTATGGCAATAGATTCTCTCACAGCCTGATACTAAGACTGGCCAGAAAACTATTAAAGGCCAAGAAGGGCACCTTTAGAGGAGCAGGCTTTCTTATTATTATGACAGACTGGATCATAGAAAATCTGTAAGGTAGCACACACACCACCACCACCAACAGCATCACCACCACCACCACCAACAACAACAAAACAGTCTAATCTCATAAATAAAGCATGTGGAAACTATTCTCAAAATGTTTCCACAAATATAAGTAGTCTATGCATTAAGACGACCAGCATGAGAAGAACCCAAAGCTTGCTAACAGTGGTGTTGGTAAGTAATTCCATGAATAGTGAAGTTAGAGTTCTCACACCAAAGCCCTCACATGCTTCAAAAACATGCATTAGTCATGAACATGTTGTTTCTAGATTTGAATTTTGACCAGTACAAACATAGAACCTACAGTAAATGAAGTATATGGATTTTGATATGAATTCCATTTTAACTCAGAGAGAATATCATATAATCATGGATTATGAGCATTGTAAAGATTCTTAGTGATACAGATCAGTCCAATAGTTAAAGTAAAGGGGAAGAAAACTGGGAGAACTCAAGAGAATGAACAACTATGAAAATCTGATTTTTTGTATTTTTTTCATATTACTACATTTATTTCAAGTTTAGATAAAATTGTCACTACAGCACAAGATTGTTATTGTTTTGTATAAATAATAGTGCATTCTACACAAAAAGCCCATCAAATCTCAACATAAAATGGGTTAGATTTCTAACAGAAATTTCAACTTAGAATATTCTACTCCGAGGAAACCTTCAACTTGGTCATTTAGGATCAATGTTCCGTTTTATCAGCTGACTTTATGGCAGCGCCTTGTCCTACTGGGCTCCGTAAAACAAGCAGGGTATGGATTAAGACAAAGCATGGAAGGTAATTCAAGAGTTTTACTTTCAGTTGGACCAGACCTGAAAATTAGGTCTAGCCGCTGGTCAGATCTCTGTTAGGTCGCCATACCACACTGTAAGTGATCTTGTGAAATACCGTTTCTCATTGTACTTGGAATATAATGAATGCAATACGGTGTCCCTCAGATCCTCCTTCAGTGCAGAAGTGCCAATATTTCAAATTGCTTGGATATTAGCGGGGAATGACATTAAGCTAAATCACACACTGGAAATTGCCCTCAAGTAACAAAATCTGAAACAACACAATTCTTGCCCCATGTCCAGCAACATTCCACTGCCCCAGCTTGCTGATGCAAGACACAAATGTGCTTTCTGCAGGGTAGACAAGATGTTGTATGACTTCTTGACAATTTATCTATTCTCTGTAAAAAATCCTACTTCCTCTTCTCATGCAGATACGAATCCTAAGATCCTTCCACAAATCTGTTTGTAAAACTATATATTCTATTTCACAGAAAATTTGATCCTAGACAGAAAGTAAAAGAAAAAGCATTTTTTTTGCTTCTGATATCTATTTTTGTATCAAATATCTATTTTTCCTCTTCCTTCCATGTAGATGAAATACAAGTCCTGGACGACAGGCCAACGTCCTGTCTCTTCATCTCACCTGTCTTGCAGGAAAACTTTTCCACTGATGCACTGACCTCTTCAGCAGATGTGCACTAGACGTGCACTTCTAATCCAGTAATCAATGGCTGCCCCCAACTGCCCTCAAAAAACAAAACAAAACAAAAAAACCAGCTAGTTCTCTGCCCCTAACATGTTAAATAGGGTTGCAATGAGTCAGAATTGGTTCAACGGCAATGACTTTAAGACATTAAATAGACAACAATGAAACAGTTTCAGATTAATAAAAGGAAATATTGAGATTGAACTGATCCATTTTAATTTTTATAACCTACAGGGCATCCTTTATGAAGACTTATATTTATGGTAGAGTTTGGTGAGGAAACTCTTATCCTCGTGGTTCTTTTGCACCTAAATATCAGTAGGATTTGTAGACTACAAAGTGTTTGTCATTTCACTTCCTGGTTTAGGACTTGAAATATCAGGCATTTTTAGACTCGAATCAAAAACTTTCTAGGCTATTGATTTATTTGAGCCTAGTCAGTTCCTTCCATGGAGCAAGAAGCACAGCCAAAAGTCTTTAGCACACCTAATTCTAAAATTTGGTTTCTTTATGCATTTCTTAGCTTGTCCTATCTGTCTCTGTTTCTCACTTGCTCAAACTAATGTAAATCATATTGAGGTTATTTAAAGTGAAAAAATGGAAATGGGTAGAAACTCTACTGAATCACATTCTTAAACCCAGAATATTCCCTGAGCCTTTTTGTATAAGTATATATAGTTTTCATTTTTAACATTTTCGATAAGAAAGTTTAGAAACCATTATCTTTCTAATTCTTAAAGACTCTGGGTATTTTCAAATTCCTTTAAAACTATAGTCCTATAAATGACTTGTTTAAGGGAACCAATAGTAACACACTGGCTTATCCTTATCACTTTCCATACAGCAAGAGACTCATTCTGTGTATGACTTGCAGTCCCCATTGGGGCAGTGTGATAGCTAGGTTTCTGGTGCTAACAAGGCAACTGTAAGATGACATTATTGCTTGGTTTTGCTCTGTCTTGTTTTTGTGCATGTTGTTGTCTCCGCGGGTCTGTCTGGATAGGACAGGCTGGATGAACAATCTGGAGGAGAAAACAACGGGATTGACAGTTCTGGGGGACATGGGAGAG
>NW_022103915.1:79791107-79799254 GCF_000313985.2 Echinops telfairi | reverse complement strand
TATCTCTCTGGGGGTAGGCCTCTTTCTCTTGACCTTCACCTTCCTGCTGGATGGCCACCCTGATAGCTGGGAATCACCAACCCCAGCTCAACATGACTTTGCACACACTGGCCTCTGAGCTTCCTGCATTCTGCATCATTGCCTGAGGCTATGTGAGTCTAAAGAGGGATTTATGGACTAGTATCAGCCTTATGGGCTTGAGGTGGCCTAGGCTGTGATGCTTTCTTGATATAAAATAACTTCTTGATATGAAACTCTTTTGACACATATGAGTGTCACTGAAGACATTTCTCTAGACAAGCTGGCCTAACATAGGCAGATCGATGTTTTGTCAAAATTCAACAGGTATTGTGAGTGTCCAGTTCAAAGTAACTCTTGTTGTTGTCTATTTCCTGAATATTAAAAAATACCACTGAGTTTAGTTAATTTTTAATGACTATACCTCAATTAAAGTTACATTTTATATATTATGTAAAAAAAGAAACATGAAGTACTATAACAAACACACTTCTGAATGTCAGTGGCCGAATGCAATTCCAATTAATTTCTTAATCACACAGAGTCGAATTTGGATATTTCTAATCTTTGGGAAACTTTTTACTTGGTCATTCCGGCACTGAGATTCTTTCGTTTCTGCTGTCTCTGCTCTCCCCAATACCTCAGAGGTTCCTAAAAGATTGTCTATATTGGGTATCAAGTAATAGAGAGGATGGAGATGACTTGGAAGCTGGTTTTCTATTACTTTCTTCCTACATGGTCACACCTCACTGTAAGGGACACAGGAATATTTACTTTGTTTTCTCCACCAGGTAACAAAAACATAGCTCATGAAACCAGAATATTTGCTACAGAGTCTTACTGTCTACACTTTGCCAACTTAAGGAGTATTATACTCAAAACTGTGTAGGCAAGATCAATGTCCAAAAAAAATCAATGTCATATAATTTTCTTGACAAATTACTCAAACAACTATAATTAATAAATTTATTCTTCAGCTGCAACCTTCACATAATTTCAGAACAAGATTTGAAACCTATTAAGCAAGTTATATCATCCAAATAAAAGTTATTTGGGGATAATTTCATAATTTTATCAGTTTGTTAGGTACAGAAACAAGCAATCCATTCAGATCTATAGAAAATGATGGTTATAAAGTGAAAGCTGTCCCCAGGTAACTTTCAAGATCAGGTCCTACCCTTTGAGTCCAAAGAAATCTTTAAGCTGAATTTGTAGGTAAGTTGGAACATGTGCATTAATAAAGAGATTTGGTGGCCCTGTCAGGTAAGCTTGGGACTATTGATTGCAATATTGGTGGTTCAGATTCTCTATGCAAAACGATTTGAGTCACTAAAAGAGAGAATTGACTTGATAGTTATTAAAAAAAGAATTTTTAATTTCATTTTTGTTTTGGCATTAGGGGAGTTGGTTATAACAAGAATCAGTTCAATGCCTTTTCAATGATTTAAAAGTTGCATATGCAGAAAGTGAGAGAGATTATGATAAGTAATTTATTGCAAGTAGAGGTTAGTCCATGGGTCTAGAAGGTGTGCACATATAACAAGGGGATACGGCATAGTTTAAAATAAAAGAATCTCTGTGTGAGGATTGTATCCACTCATCATAGTTAGTCAATCTGTATGCTGAGCCAATAACCCCAGGAGTTGGCTAATACAAAGAAGAATGTGGCATTATGATTAGAAGTCTTATTAACAACTTTTGCTATGCAGACACAATCTTGCTCGCTGGAAGTGAGCAGAACTTGAAGCACTTGCTGTTGAAGACCAAGGATACAGCTTTCAGTATGGATTACAACTCAATTAAAGAAAACCAAATTCTCACATCTCGACCACTTGGTAACATCATGATAAAACCAAAAAAGGGCTAAAGTTGTCAAGGATTTTGTCTTGCTTGACTCCACAAGCAATGCTAATGGCAGCATCAACCTTACGGACTACAGTGGGTCTAAACCAAGCCGTGTCAGTTTCAATGGCCTCATCTATATTGAATACGGAAGACTGAAGAGGAATCCATGCATTTGACTTATAGTGCTGGCGAAGAATATTCAAAGTACCATGGACCAGCAATAAGCAAATCTATCTTGGTAGAAGTATAGTCAGGATACTGCTTTTATCTCACAAACTTTGGACCTGTTATCAGAAGACACCAGTCCTTGGGATAGGAAGGAAAAATAGAGGGAAATAGAGGGGTAATGAAGAAGAGAAAAACCCTGGGAAAAATGGGTTCACAGAGTGGCTACAAAATGGGCTCCAAGAATAATCGTGTGGAAGGCAGGAAGCATTTCCTTCAGTTGTACATGCGGTTGCTATGAGGCAGACTCCAGTGTTGCAAACTGAGAGAACATTTGCATAACAGTAAATAGTAAATACAAGTTGTCTGTTAATAAGATGTTTTTATCTTGGATTTCCTGTAACTATTAACTCTGAGTATATAGGTATACACAACTAAATTTCACTTTGTTTCTATTCTCCTGAAAGGTACCCTATGATTACACTTAATAGTCCCTAAGTAAATACCATGTAAACCAAGACTTCTTTAAAGGAAAAAAGCAATCACATATTCACACTGTAATGATGGGGTATTTACACGGCAATTACAAAACCATTATATTGTCTTTCTTTAATTTAGTCAACTCCCCTCTTCTAAATCTTGCTCAGGCAAAGTAGTTGAGTTAAATAACTTTTATCTACCAAAGTGAATATTTCTTAAAGCTGCTGTTATTAATATTTTTGAAGTTAATCTGGAATTTGGTTTCATTTTAATAATGTGGGAAAGAATTTTTAAGATACCCGTTAAGATGTATGCAAATGACTAATCAAACTGGTTGTTTTAAAGAAATATTCTGATTGTGATAATTATTCAACTTCACCATTGAAAAACTCAATAGTAAATTCTACATAAAGAGTACAATCAAAACCCTTAAAATACAAACACATAGAAAAATAAATCATGAAATAATCCTTAGAGCATGAAATAAATCATGAAATAATTCTTAGAACACAAATCATGAAATAATTCTTTAAAAGTAGACTTTTCATTGAAACATGTATTCAAAACTACACAATTTGTCATCTTATAAATTGAGAAATTTTCATAAATCAAATTCACCCACGTAATCAATCACCCTGAAGATCACAACATGGAACCTTATCGAAGCACAGAAGCCCTTTTCATACGCTGTCCTAGTCATTAGCGGAAGTTAGCTACTCCCGTGATTTTTTTAAACCATGGATGAATTTTGACTGGTGTATAAAATTGCATGAATGGAATAACAGAATATGTAATACACTGAATCTTGTGGTACTCAGATTCCTTTTGCAGGACAAAGCACCAGGATGTGGGACTGCTGAGAGTTCAGGGACAAGCTCTCCTTGCATGAAGGATCTACGTCACCCTCGATACACACCCTCCAGGGAGAACAACTACAGACCCTTCAAGGTAGAAAGCAGTTTCTGGAGCCTGTATCTCCGCTTGGGATGATCTAAATGGCCATCTCAACCCCAAAGTTCCAATCGAACCATCAGGAAATTCTGTCGCATGAACTTTGAAATTCAACGTTTTTTTGCCCTCAATTTAGCTACCCTTACTCCCTCCAAAGGGCCTTCAGGAGGTGAGACTCCAGGAAAATGCCTTCATGCAAACCTGTGCCAGAAACCCGTGTTAGAGAAGCCTTCCGTTTGTAAGGGTGTGTTCTGAAATGAGTTGTTAACACTGGATTATCTGCCAGCTGGCTGACAATGAGGAGGAGCTTTCTTGAAGGCAGGTGAGGTATCCCTACTGTCTGCCATGCGGTAAGGCAGCTCTGGTGTCATGGATTCTGAGTTGGGCCACTTCCTGGAAACATCTGCGATTCAAAAGCACCAGCTTCTTGCAGGCTGAGGTCACTTTCTTCTCTTGTGATGATCTACCATTTCAGAAGCCCAATCCCTCTATTCTGTAGTGTGGCTGGAAGTCAGAATCGGCAGGGGTTGCGTAGTCATCCTGTCATACTGCAGTTAAACTTGTTTTCATCTGTGGTGCACTGGGATGGGACAGAATTCCCTGGATTTGTGCTGTCACTAGTATCCGAGAGGAATGGAGGAAGTGCTTGAGGCATTCAAGTTGAAGAGAGATAATGCATTCAAGGCTAAGTGTGAAAGCCGCAGGGTCTCTTTATCTCATGGGACTGTGTCACTTCCAACTCAGAGTGACCCTGAAAGGGTCCCACTGCTTTCTCCTCAGGTTTGCTTCTCATGCCTATTTTGTATGGATAGACACAACAGAACCAATGAAGACAGCACCAAGCAACAAACCAACAAATGAACAACAACAAAGAGAGAAAGGAGAAAAAAAAAAAAGTTTCCAAGGCTGTAACTCTTCATGGGAGTCGAAAGCCCCATCTTTCTCCCACAGAGAGGCTGATGGTATCAACCACTACCTTGTGGTTGGCAGGTCAGTGCCCAGTCCATTGTGCCACCAGGGACCCCTTGAAGACCTCGCTGGCAACATAGACGCTGTCACCCATTTTAATGCAACAGAGAGCGATGTGAGGGCCTGATGGTTCGTTAGTTGTCATCAAATGGACTCTGACTTATGGTGCCCACTCAGACAGAGTCGAACCCCTGCCCAGGGCATTCCAAACCTCATGGAGTCAGATCGTCAGGTATGGTTTCTGAGGAGTTTCTGAATGTCTTTGTACATTGTACAGAACTTAACCATTTGAACCACTAAGAATAGGGGGAACCTGTTAGGCCTCAAAACCAAAAATATACTTAAATATACTGTCACAGAGTAGTTCCCTACTCATAGTAACCCTGCAGGATAGAGGATAACGGCTTCTTGGAGTGTCTGAGTCTGTGAGACTTTGTAGGAGCAGAGGAATGCATCTTTCACCATTCCAGTAACTGGTGGATTTGAACTGCTCGCCTTGTGGTCAGCAGCCCCAAATTTTGTTTGGGGAACCCTAGTGGCACAATTGTTAAGTGCATGGCTGCTAACCAAAAGGCCAGTGTTTCAAACTCAGCACAGGTTGTCTGCTACAAGGGCGGGCACTCTACTTCAGCAAAGATTACAATCTAAGCAACCCGATGCAAAGGTCTTCTTGCCATATTGAGTTACAATGGTCATAATTGGCTCAATGGCACACAACACCAACTCATAATTTAAGACACTTTATTTAAGACTGCAGTAAATGCCATGGGGCCATATTGGACTATCGTGGCTTCCCTATTGCCACGAGGCAGAGACCGTGCATGCCTTCATGGTCCATCCTTTACCCATTCTAAGAGCGACCATGGTTCCCACACCACTCTACATCTCTGCCCAGCAACGACCACCCAGAACTCACAGTCAATATTCACGATTAAGGAGATTTATTAGGGAAGATAATAAATTACCAGAAGTCTTGATTAGTAAGCATGAGGATACAGTCATTGGTCCACAGTAGCACTTCTCTTTAGATTGCAGCCAGGTTTCTCTTGGGTCCTCAGCAACTCAGCCACATGGTCCCGTGGCTTTTTCCTCTGTGGACCAAGAAGTCAACTCACCTTTCCCCCTGTCTCACAGTCCTGTCGTCTCAGGTCAGACGAGGAGAAGGTGCCCCCCAGGCACAGTACTCTTCCTCTGAATCCCATGCCAGTTTCTGGTGCTCCTGGTCTCGGCAACCTTCATCGCTCCAGACGGAGATTTCCCATAGCTCTTCTAATTAGCCTCAGATTTCTCTCTGTGTCATGGCTAGCTCTTGATCACCAAGGAATGACTTTGATAAAAGTGTGGCTTTGATCTTATCTGACCCCAAGGAGAACCCGAGATGGTGCGTGAATTCATATCATCTAGCGAAGTCTTACAGACGCTCTCAAGGAAATGAAGGACATGATTTGGTCCCCGCCATCTATGAAGGTCAGAACTCAACTTTCACCTTAATCTTTTAACAGAGGACTCCCTGCAAAATGAGATCCCAGAGACAGACACAGGGTCTAGAATTAAAAATACATCATATAAGGAATTATTGCTAGAGGGGCAATATTGATTCTCTCAAAAACATTAAAATATTCTGCACTATAATACAGCGTGAACACTCATTGACATCTGTCTCCCATCACCCCTTAGCCTTTATACCAATAACCAGGATCAACTCACCACATATTCTATCCAGGGCAGGGCACAGCATAAAAAATGAATGAAAAGAACCACATGCCAAATGAACTGTAGCATTTAGTCAAGTGCTAACAGGGTTCAGAAGAATACAGATAATATTCCTTAATTTAATCCCTCAAAATAAATCAACAATATATAATAAGAGGGTTCCAGATGGAAAAAAAACCCAAAAAAACAACAAAAAGAAGCAAAACATATGCATGCATTCTTGTGTTTGTAAGGAAATCTTTGCATGGTGTCTCTCTGCCTCATGTGTGTAAGCATGTGTGTACTCTTTTTATAGGATATTCCACTGAAGGGTCTAAGTTTCAAACCTAGTTTAGTATCACCTCAAGGAGATAACAAAAGAAAAACCCATTTTTAAAGAATAATTTTAGAGGTACTGGAGTGAGGGCTAAAATATAACCTTTTGGGTAATACAATTCGATCTGTAACATGGACTCTGTCCAGATTCCAGATATGAGGCAGACTCCTAGACCCATAAGCTACTGAGTGAAGTGGAACCTGGATCCCAAGAGTCCTGCAGCAAAATATAATATATAAATGGAATTTTGCATGCAGATTCCACCAGACCTAATAGAGTTTATGGCAAAGATTTTTCTTTCTCTATTTCTAGCTAAGTTTTAAAAGCCAACAATATTGTTTGAATATCTACTTTGTTATATTAATTTTGTCTATTTATATACATAATCAAGAATGTATAATCAGGAAGCTGCAAGTGCCCACTGATAAAACAACAATAAATCATGCTCACAAGATACCTGTACTCTCTTAGTACATACACCATCACCATTGTGTCCTGATTTCAGAATTATTACACTGAACACTAATGTTAGATTGTAGAGTTTATTTTTCCAACAAAGATTGTTTTGTCTATTTTAGATGTTTTTCAGGAGCCCTGTTAGTGTGGTGGTTATGTGTTGGGAACCAATCCACATGGTCGGTAGTTTAAAACCAGGTGTCAGATCACTTTGGGTGAATTAAGCTCTCAACAGTGGTCTGGTTTGGTTTTTGGTAAAATGTTGCATGATTTTTTAATTAAATTTATTTACAAGCATTTATTATTATTGTCAATTTTCTTGTAAAAGGGATGTTTTCCTAAGGTATAAAATAAAGAGAGATCACATGCAGTGAAATGTGTGCCATTAAAATTGAAACCACTTGAGATGACTAGAATGAATGCCAAAATGAAACTATGAAAAATAGCTTAAAATACAAATTTGAGATTAATCTCATTTGAGACTAATGAAGTAGGGGTATTTGTACACCAATCCAATCTGTTATTGGCTGAGAGTGTCAGAAGAGTGTTAATTATCAGATATGTCTGGCAAGCTCCGCGTGTTGGCAGTGCTAGCTTCCATTGGTTTGGCATGTCCCCAGGAAAATACCTGTAGATGCTGGCAGTTGGAAGTGCCCCAGAGCACAGTAAAATGATAATTCCGGAAATAAATGAATGGGGTACCAACAAAGATTGGCTACCTGATCTTTCATTCTTCTTGTTTGAAAATTGCTCTGTTTTGAAAATAGACTTACTTATCTTCACTTTTGAAAGATGTCGTTATGGAGGGCAGATTCTATTTATAAGTATTTTAGCTAAATATTTTATTTTAATTGAGGGCTTAAAAAAAACTCTTCATTGTAATTAAGGTGAACCAGAGTAAATTGCTTTCCCATTCAGCTCCTTATTCACATCTTGTTTCCTGACACAGATGGCAAATCCAACAGTATGAGCGCATTCTTCCCACATCATCTCCATGTTTACTATTTCTATCTGACCTTTCTTATTCCTCTCTGCCTTCTGAAGTTGATCCCTGGTCAGGTACTCTTTTGTTCTTTGTTCTGTCTCACAAATGGATGCTTACTTTAGTATGTACTTTAGGGGTGCTATTGTTCTCCTTATAGACTTCTGTATTGTTTGGTTGAAAGTTGAGCCACTGTTGAGTCCAACATTAACCCATTAACCCATATGTCCTACACCAATCTACAAAGTCCTC
>NW_022103915.1:79779848-79789579 GCF_000313985.2 Echinops telfairi | reverse complement strand
TCAGGGATGTCTTGCAGGAAGTGAGCCTTGCCAGTTAAAGCAGGGAACTGGCTAAGGCAGCTGCACCCTGGTCCAACAATCAGAAAGCAAGAGACCCAAGAACTCGAAAGGTAAAGCTCACTGAGCCGTTTATCCCTTTGTCCTTCAATGAACCCCACATGTGTTTATTGGCCAGGTTGGCACAATAAACTATCTCAGCCATGATGGGCTAAGTGGTACAGACTCTCAGATTCTACCAGTATGCCCGACCTTTTCATTGAGTTTTTTCCCCCATATTTTCATTTCACTCTATCCAAGTCCCTCTATTGAGATAGATCTCTTCCTAAGTAGTGTCATCCAGGCACCATCTAGTTCTGGTGTCAGGATTGGGATAGCTGAGCTTCATGTGGCTCATTTGTTCTTTGGGCAAAATATTTACATACATCATTGGTGTTATTCATTCTTCTTTGCTCCACACAAGCAGAGACTAATAGTTGTACCTTAGCAGGCTTCTCATAAGCTTCTCTAAATATTTTAAAGATTTCAATCTATTTTCTTCTGTTGAGAAGTCTTTTATCATTTTTTTTACTCCTTTGAATTTGACATGTCTTTTAAAATAAAGCTTGCTTTAAGATTTTTCCCCTCTCTCTCTCTTGCAAGTATCCTGTGATGTTTCTATGTGTGTCTTGTTGTTTCCATTTATTTTGCATTTAACCATTTTCCATTTATTTTGCATTTATTACAAAGAATCAGCGTGTCTCTTGAATCTGTCATCAGATTCAACAGATGTCATCAGTTTTAGCAAATCATTGATTTCAACTGTGCTTTTATTTTGTTTTTCCAATATTTGACAAATGTTGTATCTTTTCACCAAATCTCATGTTTTTCAGGTTTAAAAAAATTTTTTTGGTATCATATTGTCTTTCTTGCCTAAGAGTGAACCATATTCCAGTTTACTAATATTCACTTCCATTGTGTCAAAGCAACAAAATTAATCTACCAACCTCTTAATTTCAGTTATTATTTTAAAATTAGTACTATTTAAAATAGTACCATATATTAATTTTTTTTAACTATAGAATTCTACTACGTGGTGAAATTCTCCTTTGTCAACTTAAAAAATGTATTAAATACATTATTTAGTATTTTAATATCTAAGTTTGGTGACAACAGTATCTCAGTAATCTGTGCACCTTAGTTCATTATAGGGTCTCTATACAGTTTGATCTTTGCCTAGTAGAAGAGTATATCTTTCAAGTGTTCATAAACGATCCTCTGTTAATGTCAACGATTGTTTCACACACACGTATAACCTCTTTAGGATGATAGCTCTACTGGAAATTTCACAGGTTTTATATTGTTCATATTTTATTTTTGGCTTCTTAACCTACTGATATATGTTGTGTATTAAGATTTGGGAAAAGCTTTATAGAGAAGCCACCAAATCCAGGACTCTTTTCCTTCCTTGCCTTTGGGATCTTGGCTCCATAGCACCAGATGTTTATAACACAGCACTTTTTGGTGTTGTAAATCTCCCAAGCCCTCGAAAAGTGCTAAAAGCTCTAGTGGTTGGTTTCTCACTCTCTTTTTCGGCAGCAATCTCTTGTTGTTAGAATTTCCAAAAATAACCAAATTTCTTTCCACAAAATTGAGGTTTCCATGTTTGATTATATTTTCTGTGAAAGCTTAGTCCTTTAAATCCTATCTGTCATAACAGCTTCAAGGGCCTTAATCATTTCTATATAGACATCTCTATCTTCTCATCTCTCTACCTCTATTGTATTAATCTGCCTTTGTCTATATTTTCATCTAATTCTACATCTGTACTATATCTATTAGACCATGAGGCTTCTTGTTGAAGTGGGAAGTATGAGACTTCTGTAAGTTACTCCATTTTAAGTAGACAATAGGGTACCTCATTGGTATTTTGAATTTTTAAAATTACGTTTTTTGACCCCTACATAAAGAAAGATAGATAAAAACCAATGATGAGTGTAAAACAATTAATGAATCCAAATAAACATAAACTACTATGATGTCTGGGCAGTTATTAATTTTAATAAGTTGCTATCGTTATTTTTCCATGTTCATTATGATACCAACTCTTACATCTTACATGACATCAAATCTCCTCAGGCTAAAGATAAAATTGTTTTCCATGCCCAAATAATTTTTAGAACATCCCATATGATCCTATTGGTTTAGTTAAGCTCAGTGGTTGGATCCAGTCAATTTTCACTGGTTTGCAGAACTAATACATAACGTTTTGTTGAGTTAAAAGGACGTTTGTCATCAGTGTTCTCCCAAGGTTATTGGATTGGCAGTTGTTCAATGTGGAAATCACAAGCTTACTTTCCTTACTGTTTTTATTAACATTTATCTGCTCAACAGCTTATTCTAATAAGCTCCCATATTAATGTTCATTCTGTCCACAGCTGGAAAAAATTAGATGCAACTATGCTCATAATATTTAATTATTTATTCATTCTATAAAAATTTGATGAAAGACTAGAATTGTATATTCTTGTGTTTCTTATTTCTGTAAACAAACATATAAACAAAGAGGAAAAGTGTCAAACCAGGGGGCGACATTTTGTCATTCACTTCAGCTTCGTGTTGTGCCCCAGATCCCCACATGATGCAATTCTTGAAAGTGTGCAAAGAAATAAAAATATTGTCAGAAAAATTGCTGTAAGTTCAGCAGTAGTAGAAAGGGATTTTTCAAAGATGAACATAATATGTTCAGAGGAGAGAAGTAGCCACCTGTTTCTAAAATATCAAACACAATGACTATTGTCTAATTGATTTACTGCTAACGGAATGGGATTCAACTCCTATTGTGAAAGGATGTTTAAGGATAAATTGCACAGAATGATATTTGGATAACAGGGAAGTGTATTCCAAGTGAGGAAGCCAATCAAGAAGCAATAGAGAAATATCTTGATAATAGTTTCATTGTTTTCTATTAGGTCTTATTTAATATTCTTCATTAATATTTTAAAACTCTTTATTATAACACTCTAATTTTTGTACCTCTTTTATTGTTCTTATTTAAGTATTAACTTTATGAAATAATAAAATACCTCTTGTAATTTATTACCAAACTATTACATATTGAATACTTAAAATGGTTATTGTAGCAGCAAACCAGTTGCTAAATTATTCAGATCCCACCCTTGGTTAAGATGGTTTTCCATCTAAATCTGCACTTAACATTATTACGAAGAAGATAGATAGTGTATTCAGTGGATTTTACCCTGAATTTTATCCTGTGAGTTAATGAACGTATCTTTTAAAGATCAAAATGAGTAATTTACCAATTCTATAACTAATCTGGCTTACAATTTGCTAAAATACATTTCAATTAGATTCTTCTGATATATAAATTGAAAATAAAATTTACATTTATAACTGTAGCACATTTCATTTCTTCCTGTAACAGGAAAATCCTAAAAATTTTAAACATTTTCATGTACACTTTTGGTATGGTCCTCTGTAGAGGGTTTGATTTAAACTAGTAAAATCAGTTCCTACTTCATCCATACCAGCACCTTGTTTTCTCTGTAGTCTTTCTTATAATAAAGATCAAAATAATGAGTTCTAACTATTGAAAAGTGGGGGTGTTCTGAGTGATTGGTGGCCTTTTTGATTGAGGGGAAATCAACCTAAAGGTCTTCAGTAGGTTTTAAAATTTACAGCTTTTTGAAATGCTTCATATTACAATGCACATGATTGTATTTATTTTATTATATTTTAAATGTTTAAATTTTCTGAATTTATATCATATATATGGTAAAGTTTAGAAAACCTCATTAAAAACAGTGAAAGAAATTCCAAGGACTTGCTGGAAAACCTTTTTGTTAGTTAGTTTGTTCCTTCACATATTTATTTATTTGTTGCATGGGTCTATTTTTGGTATTCATATCAAGCCAGAGGTGTTTTGTTCCTGTTGGTCCATGTAGAAAATTAAGCTTTTCTTTTAGAGCCTGAAAATAAAGTGGGAATAGAGTAAATTTAAAAGCTGCAGGACATAAACAGAAGAATGTGAAATGTTGATTAAAGATCAAAGAACAGTAGCAGAATTAATTATCTGGAAGCAGTGAAATCGCTTATAAACTGCATAAAACTAAGGCAAGGGAGTTAAAAACTTAATACTAATGAATTCTTATACTATATTAATAGAAGAGACAGGCATATCTTAAATTTGTGAAAATTTGTCTGTAATATTCAAATCCACATCTGAAGGGTATATGTTTCAATTGATTCAGGCCCTAAAACCTTGCCTTCAGAACATACATATCTAAGTAGAAGACAGATTGTAATATTACTGAGTACAACTGAGTAAGTAGAATTGGACATAGATATTATGAGGGGGCTTAAAGGATATGAATGTAATAGCACAGCTATAATAAAGTATGTCAATTCCAATAACTCTGTGGGAAAAGTAAGGTAATTCAAACCCAACACTCATTACACAGAGAGACAGATCACAAAAGGAGAGCCATTTAAAAACGTGTAACACCAATATAATATTGTACATTTAGAGGTTTTAAGCAATTCCTTCCATTCTATTACTTCTAAATCCTTAGCAAATATTTATAACCTCTCTTTTATCATGTGTGATTTTATGGGTACAAGTACAAAACTTCACTCTCTTCTCATACCTAAACTTTAATAAAGGGAATTCAGAGTCATAGTTTATAGTTAGTATTTGCTTATTTTTAACCTAAAAATAATTCTTAGAAAATGAAGAATATTAAACCTGGATGTTTGGGAATTGTTTCAGAATTTATATTCTAATGCCACTTTTTCTTTATATAAAAAGCTTGACTTTTCACTTTATAAATTTCTGGCTGTGAATATGAAAAAGTTTTAAAAAATATCTTAAGTAATAAAAACAACAACAGAAATTAAAATGTAAAATTATGTATAAATATTATTTAAAATATATTACTGATAATAACATGACCATCAAACATCATCAATCAATAGTTTGTTTCATCATCCTAACAACTGAAGCAAATATTCTGGAAATACATATCAAGATATATCTTAGACCAAAGCTAAGGCTGTTATTTGGGAAAAGAATAAGTAATTGGGTGGACATACTGAAGTGAAAAATAGAGGTCAAGGTAAAATTTACACTGAGTACATAAGAGTAGTTTATAACCAGGAATACTTTCAGATCAAGTATATTAAAATAACCAGATAAACTTTTATTGATGCTTCATGGGTTAATGGAATATGACTGTGCACATATCATCTAAGTTCATTGTTATTTCCTTAGGAAGCACAGAAAGGATTGGAAATCAATTTTTTACTTTCGTTTTTTACTGCTGGAATGTGGTATCTAAATTCTCTACTTCCACAAGCATTGATTGAGATATCCTTTGCCGGGCATTATTTAAGTTCTGGATTACAGTGGGACCAATAGCAAATATTCCTCTTAGCATGCATTAGGCAATCTAGTTGGAAGACCGATAAGGATTCTTAGTAGAATAAGGATTAAACAGTTATTGCTCTCTGAAAAGTTCATAGTTTGAACCCACTAGGGTCTCTTATGGGAGACAAAACCTGACAATCTGATCCTATAAAGATTACAGTCTAGAAAAAAAATCCTATATAGCAGTTCTACTGTATCCTACACATCTTCATGAGTGGGAATTGACTTGAAGGAACATAACAATAGGGAGAGAACCAAATAGAAATGCATAAAAATCATTCAGATGGTGATAACTACTAGCACAATACTTTTAAAAGGGGAAGGTGATATTATAAAGAATATTAGATCCTTGAATGTAGACCTCTCAAAAGAGTATTGTATGTACTTATCCATTAGCTGAGTTTTTTGTGCAGTTGTTGTAAAAGTGGATGCTCAGCTGATGTTGGGATCTACTTACACTGAAGTATATACAGTAATTCATACCCTGACATCTGGCTTCCTTCAAATAAATGAATGAGGATATGAGATGAAAGAGAAGGAAAGAGAGAAATAAGGAGAAGAAGCAAGAGAGGAGGGAGAAAGATAAAAGGAGAAGGGAGAGGAAGAGGGAGGAAGGAGAGGAAGGAGGAGGAGAGGGAGATGGAGGAGGAAAAGGAGGTCAAGAGGGAAGGAAGGAACACGAGGGCGGGGGAGGGAAGAAGAGTAGAAGAGGGAAATGAAAGGAGCTGCATTGGCCTTCCTAACAATCGCAGCCGCTGCGATGGAGCAGCACTTCGGTGGTCTTCTCTTAGTCAAACCGAACAACCTACTACATTGTGGGAAAGACTGCAAGGAAAGTATCAATGGAAGTGGGAACCATTAGGAATCATCTTGGAGCCTAACTATCAAATGCAAGGAGGCTAAATGATAGTGGTCACAAGGACAGTCATGTGGTACTAATCTCTTTGAGGGAAATTAATACCAGACTAGCTCCAAAGAGTTGGAAATTAATGGTGACCCAAAGGTCTGACTCTCATGATGCTCTTCGGCTCCATCCACCCCCACTCCCCTTGAGTATGTTCCTGCGCTTTCCTGTGTTCTGTGAATCACTGTAACATCCCACAGAAACTCACAAAACATTGAGGGAGTGTCTCATGTGATGGTGGTGGCGGTTCCATCCAAAACCCAAAGATGAGGCAGAGGCGAGTCAAATGCAGGGTCCAGAGCCAGAAGCCACAAATGTCCAATGGTCACAGCAGGACCTCTTGCTTCCCCCAGCCTCAATCAGGAAACAGGCCTGGCCTTCCACTGAGGGGACGAATGTGTGGAATTGTATCTATCCAGGGAAAGTAAAGAGGGCATCCTGATTCACGTCTGGTTCTAAAGTTGGATCTTAAAGATGTCATCAAGGAAACCAAGCGTTTTCCTGATTCACACCTTCTGCTAACATCAGGTCTTCATGCCATCCTATTCCCGTTTGTTAGCTGAGAATGCCCTCTGAAAGGAGACTGTAGCCAGAGGTGTTAATGTCCTGGAGGATAATATAGAACATAAAGAATGATGGTCGAAGAGCCACATTAATTTATGATAACTCAAATACAGTGTCAAAAGAATCTGGTATCATCGGATGTTTTGAATCAGAGGAGTAAATTAGCCCAGTGACTCTGGCTAAGAAATGGAGAAAATATGTACAAGCTGTGAGAAAAATTTGACAGGAAATAGAAAGCTTATGAAAACTTTAAGATAAAGAGAAAATAAATATGAAAAATTTGTTTAAGATTTTCTTCAACTACTGATAACCTGTCAGTACCGAGAAAGCTTTTGCAAGTGGGAAAATCAAGAGAAGGAACACGGCCTCGGGTCAGGTTGCAATTTGGTGTTCTCCTGCGGGCAGCTCCGCAGAGTGACCCTCTGGGTGACCAAACACGGCACTGCCTGGTCATTCCTACCCTCACCATTGCTGTCATGTTGGTGTCACTGTTGTGGTCATTGTATCCACCCATCTTGTTGAACACCTTCCTCTTTCTTGCTGATGGCCTTGACCAAGCATCATGTCCTTCCCCAGGGACTTGACTTCCCTGATAACATGTACCAAAAAAAATCTCACTATCCTTGCTTCTCAGAAGCATTCTCGCTGTAATTCTGCAAAGACAAAGATCTGTTTGCTATTCTGCCAGGCCATGATACTTTTAGGATCCTTCACCAGCACCATATTGCTAAGGCGTCAGTTCTTCCGCAGTCTCCCACATTCGTGGTCCAGCTTTCTCACGAGCGCAGGGAAAATACCCTAGCTGAAGGTAGACACATCTTAGACTTTAAGGTGACTGTTTTGCTCTTAACATTAAAAAATTTCTTTTTCAACATATTTTAATTTCTTCCCAATGCAAGACATCATTTTATTTCTTGACTGCTACTTCTATGAGTACTGGTAATCAAGTCAAGTAAAATACGTATGTGACAATTTTGATCTTTCTTCATTTATCACGATCTCATGAATTGGTTCAATCCAATCCAATCCAACTGTAAGGATTCTGTTTTCTTTGCACCTACGTGCAGTCTATACTACAGGTCATATATTTCTTATCTTCCTTGGTAAACACGTCAAGTCGGCTTTGCTTTCAGAAAGCGAGTGTTCATCTGAATGTTCGATTGTTAGTGAGCCTTCCTCCAACCCGAATCCCACAGTCTTCTTTACAGAGTCCAATTGTTCAGATTATTTGCTCAGCATATAGTTTGAACAAATATGATGAACGAATATAATCCTGCCACACAGTTTCCTAATTTCAAATCTTTCAGTTGTTTCTTGGTCTGTTCAAATGACTGCCCAGAGGAGTATAACTAAATATTCTGGAATTCCCATTCTGCACAATGCTATACATAACGTTCTATGATCGGTACAGCCGATTCTTTGCATAGTCAAAAAATACAGTTAAGCATCTTTCTGGTATAATGGGTTTCCATGCAGATCTGACATTAGTAATAATATGCCTTTTTCCATGTCATCTTCTGGCCTTAATTTCTGCTAGCTGTTAGGATGTAGGAAGGTAATATGGAGAAGGAAGAGATAAGAGATTTAGACATGGAACTTGTGGTGACGTGAAATTCTGAATATGGCTCTTCTGTCCATATCTCTGAAGGAGCCCTGGTTGCACAGTGGGTTGTGCATTGGGCTCCTAACTGTAGTTCAAAATCACCAGCCAAGCCACAGAAAAAGATGATACTTTGTACTCCCAGACTTACAGGCTCGGAAACCCACAGGGACAGTTCTGTTCTCTCATGTGTGGTCACCGGAGTCAGAGTCAACTCGATGGCAGCAAGTTTAGGGTGTTTTTTTTAAAATCCATGCCTCTGTAATTCCCACCAAATGATTATGGAACTATACAAATATGGAACTATTCAAAAGAAGTGTTTGAACCACTAACAGAAGTTATTAGACAGTTACATTGCCATTCCTTTGTATATAAGACAGCCATCTCTGAAGCACAAAGAGTGAATTCCTGGGACCGTCAGGGTCAAAGAAGAGACGCCAACAGTGGAGAAATTTGAAAACCCTACCTGAAGTGATGGTGGCAGAGAGGCCATCCCATGATATGACCAGAGTCTGAGGCGAGGAGACCATGTGACAGAACATAGGGATAGCACCAAGACTTTGAGGCCTTTAGGCAGAGCATCAGACTCTTAACCTGTGAAGACAGAAACCTAGGGGCCACATGACTGAGAGGCTGGGGATGAGAGAGAGACGTGGCTGCTGGCTGAGGAGAGGGGTTGCTGTGAATCAGTGACTGTATCTTTAATGTTTTCTGATCCTGGATTGTGAAAGCCTGCTACATTCCTTAATGAACCCCCGTAATAGTGAGCATTGTCTGCGAGTTCTCTATGGCCATTGAAATGATTAGACCCAGTAGAAAATTAGTGTCATGGAAGGAGCCATTGATGTCAGAACAGGTCAACAAAAATGGAGGACTGAGGTACGTTAGACATTTAGTTTGTGGCAATCGGCCTTGGGCTGGTGTGGAGATGGATGCTCTTTCTCCCTTGTTAGCTAACGGAGGTCGGATTCAATCTCTACACCATTTTTCACAGATGGAAAGGTAAACACCACTCCTTGTGAGAAAGCAAATACAGCTTAAAGGACGTGGAGATTAAGGTGTTTCAATAGAGAAAAAAAATGATGTGGGTCTTTAAGTAAGCTTGCTTCCTGGACTCATGCCGTCCTGCTTACAGCAGCAGCGTTCACTAAGACTTGTCACTTGTCTTCACCTCATGTTGAGGTTTATTTTTTTTCTTTTAATTTCCATTCAAACGTTGAATGGAGACCATTCTATTCTGC
>NW_022103915.1:79760081-79778867 GCF_000313985.2 Echinops telfairi | reverse complement strand
CCCCCCCCCTTCCCCTTACCCTCCTGGTATCTCTATTATCATTATTGGTCCTGAGGGGTTCCACTGCATTGGCCCACTGGATTCCCTGTGCTGTGGGCTCTTGTTTGCAACAGTGTACATGTTCTGATCTAGTCAGATTTGTAACATAGAATTGAGGTCATAATAGTGGGGGGAGGAAGCATTAAAGAACTAAGGAAAGTTGTATGTTTCATTGGTGCTATACTGCACCCTGACTGGCTCATGTCTTCCTTGTGACCCTTCTATAAGGGGGTGTCCAACTGTCTAGAGACGGGCTTTGAGTCTTCACTCCGCCTCCCCCCATCTCCCACCATGCACATTGGTATGATTTTTGCATCAGACCATTTTATATGCATACACATATGAATGAGCCCAATCATTTTGCTATGTGAGGACAGGAGTCATTTGGCCATTTGGATATTAATTATAAAACGTATGCAATAAACACATAGAGAGGTGTCCAAATATGTGATGAGTTTCAAAATGTAAAAGTCTTTTTTTCTTTCTACTTGGTGAGTCTACTCTTCGGGTTGAATTTTCCAAATGCTATGTTCACATGTCAGGTTTGATTCTCCCTTGCACTGGAAACTTACGTATGCAGAAATCACTCTTTCTTCAGCTGACCCAGAGTAGTAGGTCTTTTAAAATGCAGGCAACATGCCCCCCTCAAACTTCCATCTCTTTAGCCATTTTTTAATTTTATTTTTTTAGTTTTTACTAAGTTCACATTCTGAGAAAAATAAAATAGCTGAATAAAATAATTTCGAGTCCTCTCTATTGAATTGCAAGACAACGTTCCTGGAGAATGTATATTAAGTTATAACATCATCTCAGGATTTAACAAAAGCATTACTGCATTTTGCATTTTATCATATTTTATTACCGCCCAGCACTTTATTTACAATAAAAAATAGCGAGTTTCAGAGATACCTATTAAGGGATTTCATGAGAAATGACTTCATTCTTACTATGAGACTAACTGTAGGCAGCAGCACAGCATTGTTGACAATAAATGCTTATTTGATAGAATGATTATACTCAGAGGGATAACCTTCTCTGTGGGACAAAAGAATCCCAGGCTCAGAAATCCAGCTAGAAACAAACGGGAATGTCCCGGAGAGCCTGTTCCTGGCAGCAGATGGAAGTTTTCTCCTTAAGGATATTCAGAGGTCAGTGCTGTCACGTTCACTAGTAACTAACATCCACTGAAAGTGTCCCTTAGTACAGACAAGATGGCTCTAGAGATTACCCAAAATTTACTTCTAAAGATTCAGACGTACTGTCAAGAACAAGCAAAGAGAATCCGACAATTGAGCATAGAATTATGGAAGTAAGCACTAGCTGTTCTATTCGCTAGGAAAAAAATTTTTTTCACAAATAAAATGGTACAGTAATCAAGAGCTTAAAACCACTTGTAAACCATGTGCTGAAAATCATCTCCACTTTTTAAAAACTGTCCTACATAGCCATACATATGGCACAATGTGCTTCCTAGCTTGTGTAAATGGCCCATGCTTAGCTGCTAACAAAAGTTTGTGGCAGAAGACCTTTTGAAATTGTTGAAGTGCAGGAATGACACTAAGGACTAAGGTGTTTCTAACTCAAGCCATGGTATTTAAAATATGCATGTGAAAGATGGACATTGGAAGTATGTTCACCAGCTAATTAGTCCACACAGCACTACAGAGGACTCAGTTCAACTCACTTCCATGGAACAGTGAATATACTGGAAGTTTTTCAACGCACGAGGGCCCCTGGATTCAAGGTCACGGAAGCAGACAGCTGAGACTTCCATAGAGCGATGCAGGCTGTCAGACTACAGGCAGGAAATAGCAGGGTGGGTCACCTACAGTCAACAAGATCCAACAGTCCCAAGCTCAATCGATGTATACACCAGCAGCATGGCAAAGCAGGCCTCAAAGGAACCTCAAGCTCTAGCGACACAATCCATGAGCTAGCAGTCCCACAGGTAGTGTAGCTCATGAGTCGAGGCAGAGAACTAGCGGCTGCACACTGGTCTGATCACCAGAGAGCAAGAGAGAGAGAGGCAGGGCTTGCTGAGCCATTTATCTCTTTGCCCTCCAATCAAACTGTGACCTGATTAATCCCACGTGTTCCTATTGGCCAAGTTGGCACAATCAACCTACCTATCACGGGAAGATAGAAGAAGAATTGATGCATGTGAACTACGGTACTTACTGGCAAAGAATCCTGAAAGTACTATGGACTACAAAGAGAACAAACGAATCTATCTTGGAAGAAGTAGAGTTAGACTATTCCTTAGAACAGGGTGGTGAGGTTCTGTCGTATCTCCTTTGGACATGTTATTCCTGCAGAAGGATTAATGCTCGGTAAAGTCAGGGGGTAGTGAGAAAGAAGAATGCCCTCAACAAGATGGACTGGCACAGTGGTTGCAACAATGGGCTCAAACCTAAGATCAACGGTGAGGATGATGGTGCAGGCCCAGAACATGCTTTGTTCTACCGTACATATGGCTGCTCTGAGTTGGAACTGACTTGATGGCAACAGTACTGCAGAAGACAAGCCTGGTGATCTTCTTCCTAAAGTAGCATTACAAATGAAGATACTGCCGATCTGCTCCCACAAAGATCTCAACCAAGAGAACCTTAGAGGACAGCTCTACTCCGTACTCTATCAGGTAGTCATGGATCATAACTGACTGGATGCCAACGGGTTTTGGTTTTCTTTTTCTTTTATTTCTGTGCCTTAACTTAAAATAATTCTTTTTTCTTTTTTTTTCTGTATCTTCTATTAATCTCAGACAAGGGAGTATTGATAAAAGATAGAACTCGAGATGGATAGGAGCATGCATAGAGTGGCAAACTTGGGCACAATGAATAATTATACAATAATAACGATTTTGAAAAACTGTAAATCCCACAATCCACAGGTGTTAAGTAATCCAGATCACTTTTAGCATCAGTTAGCTTCCCTAGGGTTCAGTGTTGGGAAATATTGTGCAGTGAGTTACTTAATATGCCCTTTCTAGGCAGGGTCTGACCTCTCGTATCATGAAGTATAGCCCCTAAGCAGGTGGTCACTATTAGTGGGAACTGACTTGGTTTGAAGTGAGTTGTCTGTTATGTTAGTGAGGCAGCTTGAAGTCCCCATCTTACTAGAAGATTTGACTCAAATCACCACCACCCTTAGTTTCCTTAGGTGTGTGGTTAGCAAATAAACCATCATCTTTGATTTCTGTATTAAAGACTACAGAAGTAACTTCTTGTTCGAAGTTTTTCTCTTAGGAAAACCATAGCTTCCAGCATAATTAAGAAAATCAAGAAGCTGGGGTCCCAGAACTAGCTGCAACTAACAAATGCAGTAATGACCAATACGTCCTCACCCTGCCATGTGGTTGCTATGAGGCTGAAAATACAGCTCCCTCAATGCTGCAGACACAGGCAAAACCGTATCTCTGTGACCCCTCCCGAATGAGGATGCACAGATTCTTCTTGTACTGAATGGTCCTGACAAGCATGAATCGGACATTCCTAGAGCAGACTTGGCGATGAGATTTCGGTTGCACTGCTTTGCTTAGAAGTAAAAACATCTTCCATTTGTAGTCAGTTTGCTGTTCTGTAGAAGTGCTGAGCGAGCTCTGGGGTCTGAATGATCTGTCATTTAACCTAAGCTGCCTGATTCCAAAGCTTTGAGAGTCAACTGGCTGTCTTCTGACTTTCCGATCTAGATTTCTCACCCCTGAAGTCAAATGATTGACATCTGAAGTATAGATTTGAGACTTGCCAGCCTTTACAACTACATGATGGTCTACAGTTCAATAATACTTTCCAGCAAACTACAGAAAGTACTTTATGAGGACGAATACTGAACGGAGGAGGGGGAGTTGATATCAGAGATGATGGAGTGGTACAGGGTGGTTCCACCTCCAGGGTGATTCCATCCTGTCGTACAGCATAGCTGTAAGTTGCAATCTATTCGATGGCACAGCGTAGGAGCAAGTCAGAAGGGGTGAACAGAACAATCAAAGAACTTCTCTGGGGGAAGAGATGAGGCAAGCTTCCTCCGTAAAGATTTATAAACTCAGCAACTCTACTCCACCGAGAGGTTGAATTCTATAGCAGTAGGTTTCGGCTTCTTCTACACCACGAGGAATACAGACTTTTTTGTTTTAAACTTATTAGGGATTATGTTTATGTGTGTTTGGGGTGCTGAGAAGAACAAGGAGGAGTTGGGATGGGAATAATTGCTACAATTTGTGAGTTCAGGGGCTATACTGAAGAGGATTTGGACAGTCACTTCGGGAAATGTGGACAGACCGTTCCTTTAAAGATTTTCTTTTTTCTCAGTGCTACCTAATTTTTAAGCTAATGACAACTGGAAAAAATTAAGCATAACAACTTTAATCTGTGGGAATGTGCAGAAATATCCAAGATCATTAATAGAAAGACTTCTCTGTTGATCATAGGTATTTGCTTTACTTGAGTGCAATATCATTTCTTAAGCATGAATCCCTAAATCTATATTTTTAGAAAATTCTTGAACTTTTTAAATGAGACATTTTATATTGTTTTCCTTCTGCACGTTTTCCTTCTGCATGTGGATATGGAAGATTACTGTATTTCCAAAAGCATTCTTAAAATGTCTTGGAGAGTTTTATGTTAATTTTTCTTGGTTGCCTAGTTTATAGGCCCAAATTATCAAGGTCATTGTCAGTTGTTCTCTCTTAATTTACTCTACTTATCCTATGTCCAAGTGAATTCATTTAAAGCATAAGCTCAAACACTTTCTAAACTGCTTATTCTCTCTGCAGGCTTTATGTAAAATAAAAGAGATGCTTTCTCTATCTATACATAGAAGGGTTGAACTCAAATATTTCTTATGCTTATTTTTTAAAAAGCGTACTTATTCTATGAGGGATGTGGGTCAGAAGAACTTTGAAATCACACAGAACACTAAATTCCATAAAATCATGAACTCTCTTATAGCTCCGAACCTTTCGGTGTTCAGGGACACGTGAACACAGCTTAGGGCACTGACATTTCTGCGAGGTCTGTGGGTGACTCTGAGCTTGTAAAAAATAAACAGAATGACATAGGGTTCTTCTAGTTATTTAATTACTACAAATGTTCTTATGGCACAGAACAAAATTCACATTGTCAAAAAGTATACTCCCCACTAGAATTCTGATTCCATGTGTTTCACAAATCCTTTCAGGATTTCTTTTCCTCCCAGCAAAGTTGATGCTTTGAATTGTGTGCCATCCTCCTTCACGTCACTTGACACATGAAGTTTTACTGCACCCTGTCTCTTTTGTACTTCACAAGTTTAGAATATGTAAAAGACATGACATTCTCTATGCCTTCCCAGTTAGCAAAGAAAAACTTCGTTGAGTAGTTTGTTCATGGTCACCAATGTAGACACACATGTTCTGGTCCCTAGACAGGATCATGTATAGATATAAATAGTTCTTTTTATTTAATATTTGGAGATCTTATTTATTTTAGCTAAATCACCATTATGTATTTCTCCTAGAAAAAGTCAATAACGGCAAACATTTAAAAGATTTGGTAATTTATAAATACATATTTAAGCACCTATTATATATGGTATGGAGTCCTTGGTTAGCACAAAAGTTTAAATCCTCAGCTGTTCCCTAAGTTCGTGTTTTGAATCCACTCAGAGGCACCTCATAGTAAAGTTCGGGCCGTCTGCTTCCAGAAGATGATGCACCGGAACCCCCTCTATGGAGCAGTTGCACTCTGTACCCCGTGAGTTCGCCATCAGCTGGAACTGACACGATGGTACTGGTGGCTGGCTGTGTATGTGGCAGACTGTGAAGCAAAAAATAAGTACTAATAAAATGGCATGTAGATTTATTTTGTTTAGAATATGTTTCAACTAAACATGCGAAGTGATACCATTTTCTAAGTCCACTCAACTTTCACGTAGTATACCATCCTTTACAGGGTGTTCTAAGCCTGATTAGGGGCTCTAACAGGAATCAGCAACTTGAAAGTTATAGCTACTGGTTCAGCGTCAAACTAACCTTCCTTGCTTAGATTCATTTTATGTGTTATTTGTCTTACAGAAAATTTGGTGTCATCCTTTCATAACTTACAACAGTCAACGTTATTATTTCAGCATGACCCGAGCTCTGACGTTTTCCGTCATGCCATGTAGTCAGTTGCATGCCTAACAGATGTGAAGTTGCATCGAGCATCACGATTGTGTTTACACAAGTATCAGAAATTTTTCATCTTCATGATGACTGGCAAATATATATCTCTGTTGATTTGGTGAAGGCTCTTGATGAGCATGAATTATAAAAGCATGATTGATTGATTTGTTTGTTTTTTTATAACAATTTTAGTTCTGAAAGCAGTAAAATACACTATAACATAGATTTGTTCAAAATTAAATAAAATGGTATTTAAATTATTTTAGAGTGAAATACTTCACTTCTCATTATACAGAGGTGGAAGTATTTGAAGCAGCTCAATACAAGTGTGGACTTCAAAAAGCGTGGAAAATTGAGTTAAAAGAAAATGGAACATTCCCATCAACTTTTGAAGCCTACTTGTTTAATGTAATTGAGAAGAAACTCAAGACTGGTGAACACAGTAAGCTAAATATATATTTTTTGCCAATGTTCAATGCACACATGGTCTTTGATAAACAATGCAAGGCTGCATTAAACATCAAAGACTATTCTGCTTTGTAGATCCAAGGTAGTAATCCACTTTGTGTTCCAAGTTTCTGCTTTGTGCAAATTAAATTAACTGAGTTGTAGAATCAAATGTATAATAGAAACAGTAACTGACCGCTAAATACTATGTAATGCAGTAAACATGACCCTATCATGATACTACAAGACTGCCTGTCCTAGAACATGACAAACAGTTAGGAGGAACAGAAAAAGTCAGTGTATTTGTCAGTGGAAACAAGAAAGACGAAAGGAGCGTGATCTTTTTCTGTTTCAGTCTTTCCGCCACAATTTTAAGACACGCACTATGCTCTTAATGGCAAGCGCCTGGAGGTATGGTATCTTCATTTTAAATGACCACTATGTATGTTTAGGAGATTGCATCGGCATTTTCAAGGAGTTGCCTCTCTATATTAGCTATTTTGTTTTAAGTGCAGCAAAAGGCCAAGCTAAAATCCATTCCTAATGAGCCATGTGTTAATGTCAAAGGCTCTGCTGTCCACTCAAATGCCAAAGGACACATCTGACTTCATAATGAGCCAAACAGTTGTCTCTTCGCAATCCCAGTTAGCCTTCTGTTAGCTGGCTGAATCCAAAATTTATAACACAGTGGTGGAAGTTGTTGTGATGGCTGAAATCCAATCAAAGATGGAAAACCTTTCATGTTGTGTCAATAGTATTGCCAAGTCTTTACCATCCTATCTCCATACAGCATAAACTGACCTAATAAATCCCAGATGGCATGCTGCCTGACTTTGATCTGCTCTGTTTAGTAAAGGGGGAGAGATCAAAAACCAGACGACAGGCATGGAGGCAATCAGCCAGTGCAAGGTGGTTGGAATATGGACAAATGACTACCATGGTTCTGCCAAACCTTGCTTTACTCCACAAGGTACTATTTCTAATTAACCATCCACTTTCTTATACTTTAGGTATATTCTGAACTTTATTATTTTATTTAACACAAAACATTTTAATTTTAACTTTTCTGTTATGGAGACAACATGTTGAACCTAGTTAATATGAACATGAGTGTCTTTACCTCCTCATGATTCTTGCAAAGTATTTCCAGAAATAAAGACTGCAGAGACTTTGGGTGAAGTGCCACATATTCCCAGTATGTGCAAACTTGAAATTATAAAGATCAAAAAATTGAGAAGTAATATTTATATTTTTCCACTTTCTATTGGGCCAATCTATAATAATGTGAATTCCCAGTTACTTCTCAAGTATTTACTTTCAAGTATAATAGGAAAATGTAAGTGAGTACTCAAACATTCATACTGGACACCATCAAAAGCCCTGTCGATCAGTTCTACTCTGAACATAGGATCATCATGAACTGCAACTGAATGGAGAGCAGCTAGCAATAACAAGTTCTAAAAATGCACAAAGCAATAGCAGATTAAAATTATTATCTAAATATGGAAAAAACTGGAAAGAAAGAAGTAAAATATTAAGTGCCGGATTGTCTTAGATTGATGAGGCGATAGCGATTTTTTACCTTCCTGTCTGTATTTTCCAAATTATCTACAATGAAGTTTGGGTTTTTTTTTTTAAATTAAGTTTCAGGTGATTAGATAAATATCTGTGTCCTAGCATTGTATACATTATACTTGAAAGTGGGCTGTGTTCACTGAAAGAAGTGGAGGAGAGCACATTAAGAAATATGCTACTCTCTAAACAGAGTGCATTGCAGAGCTGAGTACAGAAGAGCAGGGCATAAATCTGACTGGAACAGTTACACCTTTGTCATTTGGTCCCCCTCTGATGCACGCTGGACCTGATCTGGTTTTCAACATTGTCTGTGATTTGTTTTGTTTTTGTTCTTGACAGGGGGTATCTCAGCGGTGTTATGCCACAGGTCACTCTCAAGAAGTTGCATGATATGTACTTCTGTGTTTCAGTATATGAAACCCAGGATCGATGAACCTATAGGGCACAGCAAGTAGCATAAGGGTTTCGGGGGTGGGGGGAGATGGGGGCGGGTACAGTTGTGGTGAGAAGGTAAAAGGGAGATGATTTCAAGGAGTCCAGGGACAAAATGAATGTTTGCAAACTGATTGTGATTGCAACTGTACAATTCTGCTTGAAATGATTGAACTATCGAATAATATGATAATAAATTTAAAATAATAATAAAAAAGAGGAAAAAGGCAAGGAAAATATGCTACTCTCTGATTATCTTTGTTACTTATTCATAATTTGTTTTAAAATTGTATTAGGTTTCTTTAAGTGCCATTTAGTAATAGATAAAATAACTATGATATTATTTTTAATGATATAAGATTTTTAAAAGGATATATTGAAACAATATATACTTTAAAATAATATAAGCATCATACATATAGAAATTAAGTTTTTCAATTTTAGAACATTGTCTGATTTCTTGTACTTGTTATTGCTCCCCATTTCAGTTCAACTTCCCCAGCCATACCCCTAAGAAACCATTGATCCAGTTAGTGTGTCAATAGATTTACCTATCCTGCATTTAATATACAGAAAAGCAACCCCCAAAATAACAACAAAGCAATAATAAATAAATAACAATAACAAAATACAACAGAAAAACATCAATCTAAAAGAAATCAGAAAATATTGAAAATAGAACAAATTTTAAATGGGTCAAAAAGGAGATCAAAGGATAAGTTGTTAACTTTTAACCTAACTGTATCTGTGATAATCTACTTTCCAATGTGCTCTGCAAAATAACACGACTGTTCACACCCCTGGTCTATAGTGAGAGACGATTCACAGAGGACTGCTTAATCTATGTTCATTTCCCCTGAATTTTTTTTGAAAAACTGACACTGCTCTCAATCTGATAACAAGACTATTAACATCTCTGGATGACATGTAGAGGAGATTCACGAGATGCTTAATCCATATGTGGACCCAGAAAAGGAGTTTTGTGCTTCCACTGTCATCATAGCCTCTGAAAACAGGGTGATCACATCTGATACCATTTCCTCCTTCAGATTTGCATTATATTCATTGCAATCTTTGGATCACACAGCATAGATGGCTCCTTGTTTTAGACAAGCCTTTAAGACATCAGATGCTATTATTTCTGAGAGCCAAGCACCATCTAGTTTCTTCACCACACTGTACTCTAGCACCCATATCTTCAATGCTGTCTTCATGAGGGAGAGCATCCAGCAGGTCCATGTGATAAGAACTAATTGTTCTTAGATTGGGGCTCGAATTTAGTTTGAGGTCCCAATCCATGCATACATCTATGGCTTATATATATCTATGGTTCATTTTAGAGACATCATTTTATGTTAGAGCACATTATCAATCATCCTTTTGGGGTGTAAAGTAATTCTAGTGATCGTGTCATTAATTTAGCCAATGGTTTAGAAGTTAAGATATTGTTGAGAAAAGGAAATTACACAAGTATAGGCTGGTTTTGGACCACAATACATGAATTGTTGACTTATTTAAACTCAAGTGGCTAGACAGTACATAAATGATTAGGTTTGGTATTAGAGCAAAACATTCAATAATATTCTTTCACAAAGGCAGAACCAGATTAAAACATGTCATAATAAACCAAGAAGGGAATTATAATAGTCAATGTATGGTATCCCAGGCCAACACTCATTGAGTACTTTCAAGGCAAGAGATCCAAACCAAAGCCCAAGAACTGCCAGTTCCATGTCCTTGGGATAGCAGTTATCTGCTGTCACACAGTAGGGAGTTTCAGCTTTAAGTTCAAAGACTACAGGTGAGTATGAGGTAAAGTCCAGTTCATTTAGTGAGGTTTACATGCCAAGTCCTTCTCTTTATGGCCTGTGAAGGATGTTATGCACCTTGAAAGAACAAAGTCAAAAATCCCAGTAGTCTATAGCACATTGCCTAGGTCCCTAAGGCTAGATAATCAAAAATGTCCAATTGGGAACAAAGTATCAGGTATATTCTCCCTTGGATTATATAGAAGTATGGTTAAGCATTTGGGGTTTTGTGGTAGTTGCTGTTGTTGTTGTTTACCCTATAAGAGGTTGCCCCTCCCCGTTTATCCCCCAACAGAAAAATAACTGCTTCCTCTGAGGCACGTATGCTCCCCTTCTTATATCTGGATCTCAGTTTTCAGTAAGTTTTTCTTATCACTCTGGTCAGAGTATCTGTTGATTTATGGCGATCTTAGCACAATTTGGTATGGCATCAACTGAATGGTTTTCTCCTTCTCCCCACATCTTGAGAAAGTTACCCCAGCTGCAGTGAGGTCTCCTCTATCAAAGTGGAGTTTAAGGTGAACATAGACAGGGGCTGATATTTGTTTCACAACCACTAGGCAGGCTCTCTACCTCATTGCTTGGGAGACCCAATTAGAAGATTGCATGTCCTGGGAGCAGAAGTCTGACTTCATCTTCATCTTTGTGTTTGTGCTTATAGTGCTTATAGCAATACTTTTGCTGTTGTGATTGACTAATTTCACTCAGCCATATAAATTTGTATTTTAAAAGTTATGTAAAACTGGTACAATTATTTGGAAGAAATTGAAAATCTAATTCAAAAACTAATAAAAATGCATATAATGAAGATACTTTTTTGAAAAAAATGACTAAAATTAGTGGTCTTTCGGGATCAGATACCAAAAGCTGTTATTAAATGAAATCATTAGCTTATAATAGAATATAATCAAGTAATAAATATGAGATGACTTAGTGATGAAATTCGAGACCAAAATTAAGAGAGAAAGAATGAAAAAGTGAAAGAACAAAGTCAATCAGGAAGAAGAGGAGCAAGAGGAAGAAGAGGAGGTTGGAGCATTACTTGAGATAATGTCATATTTCCTCTTTTCAGAGATTATTCTTTTATGTATTTTGAAACAGCATGGCAGAGCACCAATGTGGAACTTGCTCTCTTCTCTCTTGATGCACCTAGTTAACCTCAAATACTTCATGGCCTTACATAAAGTATATGGCTCAGTGACTCTCGAATCAGCAACGCTTGCTTTAACCACTCCATGACTTCCAAATTCAAAGATCTCAGTATACACTATTAATAAGAGTTTCAGTGTCTAATTACTAAAAAACTGGCAGCCTATTTCTTGTTTTTAGTCTATTCTTAGCCTGGAAGTTCTACCAGAACTTTGGGTACTTTGTTGGTATTGGAAATATTGGTAGTAAAACCTGCAGCATCACAACAACACACCAACCACCACAGTACAAACTTACCGATAAGTGGTGGACTGGAATGCAAAAGTTAAAAACAAAGAGGAAAGAATGGTAGTGGGGAAATAGAACCTTGGTGATAGAAACAAAGCTAGAGATCGTGTGATAGAATTTTCAAAACCAATAACTTATTCATAACAAATAACATTATTCAATAGAGATTTTACACAAGAACATCATCTGATAGAATAAGGAGAAATCAAATTGACTACATGTGTGTGAAGAGATGGAGATGCTTAATATTAGCGGCAAAACTTAGGCCAGGAGTTGACTGTGGAAAAGATTATCATATGTTTAAGCTGAAGTTGAAGAACATTTAAACAAGTCCACAAGAGCTAAAATATAAGCTTGAATATGTCACTTGAATTTCCTGATCATAAAAAGAATATATTTGACTGATTGAACACTAATGACAGAAGATGTAATGAGCTCCAAATGACATCAAAACACCGTCCAGGAAAGCAGAAGTTCATTACAAAAACAAACGGAAAACAAAAACAGAAAAGGAGAAAACACTAAGTCGAGGGTCATAAGAGACTCAGAAACTGGCTCTTGATCACGTAGTAGGGAAATACAGCACATGGAAGAAATGGACAAAGAGGTAAAGAGAAGAAGGTAGAGCACAAGAACGTATACTGAAATGTCCAAGCAGCCGGAGCTAGGAAACCGAAGAGGAAGAACATTCTCAGTATATTCAAGCTGAAAGAACTGCAAAAATCCAAACCCTGAGTTTCAATCCCGAAGTATCCTCTGGCTAAAATATTGAGCCCTGTTGGCCTAGTGGGCTTGCATACTAATAGCAAAATCAGCAGCTCAAAACCACCAGTCACTCCATGGGAAAAAAGGAGGCTTTCTATTCCTGCAGAGTTAAAGTTTCTGAAACTCACAGGGCCAGTTCTACCCTATATGGTCCTATATGGTCCCTGTAAGTCAAAAACAATGGATGGCATAGAGTTTAATGGGAAAATTCTGAAAAAAGCAGAAAGCACCAAAAAAAGAAGAAAGGATACACAGAGTCCCTGTACCAAAAGGAACCAGTCAACATTCAACTATTTCAAGAGGTAGCATAAAATCAGGAGCCAATGCTACTGAAGAAAGAAGTCCAAGCTACACTGAAGGCATTGGCAGAAATCAAAACCAAACTCAATGTCATTGAGTCGATTCTGACTCATGGTGACACAATAGGATAGGGTAGAACTGCCCCTGTGGATTTTCTGATGCAGCAGCTCTTTATGGAAGTAGAGAGCCTTGTTTTTCTCCCACTAGTGGCTTTGAACAGTTGACCTGTGTTTAGCAGCCCCTTGTAACCTCTATGCCAATATGGGGGCCAGAGGAATTCATAAAATACCCATTGAAATGTTTCAACAAGCTGATGAAGCACTAGAAGCACAAACTCCCCTCTGCCATGAAATTTGGAAAAAAGTTATATGGCCAACTTACTGAAAAAAAGATCTATATTTGTTCTTATTCCAAAAAAAGTTGGCTTAACAGAACACATAAATTATGGCACAATATCACTGATATTATATGAGGAAAAATTTGTGTTGAAATCATCCAACAATGCTTGGCAAACATCGGAGTTTCAGGCCAGTATCAGAAGAAGACTTTGAATAAGTCATCGCTATGACTGAAGGATCTTGACCAAAAGCAGAGAATCACCAAAAATGTTTAGATCTGTTTTATGATTATTCAAGGCCACTAGACTGTGTGGACAAAAACAAACTATGGATAGCATTGGGAAGAATGGAAATATCAGAACACATCATTGTGTACATGTGGAACCTGTGCATGCATCAAAAGGCAGCTATTGGAGCATGACAAGCAAATACTGTATGTCTTAAAATCAGAAAAGGTGTGTGTCAGGACTGTATACTTTCATGATCCTTATTCCATCTCTGTGTGGAGCAAATACTCAGAGAAGCTGGACTATGTGAAGAAGAGCACAGAATCAGGATTGGAAAATGACTGTTATTTACTAACAACCTGATAATGCAGATTATATAAACTCTCTAGCTGATAATGAGGGAAACTTAAATAATTTACTGATGGAGATCAAGGATTGCAACTTTCAATATGGACTACAACTCAATGTAAAGCATCTGGGCTCTTAGAAACTTGTTTCCAGATAAACAGCCATCTAAGTAAGATTTCAACAAATTTCACATGAAAAATGCATACCAGTATCAGTGATGGGAGGACTGTAAATCATCCAATCCAGAGCTGAAGGAAGGAATAGTATCAGAGTCTATATTGTGAGATTTTAGCCTGCAGAAGGCTATGGATGACAGTGGAAGCCCAAGATACTTTGTGAGATCTACACAGGAAATAAACCTCAGGTGATTTCCTTCTATCAATGATGGAGGGATAGGAACAGCTGGTTACCAGAGAGTTTTAGAGAGAAGACTATAGGAGATCCAAATGATAAACCTCACTTGCACTGTTAAAACCTTGTCAGTTGATCCCCCTCTGATGCACACTAGGCCTGATCTGGTTTTCAACATTGTCTGTATTTTGTTGTTTTTACATATTGGGGTTTATCTCAGATGTATTTTGATATTGGAGGCAGCTCTATTGAATTTTTGTTGTATGTTTTTCTATTTTTCAGTATATGAAACCCAGGGTTGATGAATTTATAGAGACAACAAGTAAAATCAGGGTCTTTGGGGGTGGTACATGGGAGGGGGAGGTAAAGGGAACTGAAATTAAGGAATTTAAGAAGAACAAGAACATTTCGAGACTGATTGTAGTAGCAAGTAGACAATACTGCTTGATGTGATTGAATAATGGAAGGATATAATATTTGCATTAGCTCCAAATAAAATGGTTTGAAAAAAATATAATAATCAAAACATTTTCTTTGCAAAAAAATCCTTAACTGGACCAATAGCTTACATCATGAAAAATGGAGAAAAGATTGACATTGTCAAGGATTTGTCTTTCTTGGATCCAAAATCAATGCTTATGAGAGCAGCATCTGCATATGGAGCACAACTTTAAAGTGTTGAAGAACAAGGAGGTTTCATATATATTTATATCACACACACACACACACACACACACACACACACACACACACACCAGTATTTGACTGCCAGATGGTGGCTGTACTATGGTGCCTTGTGTATTCCTGTAATGCTGAAAGCTATGCCCCTGGTATGTCAAATACAAACAGGAACATCTAACTTGAAAAAGTGTCTGTAGAGCTTCCATATTAAGAACAAGCTATTAATAAAGAATATGGCGTCCATTTCAGAGGAATTAGCCACTGAAAACCCTAGGGAAACATCATTCGTTACTGAAAATCTAAGGAACAGAAGCAGAACATTGTTGGAGATGCTGCCAGAAGATGAGCCCCACAGATCAGAAGGTTCTCAAAATGTAACGAAAGAAGGGCTGCCTTCTCCAAGTAGAGTGAACCATAGTGGCTCCAGTGGGGTAAACCTGATAGGAGTCAATCCTTTGGGACACAACTCAAAATGAGAGGAAACAACTGCAAACATCAATTGAAAAATTGGAACTTGAAATCTATGAAATGCAAAGGTTGGATAATTTGAAGTCATTAAAAACAAAATGGAAAGTATGAAGTTAGATATCCTAGGAATTAGTGAGCTGAAATAGACAGGTATTGGCCATTGTGAAGCATAAACTCATGTGGTTCACTACACCGAGAATGACACACTGAAGAACAGTGGCATCTTAGTCGTTGTCAAAATGGACATTCCAAGGTGGATCTTGAAATGCAGTGCTGTTTGTGATAGGATAATTCATATCTGCCTCCAGGGAACTCCAATCAAAGCAATATTTAAATCTATGCACCAAAAACTAAAGTTAGCTGAAGAATTTTCCCAACATTTTCAGTGTGAAATAAGCAAATATGCAATCAAGTTTCCTCCATAATTACTGGTGATCAGATTGCAAAAGTGAAACAAAAAAGGAGGGTACAGTAGTTGGAAAATATAGTCTTAGTGGTAGAAAGAGACTGCACATCATATGATAGAACCCTGCAAGACCAATGACTTTTCCATAGCAAATACCTTTTCTCAAAACACAAAAGGTGTCTACATACAGGAACTTGTTCAGATGGAATTCACAGACATCAAATTGCCCACATCTGTTGGAGAGACTATGGAGAAGCTCAATATCAGCACTTAAAACCAGGCCAAGGACCAACTGTGGAATAGAACATCAATTGCTCATATATAAGTTCAGGTTGAAGATAAAGAAAATTAAAACTAGTCCATAAGGCCAAAGTATAACCTTGAGTCTATCCCACCCGAATTTTGAGAACATCCCAAGGACAGATTTGAGGCATTAAACACTCATGGCAGAAGATCTAATGAGTTGTGGGATGGCATCAAGAATACTATTCACGAAGAAAGCAAAATGTCATTAAAAGGACAGGAAGGAAAGAAAAGTTCTAAAGACCCAAAGGAAGAATTCACTCAGGATATCTTATGCTTAATCTGAAATAACTCTGGAAAAAAATTGAAGCCTTGAGTTGCAATATTGAAAGATTTTATGGATGAAACATTGAATGAGGCAGGAAGCATCAAAAAAAGAGGAAAAGAATTCACAGTCACTGGACCAAAAAGAACCAGTAGACTTTCAGCCATTTTAAGTATAGGATTATATGAACAAGAAACAATGGTACTGAAGGAAGAAGTCCAAGCTGTATGGAAAGCATTACCCCAGAACAAGGCTTCAAGATTTGATGGAAGACCAATTGAAATGTTTTCTCCACTGATGAAACTCTGGAAGAACTGACTCATCTATGCTGGGAAATCAGAAAGAAACTATTTGGCCAACTGGCTGGAAGAAATCCATTTGTGGATTGCAATCTTCAGTATGGATTACAACTCAATGTAAAGAAAACCAAAATTCTCACAATATGATCAATAGGTAGCATCATAATACATGAAGAAAAGATTGTGGTTGTCAAGGAGTTCATCTTGCTTGTATCTACAAGAATGTCCATGGAAGCAGCAGATAAGAGATCAAATGATTAATTTTCAGTCAAGCGATCAAATGATGCATTTTGTTAGGTAAATCTGCTGCACAAGACCTTGTAAAGTGTTATAAAAAAGCAAGAATTTTTACTTTGAGGACTAAGGTTCACCGGACCCAAACCATGTCATTTTGAATTGCCTCATAGGCATGGAAAAATTGGACGTTGAATAAGGAAAATCAAGAAAAAAATTGATGCATTTTAACTGTGGTATTGGTGAAGAATATTGAAAGTACCATGAACTGCCAAAGAACACAGAAATTGGTGTTGGAAGAAATAGAGTCAGACGTCTCCTTATAGTCAAAGATGGCAAGACTTCCTCTCACTTATTTGAACATGTTATCAGGAGAGACCAGTCCCTGGAGAAGGACAACGTGTTTGAAAAAGTGGAGGACAGAGAAAAAGAGATGGATTAACACAGGGGCTGCAACAATGGGCTCAAACGGAAGAACAACTGTAGGGATGGTACAGCAGAACTGGAAGGTCGTACATTTGGGTTGCTATGAACAGAAACCTATTAGGCAGTACCTAACAACAACTACAACACATACACATATATGTGTATATGTATATATTTATTATATATATTTAAAAAGGAAACAAAATCCCTCACATATGAGTTTTCATAATTGACAAATTTCCATCCTCCTCAACTTAATCACTCTGACTCTTACATACTATACTACTCTACACAGTTCTGTTTTACTTTTATGAACATATCTTCCCTCCACTTTGAAACTTTTAAAAACTTATACTGTTTGCCTGGAATATCTTTCCCTTGATTTTTGCTTAGCTATGCCCTTATAATAATGATTTGTTTCATGTTACTGTCCCCACCAGATTAGTTTAAGCAAAATCCCTGTACATCTAGGCTATTTATCATAAAATGACATTTAATTTTTTGTTTATAGAGCTCTAAAGGAAATGAAACATCCTCTTTTTCCTGGCTATGTTCCTGCATTAAACTAGTGTATATGTTAGGCCTTGTTGACTAGAGAAACAAATCCAGTGGCAGTTGAAGAGAGGAATGCCTAACATGATAGTGGGGCAAGAGGAAAGTACAAAGAAATAGAGGAAAGGACTAGGAGGCAAAGGGTAGTCATAGAGATGTAAATACAGGCATATAAAGGTGTAAATATATTTATATATGATGAGGGGGAAATAGATCTATGTACATATACTTATACGTTGAGTATTTAGAAAACAGATGGACAGTGGGCCCCTGCACAAGTACACCCTCAACACAAGAACACTTTGTTCTAACAATTCGGCAGTCTGAGATGCTCACCTACCTGGCACGATCCCTGAAAACAATGGGTGCACAAGAAAATGTGGTGAAGAAAGCGGATGGTGCTTGACAACCAAAAGACATAACACCTGAAGTCACTGAAGACAATGGGTGCACAAGCAAGTGTGGTGAAGAAAGCTGATGGTGCCCAGCTACCTGAAGATATAGCACCTGAAGCCTTAAAGATCTGAAAATAAACAAGCAGCCATCCGCTGAGAGACAACAAAGCACACATGGAAGAAACACACCAGCCTGCCCCTACTCCATCGCTGAGGACAAAGGGGGTGCATTAACAACAGTGGTAAAGAAAGCAGATGGCTATCAAATGATACAGCATCTGGGGTCTTAAAGGCTTGAAGACAAACAGGTGGCCATCTAGCTAACAAACAACAAAACCCACAAGAAAGAAGTACACCAGCCTACCCCGACACGAATGCTGAAGACGAAGCGGGTGCATAAGCAAATACGGTGAAGAAAGCTGATGGTGCCAAGCTGTCAACTTACACAGAATCTGGGGTCCCACATGCTGGAAGATAAAGAAGGGGCCATCTAACTGAGAAACAACAAAGCCCACATGGAAGAAGCACACCAGCCTGTAAGATGACAAGGA
>NW_022103915.1:79740458-79758814 GCF_000313985.2 Echinops telfairi | reverse complement strand
GAGAACTAGAAAGGCGAGGCTTCACCACCCATTTATCCCTCCGCCTTTCAAGCAGCCCCACATGTGATTATCGGCCAGGCTGGCACAATTAACTAACTCACAGGGGATGCATCTCCAGGGCTCTGGGAGAAACCATGGTCAGCCAGCAGGAAGGTGAAGGCATGGCGAGAGAAGGGGAGGGCTATGACCTGTCAGGTTGAATATCACCTCTACATGTTTATATTTCTTCAAGTTGACATGAAATTATGTAACAAATACCATGTCTATCTTGTATAAATGCTTGATGCTTCTTGTGAAATGTTGAATGACAGGTAGGAATGAATACAAATTCTTTGACAAAAATAATGCACAGATTAAGGTTGGAACCTTAGTTCTGGTTTAAGTAGGAAAAAATGATCAAGTCCAGATAAAACATGACTATTACCATTGAAAATAACTAATTAAATAATTACTGGTAGCATAAATATGTGGTCCTTTTTCCCCTCTCTAATACTGCTATCAAAAACACAGAAGTTGTGGACACCATATTTCATATAATTAGTATGCTGCAGACTTCCTGTTGGTCAATATACTCCTATCATTTATACATCTAAATTTGTGAAGAGTATTTTTTTCTTATCTTTGGTCCAATTGGGGCATTATATAAGTTTCTGGGTGATATCTGATATTTAATCAAATGTTAGCCATGTAAGAAATAAACCGAGGCTCCTAGTATTAAATATTTAAAATATTTCAACTGAAATATACAGTCATTCAAAGGCTCAAATATGTGATACCAAATAATCAGACTATCACTCTAATAAATACCTTTGGAATACTAGGTGGAATCTGGAGGAATTTTGATGCACTAGATAACAAGAACCTAGACTACCTTGAAGTGATTGCTAATAGAATTAAGCACATGAAGGGAGGTTCTAGTGAGGACTCAGAAAGAATGGAGAACCATGGGGAGAATGCTGTTAGAAATGGGAACCTTTAATGTGCTTCTGCTGAGTTTTTATTTCAGAGAAAAATATAAGCTGTTTATACTAAACTGAAACTGAAACTTAGAAGCATTGAGCTAATCCATTTCCCCTCTACTTTATCCCATGGAAGAAGAAGCAACCAACTAAAAGTATTATACTCATCAGTTTAACAACAACATTGTGAGATATCTCTTTTTAAAAATAGTTACAATAAGATGTCTTGATCTGTGCCTTAGTACAGATGCTGGGTTCGCCCATGGTGCTCTTAAAGTACAAAGCTTGGACATTCTGCCACTTAATTCGTTAGCAGTGAAACCAAAATATTGACAGCCAGCCAGATGTTGTAAATGAGTTCATTGTCTGTCATCTTCACATGGCTAATGGTCACTACCAGTCACAGCACCTTTTTCATATGGAGCCTGATAGTAGAGTTCATCTCATCCATTGTGGCTGTCATGTACCCATGTAGGTAAAGCAGGGAAGGGAATTTGCTAGCCTTACTTAGTCTTGGTCCCAGAATTTGAGGTACCTGCTTGATTAGGGACTCAGAGGCCAAAAGAAGCGTTGTATTTCTGAGGCAGCTTTTTATTTAGTTTTATTAATCATTTTATTGGGCGCTTTAACAGATAATTTAACAATCTATAATTCAGTTAGATCAAGCATAATTTTGCAATTGCTACGACCATCAGTTTTATAACAATTTTTACTCTTTTTTGAACTCTTTGATATCGGCTTCCCTTCATCCCCTCCCTCCTCTATCCTAGAACACTTGTTTTTATATTATTATTTGCCGTATCTTACACCATCCAATGTATCCACTCATCTGCAATTCTGATATTTGTTCCCTTTGAGTGAGATTATACAGTCATCAGTGCTATCAGCTCCACCTTCTCCCCCAGACCCACCCTTCTTCCCATACCCTCAGGGAATCATTATTCCTTTTACTGTTTTTGAAGGATTATCCATCTTGCCTTTCATACATTAAACTCTTAATTTACATATGAACATGTGCAGATCTAAGAGATTAATGAAGTACAACAAAGACCATAATAGTGAGAGGAGGAAATATTAAAGAACTAGAGCAGCGGTTCTCAAACTGTGGCTCACGACCCTTTTGGGGGTCAAATGACCCTTTCACAGGGGTCGCCCGATTCATAACAGTAACAAAACTACAGTTATGAAGTAGCAACGAAATATATTTATGGTTGGGGGGTCACCACAACATGAGAAACTATTAAAGGGTCGCAGCATTAGGAAGGTTGAGAACCACTGATCTAGAGGATAATTATGTATTTCATTGGTGTTATACTGTTCCCTATATTTATCATCCCACAGGTGGGTTTTCGGTCTCCACATTGTTCATGTTCCTTGCCAATTTCGGTCTCCACATTGTTCATGCCAATTTGATTTCTTGTGTTTGAATTTTTGATACCTATCTCTGTCGACACCTGATGATCACACAGTCTAGTGTTCTTCTTTCATGTTGGCTTTGTTGCTTCCCTACTAGGTGGCTGCTTGTTTAACTGCAAGCCTTTATTACCCCAGACACTATAACTTTTAATAGCCGGGCACCATGAGCTTTCCTCACCACATTTGCTTAGGCACTTATCTTGTCATCAGCGATTGTGTTGGAAGCTGAGTATCATAGAGTACCACATTATTAGAACAAACAGTTCTTATACTGAGGTAAGATTTCCATAGAGGTCTGGGCCACCTTTTGGATTAGCTTCTTATTCTTGTTGAGTTTCTTCAGCACCTGGTTGTCCATGCTAGGGATATCCATAGCCTTAGATTCATCCCAGTACTGCTGGTCCCCAAAGACACATGCAGAGAACTTGGAGTGAGGAGTGGACTTAAGCCTGACAATGCCCGAGAAGCATTTGTCCTTCTGAGGATTATAGTTTTTCAAGCTAATCTGCAGCCCCATTGTCTCAAAAACCTTCCAGCACTTTATTTGAGACTCATTCATCAGCCTTATAGAGGGTGTAGCAATAAACTTTTCGACTCAGGACTCCTAGTGCTGCAGTAACCAGAAAAGAGGCAGAACTGTGTCTCATATGTATATGGTAAGAAGTGTCCAATAATGAGTGATGTTTTGTGAATCTCCATTACCACACACTATATACCAATAGTGGCTACTTTACCTCTGGAAACAGTTATTCATGCCTTTAAATCTAAACAGATTTGATTCACAATCCAGAAATCCCCAAAACAATTCAGAAAATTCATCTTTAGATTCAGTTTCTATAGAACTACTTTCTGTAGTAATATGTCTTAGAATTTCCTAGAGAAATAAAACCAAAAGGGAGGGCTGAGGACTACAGGGGAAGGGGGCATGAGAACTTTGCTGAAAGGACTGACTAATGATTACAGAAGCTGGAAGGCCCCAAATCCTTAGGTCTGAAAGGCAAACCAGAGATGTCTGTAGGTTTGCAGATTATAGAAAATGTTTCAGTCAATGTGTTCAGCTTCTAGCCTAAAGTTGGTGGTTCCAGTCTACCGGGAGAAGCCTTGGGAGAAAGACCTAATGGTCTACTTCTAAAAATAAAAAAATCACCCTTTGCAAACCCTCTGTAAGAGTTCTACTCTGATATACACGTGGTTGCCGTGGGTGGGAAACAACTCACCAACACCTTTGTATGCAGGTTTCCTCTGCTATCCCCAAATCTAGTAATCCTGGAAAAGGTTCAGAAGCTGAACTGGCATAAGGTAAGGAAGAAATTACTACCACTAAATTTATATGGGGAAAACATTTTGAGGAAAACATCCCAAAATATAATCTACCCAATTATGCCAAATAATGCCTAAAGTCTAAAATAGCACTATGGAAGTTTGATATAATGATGCTGAGTGTAACAGGATTCTGCACAGGGAGCTAGGTGACCTCACTTTGCTGCCCAGGGGCAAGTCACCTCTTAAATCACTTGCTGTAAAACAAATGCCTGGTACTGGTTTTAATCCTTACCTTTTCTTAAAAGCAAAAAAAAATATCCTCTTTGGAATTTTCAGTTAGCAAAACCAGGAAGTAGAACAAGTCTTCCTTAAAAGAGAAGTGGTATAGAGTGGAACTTTCAAAGAGCAGGGGATGCGAGTACCAGTTAGTGCCTAAAATATTAAGTGTGGTCCTTCTTATGTAATTTAAATGCGAAGCAAAAGTAATGCAAAATGCGAAATGCCTTTTGGAAAATTAGGTTGATTATCAGGGATCTCATAAAACCATGCATAGAGCTGCATTCTCTTATTTAGCTCAGATTAATTTTAACATATTCAAGTGAGATTCTAGTATGTGTATAACTGACAAATTGAAGTAGAATTCACCAATGATTTTTCTGCTTAATGGTACTGTGATAGAGTGAAATTTCTTAATATGCCTCTTCTATCAAGTCTCCTTTCAGTCCCACCAAATAATTGGGTGGGACTATGCAAATCGGGCTTGTGTAAATCTAATAGAGAGGATTGGTCAGTTTTGTTTCCAGCCCCTTGGCTAGAAGGATGAGCCACATTTGAAGCAGGAGAGGGGAAGAAAGCTGGTGGACCTTGGGAAATGTTCAAGATCTCTGTCTGCAGTGGCAGAGACCTCCAAGACCAAATGCATCACAGGCTGTAGCAAGGAGACTGGAAGCTCAGCACTCCGTCTATGAGCTCCTTTCTCCTTATCTAGCCGAAAACTATGGCACTGTAGGACAGAGTGGCTTCCGACTGGCTTTCTGGGCCATGGAGATAAAGGCCAAGAACCTTGTGGCTGAGAGACTAAGAACCAGAGGAACACTTAACTGCTGGGCTGCCATGTGGCTAAGAGTCCGAAAACCAGGAAGAGACTTGCTGCTGGCGGGGGACACCAATGACTACATCCTTACTGACTGCTGATCCTGCCTTAGCACCTCTTAAGTTCCCTGTATGATCTGTGAATTCTATATCATCACTGAAAATAACTGCTGAACCCAGCATAGATGTAGAGTGATTTGGGAGGAATGGTTGGTGTCTGAATAGGTAATGAAGGATAGACCGTGGAGGCATATCTAACTCCTGCCTCCGAGTATTAGGGAAGCCAGAAGGGGTCAAAGATGTCCACATCTATGCCATTTGTTGCAAGTGGTTCATTTGCAAAGGTAGATGGCAAAGGAGAAAACTTATTTGTGATATTCTTTGACTTTTTGTGTTTTCTCATATTGTAATAAAATAATTATATATATTTAGTATCTATATTTGTGTATATATATGAAGCCAGCCCCCACAACTATCATGGGTTTGGTAAGCGCAATTGTACGGTTAAAATATGTATAAAGATTATAGTAAAGTCATAGAGAAAAGGAGAGATAGGAGAGAGAGAGTACACTAAAGGAGTCAGACACATTTCATGGTAGCATGCTCACCTCCTGGATGGCCATGATCTCCGAATGCAGCGTGGGTTAGAGAGGGCAGGAGACAGAGAGATTCATTTGAAACCAAGGCTTATATATCTTTGGGGGCATGCAAGCCCCCTAATTACAGGTAAAGACATACGTCACAGAAAGGGGTTGTACTATAGGTAATACAGCCATGGGAGGGGGACGATCTAGAGGTGTACACACTATAGGAAGAGGAAGGATTAAGGGCATACATATGGCAAGGTGGGTGGATACTAGATTAATGATGGTGGCCTAAACTTGATTGTCCTTGAGCTGGAGATTTGATTTATTCTGAGTCCTTCAAGGAAATCAATCCATTGTCCCTAACAGTAGGGAGTGAGCCCCACCTATGGTGGGACAGACAATGGTGTCTGCATGCTCTGGATGGCTGGTGCCTCCAGGGAGATAACTTGACAATCATTTACCATTAGTTGCAAGCAGTGTCCTTGGTTGACATATGTATTTGGGGGAAATAAGCTGGGGAAAAGTCTTTTTATATCATATAGGTAGATGATAGATTTATAGATATATGGATGATAGGTAGAAAGATATAGAGATATAAAATATAAATATATATATTCAAAGTATAAATATATATATTTAAAGAAGCATATTAATTTGAATTTCTTGTATTAAGATGCTAAATTGCCTTTGACATCTTGTTCAAACACACATAGGTCCAATAAATATCTTCTGTTCATCCAATTGGAATTTAGTCAAATACCCAAATAACTTTCTTTTCATTGAATCACCTTTGCAAATTTTTCATTTGAAAAATAGTATTTTTAAGTAAGTATTGATTACTCATTTTCTTTAATTGTGAAAGCCATGTTTTGTTTAAACAATATAGCTTCATTTACTGCTTCTATTACAACTACTTAATTTTTTCTAAGAATTGCTGACCTACCAATATTAAAGCAATAGAAAGGTAAATGTTTTAGGGTATGCAGGATTCTAACCATTTTTCAAAATTATAATTCACTGTTCATAAATTAAACTTTTCCCATCTGAAAAAAAGGTATTGTGCTGTTTAAATTATGCAATGCAAATCATATTAAATTGATTATATTGTAATAATTGATAACTTGTGATAGAATACAATTAAACAATACAAAAAATGCTTAGTTTCAGTTATGTAACTGGAGGGAAGATAAATAATTCTCAAGTACATATAAATATATGTGATATTTTATATAAGAAATTATAGTTAAGAATATAGTAATGCTATCAGTCATAAAATGAAGTAATGCAAATTATTACATGATTTTATTTATATATTATGCCTAGCAGTCTTTTTATTTGCATTTTGCTGCATGTTCTTATACAGATAATCCAATAAGAATTCTCTTCATCATATTAAAGATATAAATATTTAGTAAAATAAGGAAATGAGATCACTTACTAGTTTTTTCTATAATGCCATATATACACATAGATATGGATTTATTTAATAGACATACATATTTGCTTACTATATACCTTTAAACCAAGATTTTACATACATTTCAAAATACCAATATGAAGGTAGAATTGTCTTCTCTTTGATTAGACACCTATTATAGTCTATGATTGTCTCAAACATACTCTAAGGCACAATACTAACCTAGTCAGATAAACTGAGAAATATAAACACTATTTAGTAAGTAGTGATTTTTTGGAGAATTTTTTTGTATTTTATTCTGAGTAAAAATTATAATACATGGTAGCTTCAACCAATAGTTTCAAGTTAACATTTTTAGGTGCAAGTACTTGATGGTGATATATTCATTTTAACATTTGCATGTAGTAACATTTAATGTAACTGCTTTATGAGGTGACCCAGTCATTTAAGAACGGATGTGTAAGATCCCCCAATTACCTTTCTTCCTTGGAATCAAAGATCAGCGCTGGTAAGGATGTGTTACTTTAACTCAAATGCAGCACATAAGGATGTGTCATTTAAATATATATGAGAGCAACTAAATAAGTATTGATAATAGAGCTCCAGTTCATATAAACATGTTAGTATTCCAAATGAAACATGTTTACACTTGTCCCTGCAACTGATGGGTGACTGCAGGCAATTTTTTCAACACAGGTGTGGAGATCAGGTGTGTAGTTGGGGCTGGTTTAGAGTAAATACCCATGAAAATACAGTAAATATTAAGCTGGTGGTTGTGGTTGCATATTGATAGCTAAATGTTAACTTTAAGTCTAATACTACAAGAAATGCATACCTGTCTCTAGAAATAAGAAATATCTAGACAGTTAATTTTCCCCCCTTTGTTAAGTATGTGCACTTAGTAAATGACAAATATCTTTTACATTTGGCCAACACTTATAAAAGGTAAATTTTCCTTAAGAAGCCTGGTGGCAAGGGGGTTAAATATTTTGTTGTAACTAATAGGTCAGCAGTCAAAGCCACCAGCCACTCCCTGGAAGAAGGATGTGGCAGTCTGTTTTCACAAAGAGATCCTGCTAAGAAATCCCATTGGGCAATTCTACCGTCCATCAGAGTCTCTGTGAGTCTGAATCAACTTGATGGCAGTAGGCGTTCAGGTTTTATATTTTTCATAGCATTATCATATTCTGCAAGTATTTTATTTATGCTATCTGCTTAGGTCTTAATCCCCTTTCCTTTCCAAGAAGGCAAGATTTTTTATTATTATTACTTCTTACTATATCTGAGTATTTTTTAGGATATGGCAATTGAATTGAGACCTGATTAAGGAGCTAATTTCAGCCATGTAAAGCTCTAGGCAAACCAAAGACTTATCTTCCCAGTTGAATAAAAATGATCTTACTATGCATGGGGAGTACAATAAAGCCTTAAATTTTTTGCTTAGAGTACCCGCAGAATGAGGAGCATTGTAGGTGGAGATGATCAGAGATATAGGTGGGCCCATATTTTGAAGCTTCTTTACCTGTGATTGAATGCTCAGACTTATAAATGATTACAAGGATTCCTTTCTTCTCCAGACGCTTATGAATGAGTCAATTAGTCATTTTATTACAAATCAACAAAGTGAAACAAACCTCTTATTTTATAACTTTCACAGACAGTCACAATACCACTGAATCCAGAGATTGATACCTACTCTAAAAACGCTGCCAAAAATCTGTGGCTTTTTTATATCCTTAGGTTCACCATGTACTCTGGGAATTCTTTTCCCACTTTTCCAAACTCAGTACTTCATGCTTCATTGTTTCCCTTCCTATTAATACAGTAGAGTATCTGGACATCAGTCTAGCTTCTTGGGTTCAGCGTTATCCACTATTGAGCAGTATTGCCTGAAAAGGATATGAACTAAAGATCTTAAATAGGAATCAGCACTAAACATACATCAGGTTGATAAGCTACTTATGTCTTCCATTATTTTATTCTAAGCCCCCTTGCTTCTTTTGGCCAAATCGGGGGGATATGAGTTTTGTAAATCTTATTGGCATTTGATGCTGAACTAATAGGTCATTATTTTATTCATTCAATAAGCATTATTGATTGCTTGTTTGATGTGTTAAATATATGTGATGCAATAGGCATTAAAGGATGTTCTCTGACCTTCATAATACCATAACTTAGAAAGGAAAGTCTCATGATAGGTTGCATAATGAATGTATCACATATTTCAGTGAGAAAAATGTTTGTGATAGATTGCATATTATGAATATCTACAAAGTTTTATGAGAGCATGAAACACAAAGTTCTGAAAGAAGAATTAAAGAAAATGATCCGAACTCCAGAACTCAGAAAAGTTTAAATTAATTAGTCTGTAGCTTTATCTCCATCAAATAATAATTATATTTTACCCCTTTGGAAAAATAGACACATGAACAGCTGAGGAACAAAAATATTTGAATGGGTCTCTGACAAAAGAGTCCTATCTGCTCTCCTATTTTGAAATAGTAAGGATTTAAATAGGTGACACTAATCTAGGATAAATCCTTTGTCATTGAGTTGATTCTGACCCTTGGTGATCCTATAGGGCAGAGTAGCATGACTCTTTAGGGCTCCCAGGACTGTACCCTCTAAAAGCAGACTGCTCCCCAGTCTGGTTTGTTTGAAGCCTGGGCTCTTTGATTAGTAGCAAGTGCTTTTATTAACTGTCCCACAGGGGCTCCCAGTGAAGAACTGTAAAGGGTAACACAAAGTTGTCCTGTTAAAACGTTCCATTCAGCAGCTATTTTCTACATTAAGCAAGCACTATGTCTTAAACAGTGCCAATGAGGGAAATCTGACTTATGGGAGCGTAATTGGTTGGTTTTAACCATTGACTTTTGGGTCCACAGTTCAGCAACTGATCCACCTGGCCACCAATGTCCCTAGTGGCTCTGTTGGATAAGTATTAGAATGATAACCACAAAGTTGGTGGTTCAACCCTACCATTTTCTGTGCTGGAAAAAGATGAGATTATTTGCTCCTAGGAATCCATATACATGGCCACAATAAGCAAGAACCCAAAACGTTGTCCCTTTGTTGTACTGTGGTGGTTTACCTGTTATTGTGATGCTGGAAGCTATGTCACTGAAGCATTTGAATTGTGGTGGTGGTGAAGAATATTGAAAGTACCATAAACTGCCAAAGAACAAACAAATCTGTCTTGGAAGAAGTGTAGTGAGAATGATCATTAGATGTAAGAATGGGGGAATTTTGTCTCACGTGTGTTGTTCATGCTATCAGGAATGAGATAAGAGTGCTCCTTGACAAGGACACTTTGCTTGACAAAGTAGAAGGCCACTGAAAAAGAGGATGGCCCTTGATGAGATAGATTGACACAGCGGGCTCAAACATAACCAGGCAGTGTTTCATTCTGTTGGACATAAGGCTGCCAGGAGTCCAGACCAATTTGACAACACCGAACAATAGCCAGGGGTCAGAATCAACTCCATGGCAGTGAGGTATGTCTTGAACCTTTTTTATCAGATTGGTAGTATATGAAACAAAGAAAATATTGAGGCTACTAATGATTTCATTCAGTTGGATCCACAAGTCAATAAATCAAAGAACAGCATAAAGTGCTAAAAAGCAAACATCTCACTTCCATAGCTTCCTATGTATGTGAAAGTTGGACAAGGAATAAAGAAGACCAAAGAGGCGTTGCGTGTTTGAACTGTGGTGTTGGTCAAGTATGTTCAATGGTGTGTGCATTGCCTAGGAAAGGGTCACATCTGTCTGGAGAGGATACCCTAACTGATCCTTGTTCTTATTCCACTTCGAAGGCACCCTGCCCTAAACATTTCCCCTGCAGTCGTTGTTGACTTTTGTACTGCCATACATTTCCTTGGTTCCATAATGATGTCAACGCATTTATATACACAGCACACCTTTTTTTAAGTAGAATAAGTTCATACTAAGTAAATCAATTCTCTCCTCTGGAGACCCTATTTACAACAACAACAAAAACCAGTGCTCACTCCAATATCACCCTCATAAGATTTGCTGTTTGCGCCTGTGTGGCAGTCACTGTATCAATCCATCTTGTTGATGATCTCCCTCTTTTCTTTGAAGATCATCTACTCTGCCTATCATCCTGTCCTTCTTCAGGGACTGCCCCCTCCTGGGAACATGCCCAACTGATATGAAACAAAGTCTTATCTTCTTAGCTTCTCCGGAGCACTCTGGCTATGATTATTTCAACACAGATTTGTTTTTTCATCGGTTCATGGTATATTCATTGTTTTTCAACATCATATTTCAAATGAATCTACTCTTCCTAGGCTTCCTTTATGCATTTTCTGATTTCTGCATACTCATGAAGAAGTTGAAAATAATGGGCTTCACTCTGGTACAACTAAGACCTGAAGTTGGCATCTTTTATTTTTTAAAAAATGTATTTAAGCCGTTTTTGCAGAGAAAATGCCAAGTGCAATAAGTAATTTTACATAGTAACTTCTTTCATGGGCATTCATTATAGACTCAAGTAAAATGAAATCCTTGACAATTTCGGGGAGTGCTCTTCATCATAACGTTGCTGGTTTTAGTCTCATTGAATAGACTTTTGTTTTCTTCACGTTGAGATACAATCTAGACTGAGGGTTGAGATCTTTGGCCTTTATCTGCCAGTGCTAAAACTTGTCTTCAATTTCAGCAAGGTTGTTTTCTCTGTATACCACAAGTTGATAGTCTTCCTTCATTCGTGATGTTGCATTCTTCTTAATGAAGCCCAGTTTCTAAGACTATTTGCTCTGCATACAGAAAGAATATAGTGCCATAACACCTCTTCCCTGATTTTAAACCATGCAGCATGCCTTGTTCTGGTTGAATGACTGCATGGGTTATACCTAATTAAATATGTGTCTATTGTAATAGCAGCAGTTATAATGAAAATCTAGGTTCTTAATTCACAGAAGATAATTTCCCAGTTGCATTCTCAACAGTTTCTTATAAACAGCCAGTAAAAATGCATGGAATTCATTACTTCTGCATAAATGACTGCTTTTATTAAAAACAGAAAAATAATATATTGAATAAGAGACATGTCAACGTTTTAAAGAAATGTTGAAGATGAAACAAAGTCACCAAAGTAGACATCAGAAAAGTGAAAGCTTAACTATCAAAGCTATCCAGTTTGTGCTATAAAATAAGATGCAGCTTGAGGATGCTGAATTATTTGTTGTGACTACAATTATCCCAGTGGCATCTTAAAACAGTACATATTTTTAATTTAGTTTTATTTTAAGTCTGGCATACTTTGGACATGTTTCAGGAGAAATCACCCTGGAGAAGAAACCACGTTTGGCAAAGTAGAGGGCCATGAAAAAGAGGAAGGTCCTAAAGGAGACAGACTGACAGCATGGCCGTAACAATGGGCTCAAGCACAGGAACGATTGTGAAAATGCTGAAGGACAGGTCGGTATTTTGTCTTATTGTGCATAAGGTCTCCATCGGGCATCCGATAGCCTCTAATAGCAACATATTTTCAAACAATAAAATATCTATAAGCTCATTTCATGGAATGGTTGACATAAAATTAAAAATAATTCAGCATGTGTGTGTTCATCTGGGTTTTCTAGAGAAGCAAAATCAATAACACACATAATACAGATACACACAAATAAATATATATATATATATATGCACACACATACACACACACACACACACATAGAGAGAGAGATTTATATAAAGAAAAGTGGCTCACACTTTTATATAAAGAAAAGTTGGCTCAAGTATATGGCTGACATAAGAAGCTTAGGTTTTCCCTGACTTACATGGATACCTGGGGCTGGGAAGCCAAGAGGTTAGGGAGGCAGAAGATCAAAGGCTGGTGGAGGAAGAGTCTGGGATAGCAGACTTCTGATAGTTCCTCAGATGGCTGCCTGGGACAGGGCAGCTGGGAAGCCGGCAAGCCAGAGGTGACAACAGATGCAGCAGGCACAGCAGCAGGGGAAGAGGGCGGGCTCAGGGTCTCACTTTATGGAAGCCTCATCAGGCTGTAACCTGAGTGTGTGGTTACATATGTTTTTCTATAGGTGCTGCCAAGTTGACATAAAATTTAACTATCACAACGGGTATGGGAAAATGATACGATTTCATGCATTTCTGATTATTTATTTAAATTGTATAATTTTAAAATAAGAGTTAATTTTGTAACACTAAACATTTGTAACTAAAATAAATATCTTTAATTGTGTAGCGTTTCAGAAACTGCACAATTAATCTTTCAGAATTCCCTTTCATCTCAAGGCTGTTGACCACTTATTATGACCCAAAGTTGAATGCCTTTGCCTTTGCAAGTGGGGCTCCAACATTTTGTGGTAAATGACATTAAAAGATAATATACTTTTCCAAGTAATTTTTGAAGCCCTCTGATATTTATAAACCTAATTGAAATTCTCCCTATTCAGTATATTTCCTCCCTAGGCAAGTGATGCTTTCTCCTTCTAATAAACTCCTCTTCAATAAGATGCAAGATAAGACATACACATGTTAACCATCTTAGGGGCATTTCTATTTTTAAAATAAGAACACTAAACAAGAAGGGATTGCTACAAACACCTTACATTTTAAAGCAAAAAAAGGAGCTTTTAATTTTCTTTTGTCCAAATTTCTACAAGTTTCTAAATAATAACCTCTCTCAACCAATTTTTGAAATAACCCCTGAGTCATACCTACCAAGCAAGCTTATAGCTATAGCGTGAAAGGATCACTCGGTGAGAACTTCACGCTTCTGTGCTATAAAAATAAAATATGTGGAGGGAGCATTTTTTCTTAGAAAACTTCAAATCAGACCTGTGAAAGACCAGGCTACTCTACCAACTGATGGGTCAGTTCATCTTATTTCCTTGTGAGAGGCAGGTCATAAAAAAGAACATTGAAGTCTAACCAGCGAACTCATAAATTAGTTTGACAGAGTACGCGCAGAGTTCAGATGTGTCAGAATACTGCCGAAAGCAGCAGGAGAGAGCAAAGAAAACATGTCTTTAATACAGAATCCATCCATGGACTGAAGTCTTTCACCTCTTTTTCGTCTTCCTATTGTACGATGATTATTCTGAGACAGAGAGAAGATGAGGAAGCGTGAATTTAGAGCAGGGGAAAAAGATATTAGGATGTTTCATTGACTATAGATAGTAAGGAAGAATAAAATAGAAATGACATCTTTTGACTACACACATAATTTCTTGGGGGGAAATTATAGTTATGATAAAGGAACATAAATGTTTATCTCATAACAAGCGAAGAATAATTAAAATAAATATTTGAAATTACAACTTCAAATCATTTTCATATAAAAATGGCATTATAATGTTTAGTTGTATCAAGCTGGCTCCAACTACCTCACGTTTTTACTTATGTAGGTGTATAAGTGTCATTTTCATGCTACTTAATACCTCAACATTTAAATGATTCACCAGGATATATAGAAAAATAAATAGAATGATTCTAGTATTCAGTAAATTTTAAAACATGTTGGCATGTTGGTAGTCCCCTCATTGAGGTATGCATCATGTAGGTGGGCTATTAAGAAAAATATATCTAATTCACTGCTTAGAGTTGATTACAGCTCAGTGCCCAGGTGACATAGTGGGTTACAAGTGGGGCGGTTTTCACAAGGTCAGCCGTTCAAAACCATCAGCAGCCTCAAAGAGAGTTGAAGCTTCCTACTGCCATAAAGAATTCCAATCTTGGAAACCCAAAGGCTCTACTCTTCCCTATAGGGCATCTATGATATCGAGATGAATAAAATATAATATCTGCTGTCACGGAGCTTCTATTGTAACTCCAGTAATAGGTTAATATAAAGGTGTAGGACACTGAAGTAAGCATGGGGGAATTATCCTTATCAGTTGATGGGCAGTGAATTATTTAATGTGACTATTTGAGTCAAATTCTCTAAATCCCACCAAATGACCTTTCCCTCCATAGGTTTGGATAAGAAGATGGGGGAAGATACTGGTGGGATTTGCCTGTAAGTAATCGTGAACAAGATTCATTGACTGCCATCCTATTGGGTATAACTTGATCCCTCTGAGAAGCAGGAGCAAGGAAATCTCAATGTCAGGCCTTGATCTTCTTCATTCGCATGTACTTCAAGTCTTCTTCACTTTCAGCAAGCAATGCTGTGTCATCTGCTTGTCACAGGTTGTTAATAAACATTCCTTTGATTCTGATGCTGTTTTTTTATTCAATCAAGGCATTTTATTTATAATTCTTTTTTAACATTTTTATTGGCACATAACCCACTTATCATGCAACTCAATAGTTCAAATCATATCAACAATTACCAAAATTTTAAAGTATTTTGTTCTTTCTGTACTCACCGGTTTTAGCTCCCCATCATGCCCCAACCTCCCCTGCCATATCCCCAAGAAACCAGTAACCCAGTAACTGTCTTTCTATAAATTTACCTATCCTGGATTTCATATACAGAAAAACATGCAAAAAACAATATAACAACAATAACAAAGTAAGACAGAAAATCTTCAATCAAAAAGAAAACAGAAATTACTAAACCCTAAAACAAACTTAACATGAGTCAAAAACATGAGTCTATTCTGGGGGCTCCTCAGGGGCTTTGAGGCTTTGCTTTGCTCCAGTTGCTGATCTGTTCTGTTCCCTTCTTGGTTTAAACTGGACGAACTGCCCCCTTGTGTCCCCAGTCATGGAATGCTCCAGTGAGGGGACATCGTGTCTTGAGCTGTTGTCAGCCCTACAGTCTTCTCTGTGGCTTAGAAGCTCCATGCAGGACATCATCCTTAGGGCTTGGTGTGCCGATATGGGGTCTAGAAACTCCTTTTCCTTCTTGTTTTGCTTCTGTGTGGGCATGGCAAGCCAGCCCCTGTTCCCAGCCAATAGGTTTAGTGCTGTCTTCTGTAGCACATACTCCTAGGGAGGGGTTAATTTTGCTCTGATTGGGGCCGGACTTGTAGGCTACTTTATTCTTGTGTTACTTCACATGGTTACATTGCCCCCAAGGTTTGGTGTACTGTGGTGGGGTCTGCATGCAAAATCCCAATTCTGTGCAGACACAGCCAATACTCTTCCCCTGGATGAGTTAGTGCCATGCTCCCCTTGCGCCATTGACTTCCCCCCACCTTTTCACACACACACCCTTTCCCCTTCTTTGAGTTTTTGCTGCTTATTTGTTCCCTTCCACTGATTTATGGAACTACAAAAAATAATGTATTTAATATTTTGGTTAGGAAAAGAGAATATAGTGAATTATACAATTCACACATACATAAATTACACATTTTATACATAAGTTATACATACAATGTTATGTATTTTGCATGTATGCATACATTATATATTTGTTCATAATCATTACTACTATACATACCCATAAAAAAACCAAGCTCATTCCCATCCAGTCAATTCTGATTCACAGTGACTCAATAGGACTGGGTAGAACCTGCCCTTGTGGGTTTCCAAGACGGTGACTCTTTACGGGAGTAGAAAATTCAGTCTTTCTTCCAAGGAACAGCTGGTGTCTTAAAACCGATGGGGTTAGCATCCCAACTTGTAATGCACCAAAGCTTTTACTCATACACATATATTCCTAAATTGTAAAAAATCTAAATCGAAGTCTAATGTAGGGAACATGTTGCTAATAATTATGAGGAAATTGTGGATTATCAAGTAATCATAAGCAAAAAATATTGGCAAGCATTTCATTTTCCTTGATATCAGCACCCACAGCAGTTTCACTCACAAAATCAAATGATATATTTAATCAGGGAAGTTGCGTGCAAAAAGACTTCTTAATCATGTTTAAAAAAAACAAAAACAAACAAAAGGTACCTTTGAGGACAAAGTGGTGCCTGATTGAAGCCCACGTTTGTGATGGCTTCAGTTCAGCGCTCTGGTGTGCTTGTGAAAACTGAACAACGAAGAAGGACGATTCAAGGAGAATTGTCACCTTTTCATTGAATAGGTCATGGCCTTCAGATGAACAAACAATTCTGCTGAAGAAGAAGTGTGGCCAGAATTCTCGTCAAAGATTGTCTGGCAAGACCGCATCTCAATTCTGGAGATGTCAGAAGAAGGAGCGACTCGTTCCAGAAGGATATCGTGTTTGTTTGGGCGAAGGTGAAGTAACCTCAGAGGCACCGAAGCAAAACAGGGGACGTGACACTGTGTTGTAGTTGATTCCAGCAGGTTAGTAACTTCCTGTAAGCGCCAGTGCTCTTACATTTTCCTTCATCAGAGTTTATCAAAGATGGTCTAGTATATGCCTAGGGGGCTTGTTTTCTAGAACCACAAGTTTTTAGGACTTTAGAATATATTATTTAAAAGAAAATAGGCTTCATTTTCTCTAATATATATATATACATATATATATACATTTTTCCTGTTATATATTTCTTGAAAACACTACAACTTCAAAGTTGCTAAATTGTGTTCTATTTTATTTTAGATTACATCTGAATAGTAGCTCTTTTTAAAATTAACTAAATAAATGCAATTTTGTGTATACGTGTGTGTGTGTATATATATACTTGTGCATGTATACCGAATGCTCCTCGATCAGTTAAAGTAGGAGTTTGGGTGGGGTCATGGGTACCAGTTGGGCTGCGATCTGCATGGTTGGCAATCAGAAACCATCAGCAGCTCCTCAGGAGAAAGACTGGGCTTTCTACTCCTTTAAATAGGCACAGTCTCAGAATCCACAGGGGCGGTTCTGCCCTGTCCTTTGGGGTTGCTGAGAGTCAGCATTGACTCAGTGGCAGTGATTTTGAATTCAGTCACAAAAATATAATCTATAGTGGGAAATTTTTTTATTAAAGACTAACTTTTTACAATTTGAAATCAATCCTGAAATGCTCATCCTTGGATATAATCTTAAAAGCCCAATACCACTGAGAAGCCACGTCCCAGACCTTTAATAGATACTAATACAAAGATAGCAATGCGGGTGTGTTATTAGGTTGCCGTTCGGTTGGTTCCAACACATCCTAGCCCTGTGCACAATAGAAGGAAGCACCGCCCAGTCTCCGCTGTCCTCACAATTGTGCCGGTGCTTGAGCCCCGGGGGTATCAATTCATCTCATTGAGCGCCTTCCTCCTTTCTGCTGCTCCAGAACTTGAGTGAGCTTGCTGGCATTCTCCAGGTAGTCCTGGTCTCTCCGGATCATGGAGTCAAAGTCGGCAAGATGAGTCTCACTACCCTCCATTCTAAGGGGCACTCTGACCATACTTCTTCCAGGACAGTTTTGTTTGTCCTTTAGTAAAAGATAACATCTATTCTATAAAATGTACTACATTTTATAGGGTTTTGTCACTTGCTAAAATGTAATGCATGTCTATTCATAGTGCAAGAATGTCATTTTAAAAGTTAAAGAAAAAACAAACAAACAAAATGTTAGATAAGGGTTCAAGTATGAACGTCTAGAAGTTAGTATGTCCTTAAGAAAAAAAATTTAATAAACAAACCCTGAGGTAGATAGTTTATTGTGCCAACCTGGACTATAAACACATGTGGGGTTAATTGAAGGGTGGAAGGATAAATGGCTCGGTGAGTCTTGCCTTTCTAGTTCTCAGGTCTCTTGCTTTGTGATGGTTGGACCAGGGTGCAGCTGC
>NW_022103915.1:79738888-79740176 GCF_000313985.2 Echinops telfairi | reverse complement strand
TGGACTTGTGGGCTTGGGCAGCACTGGGTTGGAATGTTTTCTTAATGCATGCTTAATCTTTATACAAAACTCTCTCTTATACATGAGTTTCTGTGGATTTGTTTCTCTAAAGTACACAGACTAACACAAACCCTAACTTCAATTGCTTCCATTCTAGAGGAATAATGATATTGACCAAGTATAAGCACATAAAAAAATAAATTAAACCCAAGCTGTGACCCTCCAGTCAATTTTGACTCATGGAACCCCTCTGTATTATAAAGTAGAACTGCCCTCCAGGGAGGTTTCAAGGCTGTAATCATCATAGAAAAATATTGACAGGTATTTCTCTCACAGTGTCATCCTTCCAATTATGCTACTTATAACAGTTAAGTACTCGTATTGATTTAGCAACTTATTCTCTAGGAGAATTCTTATAATGTGCATATGGGTCAGTCAAAAATATTGTTATAACATCATAGAAATTTTTAGTAAGCAAGAATGTAAAAATAGATGGCTATCTATTCTAGATATGTCCTCCTTCTAGGGCCCCATGGAAGGCAGTGATGCCACCTCTCTCACTCTTCCCCAGTGGTGCTTTGCCCTCAAGGTGACCTCCATGAAGGACTTAAATCCTGTTCCTCTGAAATGATCCCTGAGTTTAAGGAACTAAAAGAAATCTGCTGGGGCTGTCAGGCAGAGGCAATATGGGCTCTCAACAAAATTCTCACAGGACAGCTCTTACTCCCCTTCAAGGAAAAGGTGCATTGCTGTTATGGGAAAGAGGAGGGGCGGGGGAGGGGGGGCATTTTCAGCTCAGCTTTCCTGGCCTTTTTTCTCACCAATGAAGTTTTCCATTTTCTTGAAACATCTTCATAATAAGCCCTATGATTACCCTATGTGCTTTCAGGAAATCTAAAAGGATTATTCATTGACATTTGCTAAAACAGTCACCATCGTCCTCTGAAATGATATCTCTGCCCTGAATTGAACTGGTGTATAAGATTCCTTTGGTGGGAACTGTTTGCTTTCTTTCTTTTTGAATGCAAGAAGTGTATGTCTGGGGAACTTGTTGGCAATCACCCACTGGTTGTGAGACATGATTAATATATTTTGTTGGAAATAAACCAATGGAGTGCCAAAAAATCAGGAATTTTTTTGAGAGCTGCGTATTTACATTAAAAAAAAACAACTTATCACCTTCAAAGTACTCTCCATCACACATGATATATTTGTCAAATCCGTGATTCCATTCTTGGAAACATTTTTCAAACTCATCTATTTGGATGGCTGACAGCACCTCCCTCAT
>NW_022103915.1:79735015-79737170 GCF_000313985.2 Echinops telfairi | reverse complement strand
AACCTTACAAAATAATTTTTAAGCTGGATTTTCTAGAGAAATTAAAGCACTGGCCGAATCAATTTGACACAAAATCTATCAAATCATTTTGAGAAAGTTTGTTAATATATACCACTTAAACTTATCATTTACAAATCACATCCATCTTCTTGCAAATAAATGGACATAAATGATCAGATGCATAAGTAGTTACTATTGGTGAAAGTAAAATAAATAAATAAACCCTCATATTTTCTTTTGTTTTTCAGAACTGAACACTAATTATAGAATTGAAAAAAATAAGAGCATTATATGAGTAGATATAATCTTGAGTGAATTAATTGCTCAAACAATATATGTAGTATTCAGCTTAGATGCATTGATGAATCATTTGAATTAAACACTGAGAAAACTAAATGGAGGCAACTTGAAAAAATATAGGAACTAGAAGACACAAACACTTGTTAGCAGCTCTGAGCATCCCTTGTGCTGATTATATCTTTTGGTTTGGCACACTTTGAATACATAACTTTGAATTGGTTCTCTGCCAAACGATCTATATAAATGAGTGCCCTGTGTTGTGTATTCTAATTAAAAGCAAAGGGCTAGTAGAATTTCTATATCCTATGGAACATTTGCTCTTTTTACTTGATTACCTAAAATTCAAACCCATTTTTCTATTACTGACAAAAAAAAAGTCTCAAAACTGGTATCTTCGGCTAATACCTTTGCTTTCTTTACTCCTCCGACCACCTGCCTGACCTGTTTTCTTATTATTGACTACTTGTTAGTCAGTTAAAGAGGATTGTTAGCACTGCATCCCAAGAACACTTGGCTCTGAGTAAAACAAAAGACGACTGTTGGAGTCAATGTCACAGCCGAGTCGTATAGCGCTGAAGAATTGCTTTGATAAATGGCCCTGACATTACAGTTTCCACGACTCCACCTTCAATGTCATCACAACATAGTGTAAGTGTTAAAGTATGGCCGTCACTGCCTCCCCAAAACATATTAACTTGATGCTTACTCTATCTCGGGATCCCATAGGCACAATAAATGGAGAAAATAACACATTTACAAACTGATAAAACCCAGCAAAGCTAATAAAATCAGACACTTTATAGCTCTGCTAATCGTGTCCTTTGAAGGGCATCAAATAACACATCATGTACTGCTCAGGGGGAAATCAAATTAGGTGCAGCAATGTCCCTTTAGAACTAACACATTTGAATAGACAGGAGCTATTGTAGCTAATCAACTTGTATTATAGATGTTTTATTGTTAATTCAATGTTTATGATAACTGGGCATTATACAGCATTGGTATGAAAAAGAAGAAAACGATTTCTTAAAATGTTGCTCAGTTTGTATTTTTTTTTTTGCTTGGATTAAAAACAAATAATCATGCACATGGTTTCCAAAAATAATTCAGCCTATGAGAACTTGACTGAGTAACTCAATTTTCAGAGATAGCTTTTCCACCATGTCCCTTTCTTAATATGCCCAGACAAATGATCATCATATTATTGACTTAGGAAAACATAAAGAAATATCTGTAGGAATTTTTATTTCTTCTACCTTAGCATATACGAAATGAAAAATACGCTACATTTTTCTGTCGTATTCTTTGTAGAATTCGTGTGTCGTCTGCTTCTAGATGTGCCGCTTTTCTCGCATCAAGGTTCCTTTTCGGTATCATAAAACAACACGGATTCCAAGGACTCTAATCCAGAAGCCATCAGACTACGGTGACTGCTGGGAGAGAGAGCTAGAGAAGAATGAGAGGACCTGGGGCAAAAGGTCTCAGAAAACAAAAGCGACATTAAATTAATATTCTGTGTTGTAGTTCATTAACCCATGAACCAAAGCTATCCCACCTGGATTGTAAATAGTTTTAGTGGAAAAGATACAGTTATGACTATAACTTTGTTTTTTTAGCATTGGGGATGTCTTCGCATCAATTTTTACATGGGGCTAATGATTCACCATGCCAAAGCTCTCTGTAAAGTGCTCCTCACAATACAATGCTTACAGACTTCTGCCCCAGGAAAGAAGACATTTTATGCCTTTTTCAAAGAAAAGCAAATAAAAGAAGATGAAGAATATGATTCATAGTGATAACAAAGTCTATAAATTTAAGTGAAATTAAGTATATACATATATATACACATACGCGC
>NW_022103915.1:79731933-79734083 GCF_000313985.2 Echinops telfairi | reverse complement strand
CAAAAAGGATGGAGGAGAGTATAAAAGTCAGGGCAGGAGAATATTGGAATTTGAACGATTATTCAACAAGAATAAAAATGAACAAGATTAATATAGAGAAGGTAATGCATGACAAGATTGTTCATTTTCATTATGAAAGGGCTTGGGTCTCTTATATTTATTTCTTAGCATTTAAAAATTTTAAGTAATTTCTTACTATGACTACCCTCATACTACAGACATTGTGTATATATTCTCAAATTTTACAGTTTATGTCACAAGAAAAAAGATGGTTATCGGAATACATCTTATGCTAATAAAAGTATAGTTTCATCACTTTTTTAATTTTTATAAAAATTACATAAATCATTTAATTTCAAGAAACATCTTCTTTAAATAATTTTTCCTTATGCTCTGAAATCATGTCTAGTTACTAGATATAAACACCTAAAATTTTCAAAATTAATAGTTGAATGTTAGTATTTCAAAACAAGTTGGTCATTAGGAGAAGGAAGAGATGAGCGAGATAGCAGATAACCCTTCAGTATATTGAAAAGAACGGTTAATGTGAAGACAAGCATATGAGTTAACTTGCACCAGTGTCTTATTGTTTTCAACAGCACAGAACAACTATGTCTAAACCCAGCTAGCAAAATAATAATAACAATAAAAATATAACTTTGTAATCTATAATTAATCAAATCAAAGATCATATTACTAAGAAGAGTTCTATTTTTAAATCTAAAATGTATCACTGGATGTATATTTCAAATATAAGTATTTCTAACAGAAGTATAATTAGTCTAGCACAATATTTATCTAGAAAAATGAGAGTTTTAGCAACAATAATGTACTGATTTCTCAAATTTGTATTAATCTGTTTTTTCCTTTCCTAATCTTGAATTACAAGGGGGAAAAAGCCAACAAACAGAAAACTGATTTCAAAGCGAAGGAAGATATGTTAGAGACACCTCAAGAGTAGATTATTAAGATGATAACAAAAAACCCAAACCGAACTCATTGCCATCGAATCAGTGGACTCACAGTGATCTTACAGGACAGCATAGAACTGCCCTGGCGAGTTTCCAAGACTCACTGTTCGGTGAGTAGAAAACCCCATCTTTCTCTAAGCTGACAGGCTGGTGGTTTCAAAGCACCCTACTGACCTGGCAGTGAGCAACCCCCTGCATAGCCACTAAGCCACCAGGCTTCCTTGAAATGGTAATGCCTCACTCAATTTAATATCATTCTTAAAATTCCATTATCAGATCCACTGAAATCTGCAAACACCTATAAAAATTGGTACCTATAAAATTGAAGGGCTAATACTATTATCGTCTTACATTTGTGACTAAGATGAAATACGTTTATTTTCCGCACAAGCACTTATTAGTTCGTACTTCTTTCTGATTACTAAAGTTCATTGTAATCTCATTTCTCTTAGCAGCCCCGTGGAGTTATAGATCCACTGCCAAAGGGTAGATTGAGCCCCATAGCAGCCCTTCAGTATAAAGTTGAACTGCCCTACAGCATTTCAAGACTCTCTCTCTCTATGGAACTGACTGGACTGCAACGACTTTTCTCCCATGAAGAAGCTGGTGGGTTTGAACCATTTACTTGGCTGTCAAACACCTTAACCACTACACTACCAGGGCTTCTTTCGGTGGACATTAATTTAGATTAAAATCGAGTCAATTAATCAGGAGCTCACGTTAAAAGGAAGGTGAGCTATCTGCATGCCAGAACACCTGCTCTACTTCAACGGCCCCGGTGCCTAATTGTTTCCAGGTGCAGCACATGCTCATTTGGAGGTAATTCAGAAGAATTGTGAATTTATGTTGCCAGAAAATACACTCTGGAAATGGGAGTTAACTAGAAAGAGAACTTTTACTAATGTGGCTAGTTATTAAAATGAAAATTGCTGAATACCCTTTGATGTTCAATTCGGGAATAGTCTTGTTTAGCTAACAAGTTCCACCCTTATAAACTCCAGAGATAAAATTTTATGTGTTGATCAAGATTTGGTGAAGTCCCCTGAATAAATATTTATTGGTACTCTTAGATGTTAGATGATTGGAAAAAACAGCAATGAACAAAACTAAAATCCTTCATGGAATTTATATTATATTGGGATATTCCCCACACTCCTCCACTTCTCCTTTTCATTTAGA
>NW_022103915.1:79726454-79730638 GCF_000313985.2 Echinops telfairi | reverse complement strand
AGAAAACCTCATCTTTCTCCTGGTGGTTTCAAACTACTGACTTTGTAGTTCAACATGTAACCCAGTATTATATTAGGGCATCCTTCTATTTTAATAGTCATAAAATATTTACTAGGACCCCAATAAATTTTTTTTCTTCAGCATAAATTATGAGGATAAGCCTGGATCTCACCAACTGAAATATATAAGGATCAACTCAATAGTCAAAAAAAGGCCAAGAATATGGAATAGCTAATGTGTAAGTTCACACTGAAGGTAAAGAAAAAATTTTAAAAGTCCAAGAAAGCCATTGGACACTAATGATCAAGGGCCAGAGGAGTTTGGGGGATGACTTTAAGAATATTATGCATAAAGAGAGAAAGGGACCTTAAAACCATAAAAAAGAAAGAAAACACCAAGAGAATGTCATAGGAGACTGCATACATTGCTTTTGAATGGAAAGCAGCTAATGTGAATGAAGACATGGCAGAGTCAAAGGAATGAGTGTAAATTTTCTTAGGGCAGCTTGAGAAGGCCAAGTACTAGGATGAAATAGGCAAGACCTGGAAACCAAGACAGTGAGAACACACTCAGCACACACCAAGCTGAAAGCACTGAAGCCGAGACCCAGAGTTGCAGCACTGGAGCAGTCTATGGACACGATGTTGAACGACACAGAAACTATTAAAAGAGGATGGTAGGAATACACAAAGCTATTGTCCCAAGCCAAAAAGGTCAAGGGCCAACCACGTCGAGATTTCAAGAGGCATCATTTCATTTAATCAAGAATTGAAGGAATATATTCAAGCTTCACTGATGGCATTGGAAAATAACAAAATTAAAGCAATTAGCAGAGTACTATTGAAATGTTTAAACACACCACTGCAGCCGTTGAAGCACTCGCTTATCAATGCCAAGAAATTTGAGAGTGTTCCCTGACCTACTGACTGGAAGATATCCATATTTACATCCTTTCCAGAGAATCTTGTTATGGAACAATATGATCATGTACCATAGGCAATATTTTTCTGTTGTTTCTAATGTATTTGTCTTCCTTGTGTACTTCGTTTTGTGTTCTTTGCATTTTCAGTTCCTAATATATTGCTTACTCCTATGTATTTGAGGATGTATTCAAGTTATTGAATGCTCATCCTCTCCTTTTTATTTTTCATAGTAGATTATTGCTTTCTACTGGTGCCCCCAGTAGAAAGCAGATCGTATTTTGCAAATCATCAGAATTGCCTGAGACTAATTGGTGTTATTTTTAAAAATCAAACTGCATTAGCAGAAATCATGCCCGCACTTTGTTTTAATCGCTAGCCAATATTCATTTTCCAGTTACATAGGACTTTGGAGAGACAATTTGTGACACAAATACTTTTTGTATATTCAGTATCTGTCTGTTATTACATACTATCAGACTTCTCTGATTGTTTTTTCTCCCAAATGCTCACTGCCTTCATTTTGGCAATATGTTCACACAGGGTTTATGCCAGTTTGGTCACAGTGTTCCATTGGCTGTACTGTTGATGGATTTTGTTATCATCTTGTGATCAGATTTGGAAAATAACATAATCTTGCTTCTAAGAAATAGAAGAAAACATTGTCTCATTTTGCCTTTTGAGTTTGACATAACTATAATTTTTACAATTGCTTCGACTCTTTTAACCAACAGTTGCCATTGTGAATTAGAAAGATGGTGGTAAATTTAGCTTATTCTTTCAAGGACTATTAACTACACAAAGGGACAGGTCAATGAGGTGAAAGCTAACAAGAAAATATAGAAGAAAAATGTTGGGTAGCAATTAAAAAATACAGTACAGAGATGAATCATATGATGCAAAATGTGGAGAATTACTTGAGAGATTTATCTCAATAGGTGAGAACAATTGAGAACTAATAAGTAAGTGGATAAATAACTCTATGTAGGAGCATGACTGACCCATTTATGGTTCCAGGCAGTATGGAAGGATTAGAGGATTCAGGTAAGTTTAGATAACAACATATACTAGGGAAGTGGGGAGGACTTATAGGTTTTCTTATAATTCTTTCTTTTTCTGAAGTAACCTGAGTTTGTATTCACCAGTAATTTGTTCAAGTTCACGTAACTAATAAAGACAGATTCAAATTTGGGCAATTATTCATCTGCTTTTCTGAAAAGTACCATAGCATCTGAGAGTTAGTCAGATATTATAGAAAATATTGCCTAGGTATGATACAAAAAATATCTCCCTTCTTAACAGAACATTTATGTGGTGGTGGAAATGTGAATAAATCATGCATGTGATCCCAACTAGTTGAAAACAAATCCAACAGTTTCCTTCCTCTGTTTCTCAGCATGACATATATTCAGACCTGAGCGGTCCAGTTCTTGCCAGTGAGATAGAAGGCAAAGTTTGTTACAGGTGCTTCTACAAAATGGGTAGCCCCCTCCCCCATCTAGTTAAAGAGACAGGTGTGGATAGCACGATTCTTTTCTCAAATCCTCCCTTAATTTCTGCTTTGTACACTATCATGATGGCGGGAGCTATAGTAACTATTTTGTTGACTTAAATAAATAAAGTTTATATTTCCAGGTGAAGTAGATATGCAACTAGATTTTGGATCCCTAATTACATTAAAAGGCAGCTGAACCACTTATAAAACAAATAAACCTCAATTTGATTTAGTTACTTTTATTTAGGTACCTGCCGCTTGGGATATTTCTAAATGTTATAACTATAATACCATCATTTCTTAAGTTTTAAGGAAAATAAAGAACTTACAACTGTTGGCTACAATAATATTCCCAAAATTCAGATACATTAATTATGGAACTACTCATCTCTTGATTCTGTTGTGCTCTGAGAAATGTGAAATTCATAATAAATTCTTAATCAATACAGAAAATAAACCCCACCACTAAATGTTTAAGCAATGCTCGCCTTCCGGTCATTGAGAAATGTTATTCCTTTGATGTGTTGCTGACACAGTAAAATTTTAAATTTTTAAAGAAAATTAGCTTTGTATTTGCTTGAAGTAGAAAAATTACTCATCATATTAAAATTAAAAGCTCAAAATTTAGGGCACACGTCTTAATATAAGCCACTTTTGAAATGGAAATTATCCCTTAATGCCACTTTACAAAATTACATAAACCAATTGGCATGTCATGAAAAAATATTGCCAAGCATATTTCCATTGAAGATTTTATGTATCAAATTGGCAAATAAAAGTTGATGATGGCAGAGTAAAAAGCAGAAAGACTCTGAGTGCTTTATAATTGTGTTGATCCATTGTAATATCCAAACAAAAAGCTAACCTAATTGAAATTTCTTATTATATTAGATAAACGAGGGCCTAACTTGCTTAAACACTATGAGTTATATTTTCTGTTCATTCCTCCCAAAGAGTCTTGACTAAAAGACTAGTGAAAACATCTTGGTTTGGGGATTAGTTTTATTTTGTTCTACATTGTTTGCTCATTGCACAATTTCATTAACCTATTAATATAATATGGAGCATACAGTTTTTTCCCTGCTAATGAATTGTACAGTATTCCTAAGCAACCTTTTTTAAGTGGAAATGGCATACAGTAAAGAAGCGATTACCAATCATTAATATTGGGGAAATTGTAGAGCATTTCCAGTCCTTAAACAATGTCCTACCAACTCATACCAAGTAACACTAACCAATCGTGCCCACAGACACAGCTAAAAGATATGGTGACTTGAGACTGACCATATTTTCTAGGGAAAGGAACTTGGAAATGCCACTCTTTGGGCTCTGGGTGAACACTGCCTCTTTAATGTCTTGCTACAAAACCAACACTGAACACTAGTTTGATATTGTATTCTTACATGAAAAGTAAAAATCCTGTTTAGATTTATCTCACTTAGGGAAAGCAGGTATTACTGTAAGTCTTTCATAAGGCAATGTTGAATAAATTGAACTTTTGAAATGCAGAGGATCATTGTAATGAAGTCCTTAATCAAAAAGTAGAGGAGACCATGACTTTGCATATGTTATCAGGAGACATCAGTCCCTGGAAAAGGGCATCATGCTACACAGCGTGTCGGTGCAGGGGCAGTGAATTATTTAATGTGGCTTTTTTAGCCCAAGTCTCTGTAACTCCCACCAAATGACCTTTTCCTGTACGGCTCTAGCTAAGATGGTGGGGGAAACAGTGAGAGGATTCACCTAGGAGTACTTGTGGACAGGATTCA
>NW_022103915.1:79722748-79725878 GCF_000313985.2 Echinops telfairi | reverse complement strand
GTGAGTATTAATGGTGACTCAAATGTCCAACTCTTCCAAACGTCCAACTCGTCCTTTATATGCTGCTTAATTCCCAACCCCAATTCTTCCCTTGGGTAGATTTCGCCATGTCCCCAGATTCTCTGATTTGCTGCAGTGTACCACAAAAACTCATGAAACGTTAAGGAACTGCACCCTGTGGTGATGCTGAGTGTTCAGTTCAGTCTGAAGATCAGGCAAAGGGGAGTCAAAGCAAGGTCCAGAGCCAGAAGCCAATGGTCCCAACGTTATGGCAGTTCTTATTTCTACCAAGTCTTAGTGAGGAAACACAGGCCTGACTTTCAAGTGGAAGCAATGTGTATTACAAGTGGATGGTGTTGCCATTGATGCCTTTATATATCCAAAGAAAACAAAAGATGTGCCTTGGTTCACACTCTCTGCTAAGGTCAGGTCTTAATCCCACCCTATTTTTGTTCATTAGTAGAGAATGTTGTCTAAAATGGGAATATAGCCACAGGCATATAAAGTCCAAAGTTGTGTCACACAGAGAATTATGGCTAGAAGGGTTATATTATTTGACTTTAACTCAGGGTGCCTCTGGGTAATTAATTGTGGAGGCTGGGTTCCTTGATCCACAGGGCTTGAGCTGAATGCCTTCAAGTTGAGGTTTACGGTGGAGTGACATCTCTTTTGCATATTTATTAGCATCCCTGAATGTACTTTGTAAACTGTCCTTTTGAACAACTCTATCCTGAGCATTCCTCATTTGCATTGCAACTTGCTGACTTCCTTTATAAACTTTTCATTCATAAATATTTTTGTGAGCCCGTGTGACCATTGAAACGAATTATCCAATTTAGTAGCTGGAAATGTAGCATGCTGTGAATAACAGAAGAGGTCATTGAAACAGTTGCCCTCGATGAGATGGCTATAAGAATGGGCTCAAACATAGCAGCAATTGTGAGGTCGGTACAATATCGAGCAGGGTTCTGATCTATCATCCATAGGGTTGTTGTGAGTTGGGCAGCACATAACAGCATGTTTTATAAATTTGTTTGATTATATTAGTAGTGATGAGCCCTGTCGCCACTCCCTTAGTGCTCACATTAAATGAACTCTTGAATTTGATAGAATCAACATTCCAGTGACTAGAATCTAGTCCTATAAAAGAAGGGGAGAAGAAAAAATTGCTAAGAACCAAGACGTCAGTATGAACAGAGTCCTTTACTTGATAGCTCTGAGATTTTAGGCAAGTATGTTAGACAGGGTTTTCTAGAGAAACAAAACCAGGACACTAATAATTTTATATATATTTAGATAGATAGATAGATGATAGATAGCATAAGAAATAAACAATTAATCTATACAGCAGTACTAATGGCTCAGTGCAACTTACTTCCATGAGACAGCTAGTACACCAGCTGTCCTTCAAGTCTTGAGGGCCGCCGGGTAGTCCTCCATGGAGCAATTCAGGCTTTCCAGCCACAGGCAGCAAATAGCAAGCAGTCATCAACAGTCAGCCACATGACAGGGTCAGACAGTCCCCAGCTCAAGAGATGTACCTTCCAGTAGGTGGCAAAGCAAGTCTTGAAGGAACCTCAAATTACAGCGACACAGTCCCTGGGTTGGGTGTCCCACAGGTAGTGTAGCTTGCAAATGGAGGCACAGAACAAGCAAGGCAGCCGCACACTGGTCCGATGATCAAAGAGCAAGAGAGAGAGAGGTGAGGCTCACAGAGCCATTTATCGCTCTGCCCTTAAACCAATCTCACATGTGTTCATTGGCCATGTTGGCACAACAAACCTACCTATCAAAGCAAGTTATCTGATTTCTGAGCATCAGTTTGTTGATCTGTAATTTGGAGAAAATATTAGTGCATATTTAAGTTGTTAGTGGTCAGAAGTGACACAATGGCAGTGTTTTTATAGTGAAGCACTGGTTAGGGCAAATGATTAATTCACTTATCTGTTACAAGAAAGATTGGCAATTCAATTCCACCAGAGGCACTTCAGAAGATCTGCCTGTCAATCTACTTCCAAGGATACAGCTATTGCATACCCCATGGAACGCAGGTCTGCTCTGACATACATGGGGTTTCCATGAGACAAGAGCCACGTCAAGGCTGTGCATAGCTGTGCTGCTGGGAGAAGTCCATTGTTTCACTGTATTGACTGCTGGACAAGATTGAGTACCTTCTTACTTACGATATTTATCCTGCTTGTTTAGTTATTACAGCCCTGTTTAGAGAGGTTATTAAAATGATGATTTAACAATTTTATATATTACATTTTTCCTCTGTTATCCTGTACCCTGAGTATCAAGAAATGACCCCTGCCATGTTTGATAATTACTGTGTAAGTATGAATAATTTAAATCTGAGATACTTTGAACAGATGGGAAGAAAGAACCAAAGAACAAATTTCAAAGTTAACTGTGCTAAAGTATCCAAGTGCTTAAGAGTGGAAAAATACCTTTGATTTTTAGATTTATAGAAAAAACCATCCTGGTGATGAGTGTATAATTATTTATTTAGTAGTTTTATATATATATTCCTCACCTAAATACATGGAGATGTAAAAAGTTGACATACTCTTTTGTCAACTTGTATATAGGGTAGTTTTAGAGGCATTTAATTGGCATTCCCTCACTATAACCATTACTTCAGGCTCAAAGGATCCCATTTTGGAGTTATTCCAAATTCCAAATATTTCATCCAAATTAACCATGAAGGCATAGGAAAAGGACTACTTGGAATGTTGGCCCACCCAGAAGATGCATATGAACTCAGAGTTAAGCCAGATCTCTATTTAGAATTGCTCCCTATTCAAACATGGAGCCATGATGTTGCTTCAAGTCTGTGCTTATCAATATCAATTCATACCCTGTGCCAGAAAGCACTCAAACTATGTGGGTATTCCCTGTACTAGTCTGGGCAGACTGGAGAAACAAATTAAAAAGTTTTATATAAAGGGTAAGTGTACATTAAGAAAGCATCCCAACCCAGTGCTATCCAAGCCCATGAGTCCAACATTTGCCCATATGTCTGACACTGATCTACAAAGCCCTCTCCAATATCACAAAATACACAATAACACCGACTGCCAGAGGAAAGCTAAATCAGTGAGGTTGTAAGCAATCTCAGTGCTGGCAG
>NW_022103915.1:79717907-79721280 GCF_000313985.2 Echinops telfairi | reverse complement strand
ATGATGTCCAAGCTGCACTGAAAGCATTAGTTAAAATCTAGGTTTTGGGAATTGATGGAAACCAATCGTAATGTTTCTAGAAGCTGGTGAAATACTTGAAGCATTCACCTGTCCATGTCAAGAAATTTGCAAGGCAGATACCTGACCAATTTCCTGGAAGAGGTCTGTATTTGTACTCATTCTGAAAAAAGGTGAACCCACAGAGTTCACAAATTACAGAACAATATTATTGATCTACCATTTAAGTAAATTTTCGCTGAAGATCACCCAAAGATGGTTGCAGAAGTATATTGACAGCGAGTTATCAGAAGTTCAGACCAAATTCAGACGAGGACATGAAAGACGGCATATCATTGCTGACGTCAGATAGATCTTGACTGAAAGTGGAGAGTACCAGAAACATGTCTACTTGTGTTTCATTGACTATACAGAGGCATTCGACTGCGTTCACCATAAAAAACGATGTAGCCTCGATAAGTATGGGAATCCCAGAGTATTTAGATGTGCTCAGCACAGTCTGTACATGGTTCAAGAGGCAAACCGAAGAAGGGACTCCTGCGTGGCTTAAAATCACGAAAAGGATACATCAGGGTTGTATCCTTGTATCATATTTATTCAATCTCTATACTGAAGAAAGAATTATGGAAGCTAGTTTTATGAAGAAGAACTTGGCATCAGGGTTTTAAGAAGGCTCATTAACAATCTGCAATAGGCAGCTGACACAACCTTATATACTGATGGTGAAGGGGACCTAAAGCACTTGCTGATGAACATCAAGGATTGCAGTTCTCAGTATGGATTACAACTTCACGTAAAGAAAACCCAAATCCTCACAACTGGCCCAATAAATAAAATTATGATAAATGGAGAAAAGTTTGAAGTTACCAAGGATTTCCTCTTCCTTGGATCTACAACCAACGCCATGGAAGCAGCAGTCAAGGGATCAAGGGGCACATTGCAAGCAATAAATCTGCTGCACAATACCTCTTTAAAGTGCTGAACAGCAAAGATGTTACCTTGAGGAGTTGGGAGTATCTGAACCAAGTCATGATGCTTTCAATTGCCTCATATGCAGCTGACAATTAGACACTGAATAAGGAGCATCAAAGAAGAGTCCTTGTCCTTCCATTGCGGGGCTGGAGAACAATAGTAAACATACCATGGGCTGCCAAAAGCACCAACAATCTGTCTGGGAGGAAGTATAGCCTGAATGAATGGTCCTTAGAAGCAAAGAGGCCAAGACTTCATCTTACGTACTTGGACATGCTATCAGGAGAGACAGGTCCCTGGAGAAAGACATCATGCTGGGTAAAGGAGAACAGTGACCAGAAGAGAGAGGTGTTAACACGGTGGAGCCATACTGAGCTCAAACTAAGAACAGTGGCGAGGCTGGCTCCGGCTTGGTCATGATTTTGTGCTGTCACCATAGGGTGGCTATGGTTCAGAACAGACTTGATAGCATCCCACATCAGTAGTCTTGTTTTTAGACACTTTCAAAACATATATTTTCCCTTAAATAGTCTTTATTCTTGCCCATAATGTCTAGCATCGGAAAGGTCTTCACAATATATGTTGTAAAATAATTTCTAGGGGATATTAAATAATAAGTGGGTTCCTAGCAGACACTTCTGGTCATATTTCTATTTTTTCATGTTTTCTCTTCATGTTTTTTCTTACTTCATTGACTAAGTTACTCAAACAAAAAAAAACAAACCTGTTTTTCTATATGAGTTCTTTATAAACCCCTGGCACCACTAAGGCTCCGCAGGAAAGGCTTTCAGAAACCACCTCACTGAGATTGGGTTGATTCTGACTCAGCGATGCTGTGCCTTTGGAGACTATTAACTCCAAAAGATGTCTGTTAACTGAAACAAATGTATATACTTCTTTCTGAGCTGCGCAGATTAAATTTAAGAATGTAGAGAAATAATGGCTTCACATTTTGATATTTTAAAAGGTTCCTATGATTTTGTTGCAGTACTTCTTGTCTTACCCATGTCTATGTATATTCACAAATTTTCAGTCAATTTTTGGTCAATCAGATTTTTTTCCAAAGAGCTTTTGTTTCCTACAGAATAAATGGCCATAGTATATTTTTCATTTGAAAATTTTAACGTGCTACATGATATATACTCAGTATGTAATCCTCTTTGATCTGTAAAACCTTGGTTAAAGAAAATAAACTGAGATTCTTATGTTCATACTTATAACTAATTCTAAAGGTGTAAACTATATAAACTAGAGGATATTAATATCACTAAACCACAATGTCTCACTCCTATTATATTAATAATATGAAAAATAAATTACATATATTTAAGATATTGTTATGAACTAAAATACAACTTACAAGTGAGCAAATATTGTATTTTTCTTTGACATTACAAAAATATCTCCTGGGGAAAAAACCAAAATGGAATAAATAAAATAACTCCTGGAGATGTCTCTTTGTCATCTCATATAGAGTATTGTTGATATTTTCTATATCCCATTAAGGCAATAAAAGCAGGTTTGGACCCTCCTTTTATTAAACAAAACCATTCACTAAAAATTCAAGATCCTGTGGAATCTGTTATTCAAAAATATTGTATTCAAGCACCGCGTGTGCTTTCGTTTCTTCCACCTCCCAACAAAATGGGAGCTACTGTGGATAATTAAAGAGCTGTTGTGTTTAACATACAGTTTCACTTTGCACAGGAAAGAACACTTTCTACCTACTGAGACTATCAATTTGAGAGTTAGGCTTGTCTGGTATAAATGGGACTGTATACCCAGTGTTATAAATAGTATTATCTTTGCTATATTTATTAAAATAGCCTATTACAAAGGTTTTTAGTGTTATTCTAGCCAGACATCCAATGACTAATACATAGAATTTTTCCACCTTACCATTTATTAGCTGAGTCATTGTTTTCCATCACACCTAAAAGTTTTTCTCAGACCACATATAATACTGTCTTTGAGTTATAATTTAATTGGAAATGATCACCAAGGAATTATTTATTTACCTTTAAAAAAGGAGTACCATTCATCCTACTCTTTGGCATGCATTACAAAGAGTTAAGCAAATCAGCAACGGATTTGGGTTACTTGTATTTGAAGCTCTTAGTTCATTATTCATTTTCTTATTTGTAAAATGATGAGACTACTATAATCTAACTAGAGTGCCTCACACATGGTAATTACTAGATACATAATTATTATTATTATTATTATTATTACAGAGAATCCACTCTTTTACAACTCCAAATAGTTATGCACATCCAGAAACAAACATGTGAATGTGCACACATACATAAGGTTTCATCGTCCATATTTAACTTTTTGATCCTTAAAGCTGTAACTATGTAACACAAATCTAATTTGCTCCCTG
>NW_022103915.1:79714606-79716875 GCF_000313985.2 Echinops telfairi | reverse complement strand
ACAACAACAGCTAATGCGACTGAACACACAAGCCTGTAACATGCTAAGCATTAGTGTACAGACATGTCATTAATACCTGCAATAATCCCATGAGATGAATCTGAAACCTGAGGAATGAAATTATGCACCCAAAGTGGCATAGCCTAAATGCAGGATGCTGATCCTGTAATCATAACACTCTACAATAATGATTCCCACAATTCCAATTATGAGATCTACCACTTACTGGAAAGGTTGGTACTCAGTACAGGTTCCACAAATATCTATCATTTAATATGTGTCAAGGAATTGTGTCAGGTTGTTAATCAAGCTAAATAACAGGTGTTTGTTTGTTTTGTCACTTGCCAGTGTACAGGAACAAATAGGTTGAAAAGGTGACTACTACAGTGGCATAGAACAATATTTTTTTCAGGTCTTTTTAAAATCATTTTATTGGGGACTCTTGCAGCTCTTATAACAATCCATACATCAATTTTATCAAGCACATTTGTACATATGTTGCCATCATCATTTTCAAAACATTTTCTCTCTACTTGAGCCCTTGCTATCAGCAACTCTTTTTTGCCTCCCACCCCCCACCTCGTGAACTCTCAATAAATTATAAATTATTACTATTTTCATATCTTACATCGTCTGCTCTCTCCCTTCACCCACGTTCCTGTTGTTTGCCCCCCTTGGTGGCAAGGAGTGATGGTGTTATATGTCAATCACTGCAAGTGGTTTTCCCTTTCTCCCCCTTCTCTTCACCTCTCCCCCCAAACTTCCTCCTTCCCTCAAGGTATCACTACTCCCATTACTGTTTCTCAGGAGCTTATCTGTCGTGGATTCTGTGTGTAAAGAGCTTTTATCTGGACCGGTGTACATGCTCTTGTCTAGCCGGATTTGTAAGGTACAACTGGTGTCATGACAGTGGGGGTGGGCTGGGTTGGGAAGCATTAAAGAACTAGAGGAATGTTGTGTGTTTTGCCAGTGCTATACTGCACCCTGGCTGACTCGTCCCTTCCTTGTGACCCTTCTGTGAGGTGATGTCCAATTGTCTGCAGATGGGCTTTGGGTCTCCACTTCAGCCCCCCTCGTTGGCTTCAACATGATTGTTTGGTTTTGGTCTTCTGATGCCTGATACCTTATCCCGTCAAGACTTCATGATCACACAGGTGGGTGGGATAGTTTTAATTAAAATATGTTTTATATTTTAATATCAATTTTTAAAATATTTTTCATTAGAAGTACACAGATAGCTGTGACAACCTAAAAGGTAATTTGGGGTTAACATTAAACAGGAAGTAACTAGGTAAAGTCACCTAGGCAAACAATGTATGATTAAATTTTTATAGCGAATTGTATAGTCCTTTTTTCAAAGACCCTTAACATAGAGTGTGCATTTAATGACACTTATCTGGTTTTGCTTTTTCATGCTCATAATTCCGGGGAAGCCAATAACTGCTGACACCTATGGGTTGTGGAGAGGTTTTATTGACAGTGCTACTTGTGATGAATAGGAGGCTTCTGCATTTTATTTTGTATTATTTTTAGTCCTTAAGTTATTTAAGAGAGTTCACATTTCCAAAATATAGAATACAGATATGAAATACTGAAATCTATTTATCTTTTGCGTCCATTCTTAACTCAACCATAACCATGATTATAATTTAATGTTATCAGTTATTTGTTATTAGAAAGAGATTCATGGCTCTTGGTAAAATGACTGGTTTACTGTTGTATGCTGAACATTTTGAAAATTATGTTAGGAGACCCGTGATCATCTTACAACTTATATGTTATCATGCCATAGTCCTCTTTAGACTTAGCATGTTAGTTCTAAGAACTGGTCTCTCTTGATAAGTTATCTAAAATATGTAAGACACAGTCTTACCATCTTCACTTCTAAGGAACACTGTGGCTGTACATATTTCAAGATAGATTTGCTTATTGTTCTTGCAGTCCGTGGCATATTAACCATTCTTTGCCAATACCCAGTCTTTCTTATTCATCGTGAAAGTATCAGAGTAAAAATCTACCAATCTATTATTATAGACAGGTAATGTGTAGCACGTAGTAAGAGCACAACAACAATGCTCAAAACCAAACTCACTGACATGGAGCGGATGTCAATTCATAGGCAAGCTGTACGACAAGACAGAGCTGCCTCTGTGACTTTCACGATTGTGACTCTTTACAGGAGGATAAACCCTCATCTTTCTCTCATGGACTGGCTAGTGGTTTCAAACTGCTGACTTTAACGTTAGTAGCCCAACTCATACGTAAAAAC
>NW_022103915.1:79708523-79713937 GCF_000313985.2 Echinops telfairi | reverse complement strand
TAAGGTTTTCATAAGAAAATTACAATACAAACTGGTATAAAAATATAGTAGTCCTATAATCTTACAATAATAAAATTTAACATGGTTGAAATTAGCCAATTAGAAAGGGGCAAATATTATATGAGAGCCCTGTTAGAAGGGAAGCACAAGATAAAAACTTTCCTACCAAAGGGAACAGGCTTTAGAGAGCACAGGAGGGGTGGAGGATAAATGGAGGGCAAGGGCAGATAAATTTATCATTTTAAAATTGTTATAAAAATAAAATGAAATTTAGCATGATCCATAACATCAAAATAGTTTAAACAATCCCTTTCCATTTAAGTTGAAAATTTCACAATATAAATATATGGTGATACAAACAAAGAGTACTATATAATATACTTTAAATGTAGATAATTTTTGTAGATTTTATAACTTGAAATATTTTATGACTTATGGTCTTCAAATGCAACACATATTAACTGAGAATAAATTATAGATGAGGTGCAAAATACTATTATTTTACACTTTCATAGATTGAATTTTATAAATATTCCTTTGAGAACTATTTTGTGAACATTTTAGTCTCATGCACACTAGCATAAATGGATGATAAGCTATGACACATTTTTTTATCACTATCTTCGAAACCACCTGCATTTCCAAAAGCCTCCAACAGCCATTATGGTTATATAGTATTATATTCAATCGGCTGTGCTTTGCTATTTGAAACATCCTGGTAGCCAAAGGGACTAAGATTTTAAAATAGAATATATATTACTTACATTTTTGTTTCTGACTAGTAGCTGACCAACAAATGTATGCATGGGGTCAATTAACCATAGTAGTTGAAATAAATTTAAGTAGGACCCACCCAAAAATATGTATTTTAAATACTATTCTATGGTTATAATCACATTTGAGAATAATTTGTCTTTATTATGTTAATGAGAGAATTAGGATAAGATGTATCTTGAATCAATTTCTTTTGAGATATAAAAAAATTCAATGCAAACTAGAAAAGAAAGACAAGGGAGTAGAGAGTTCACACAGCCTGAAGAGGAGCTCAGAAGGGACAAAGACAATCCTCCCGAGTTGACAAATAACAACTTTAACGTAAGAGCCAGCGCTGTGCATTTGGAGGTCTCACCTCCTAACCTATGACATACCACTCAGTTCTCCGGGTTGTTGTACTGTGGTGGCTCACATGGTGCCACGGCAACTGCAGCAGTAGTTCAAGTACCAGCAGGATCACCAGTGGTGGGCAGGCTTCAGAGGAGCTTCTAGACTAAGACAAACAGGGAAAACGGAAAGGGCTATTCACTTCTTGAAAAAACGAGAGATCTGACCAGGAAAAACTTAGCAGCTGAAAATTGTCCTGTACACTTATGGAAGATGAGTTCATCAGGCCAGAAGACATTCTAAACACAAATGAAAATGAACTTCCTCTTCACACTAGAGTTGACCTGAATAACGAGGATTGCTTAGCGCTTTCTGAGCTGCATTTGCTAATGTGGGACAGCGCAAGAGGAGAGGAAACAACTGCAGCATCCTCAGTACTTGGAATAAGCGACTTACTGAATCAATCTAGGCAAAAATAGAGGTCCCAAAACTGATAAGGAAGGGCAAAAATTGATATCCTCGTCATTTTAAATCTGAAATTATATGGTCTACGATGACAAATGAGGAAGATTGTTGTCACAGTCACCATCCAAGTTTATTTCAAATTCTATCTTGAAAGTATAATGCAGTTAGTGATAGAATAATATTCATATATGCATATGGAAAAGACCCATTAATATTATTATTATTAAGATTTATACACCAATCAATAAATTTAAAGATGAAGTAATTTAATATTTTTATCAACTGCTGAAATGGATCAAACATACAAACAAGATGCATTGTTAATTATGGATGATTGGAATATCAAAGTTGGAAATAAAAAAGGATTGGTAGTTTGGAAAATATGGTGGTGGTAATGTCTATGATAGTGCAGATAGCATGATAGAATTTTGCAAGACAAAAGATGTATTCATTACAAATGAGTCTTTTCAAAATTAATAATTATACATGTGGACATCACTTGTAATACACAGAATCAAATACACTCATCTATAGAAAGAGAAGATGCAGATGTTCAAAATCATTAGTCAGAACAAAATCAAGAACTCTGAACAAATATCAACTGCTCACATCAAATTTCAAATTGGCAATTTAAACACTGACAACATTCCCTCTTTGGGTTTTTTTTTTATTACATTCTTTGGTTTGCAGAAGGCTTGGGATAACAGTGGAAACACAAATCCACTTTCAGAGTCACTACCTGGATTAAGGCTCTGGTGAATTCCCTCCGACCATAGTTGAGGGATGTGAATAGCTTTGCTAACTCACAGAGAACATTGGAAAGTCAATTAAGGCAGAAGTAATTAGATTAAAATGTAATTCCTTATCATTAGATTTCCCTTTTGACCCATTGTGAGCTTGTTTTTAATATCTTATGCTTTCTTTTGGAATGATTCCCCCCGCCCTGTTTTTTGTAGTCATTGTTGAGAGTTTATTTGCGTGTTTGCTTCCTGCCTATGAAGCCTGATGTAGGTAGGTCAGTGTAGAAAGTAAGTGGGTTGATAATTGCCCAGGGGAATGTCGGGGGCAGGTGGAGGGGTGGCAATGGAGAACTAATGACAATACGTACAAGAAGATGTCCTGAAGTCAAATTGTGGTGATGATTTCATAAAACATAATATAATTGGAATGATCTCATTGTTTGATATGTGATGTATATCCCAATTAAAATATGATAGAAATTAAATTCAAATTGAAGGTAAAGGAAATTAAATGATTGTACCAGAGACAAAGTAAGACTTTGAGTATAGCCTACTTGAATTTAGAAGCTAAATTCTCAAGACTATATTTGATACACTGAACACTAATGACCAAAGACTAGAAAAGTTGCGAGATGACAGAAAGCACATGATTCAGGAAGAAAGTAAAAGTAATTCAAAAGACAGTAAAGATCCAGTGAATATAAGAAGAGAAAATGAAACTTATTCTTAAATGTAGAAAGCTCACCTGAATAGAAAAAAATGATGAAATAAAGAGCTTAAATGGATATGAAAGGGTGGTCTGAGAAAACAATATCGAGTATAATGAAGTGTGCAAAGACTTCATTATGGGGCTCTACAACTGCATAGCATGCTTTTCTTTGTACATATTATACTTCCCAAATAAAAGAGAATAATAATTAATTAAATTATTTTTTAAATGCATTGTCATAGACTTAAAAACCCTCCAGTATTCTGACCCATAAGATCTAAACATTGGTCTGAGAATAAAAGGAAGAACAGTAAAATTGAAACTGACTTCAATATTTTGAGATACAAGCCATAAGCTAGTTTCAAAGAAACAAACCAAAAAAGACCAAAATGGAAGGATGCTATGCATTTTTAAAGATGAAATAATACAGAAAAAAATGTAAGACTTGCAATACTGAAACATTCTGTTGGTAAAGTACTGAACAACAAAGGAAACATTAACTAAAGATGGCAGGTATTCACAGAGGACCTGTACCAAAAATTGATAGACAAACAACCTTTTTAGGATTCAGCATAGATTTAAGAACCAGTGGTACTATGAAAGGAAGAACTCTGTAGTCTACATAGAAGGCACTGGTGAGAAGCAGACAACAAGAGTCATTGGAATATCAAAGGAGATGTGTTAATCAAAGGATGCAGCACAGGAAGTACTCACCCAGCTCTACCACAAACTTTAGAAGACTTCCTCTGGCCAAACAAGTCTATATGTGTGCCCATTTCAAAGAATGGTGATCTGACAGAATGCGTAAATTATTGAAGAATATCATTGATTGCTGTAGCAGTACATCAAACTTTGTGAGTATATGAAACCGCAAATAATCAAATTAGATTTGGAAGGGTACTTAGAATGAAATATATCATTGCTGATGTCAGACCTTGACTGAAAACAGAATACTAGAAAGATGTTTACATTGCTTTATTGACTATGTAAAAGCTTTTGACTCGGATCCATAACACTTAATGGATAACATTAAGTGAGGTGAGTCAGGTGCATGGGGTCAGAGAGGCATGCAGTGTATTGCTAAAAACTGGCACACTGATAGGGCCGCATAAACAGAAGCATTGCCGTGGTGGAAAATCCAGTGCCCTGTCTACCACAAATCAGGCCTTATTTTGTCTTACATTGTTACTCAATCTTTTCAGTACCTCGAAATATAAAGCTTGATTAACAGTCCGACCTGGTGGAACAAACTCCAAGTGCACCACAAAGTCACCATTTTCATCCATTTGGGAAGTTGACAGAGGTCCAGAATGAGGTTTGTCAGCAATCAACATTTTGCCTTTTTAGAAACCACTTGTGCACTTGAGTTTTCCCCATATTACTAGTGATCCTTGTAAGCTGTGTTCAACAGTTTCTGCGGCACTTTCCCTGAGTAGGAAACAAAATTTCACAGCTGCACGCTGTTCTCTTAATCGGCCCTCACAAAAAATGAGGTTCAAGCAAAACTCCATTTACGAAAAATTCACTGAGACCAGAGAGAACCTTCCCAGGTGACACCACTGGGTGCACTAACTCAGAGCAAGTTGCTCGATGTTTGCCTAATGGGACAAAAGCATACTATGAAAGTTCTGCTCTGCAGTGTGCAATTCTGTTTTGAGGGGAGGGGGCACCCCTTGTATATAAACTCAAAGGAATATATAAACAAAGGAAAAGAATGCTGTATGATTAAAATCATGAAAGGTATGCATCAGATTTGTATGATTTACCATGTTAAATAAATATGTATGTTGAACATAATCCAAAAATCCTATGTGAAGAGTCAGTGTCAAAAAAATATAAAAGCAGGATTGGAGGACATTTCTTTCTTTTTTCATTAAAACAGAATCATGATTCATTAGAGCAGAAACTCAAACAAATGTTCCTATTGCACAAATGATACATTGTCATTATTGAAAAATCAGAATATATAAACAAAATATGTCCGCAAGAAATATGTGACTAAGTTTTTCTGTATCAGTTTTGTGACAAGTGTGACTAACTCAAGGTTAGTGTTAATTTCTGAGTTCAGAACCTCTTGGGAACAATTTACATCTTCTGCTGCATATGTTCTTGGCCCAGCCAAGGTCACACTAAAGGCTTTGTCTTCATGTGCTTCTGTTTAGGACAGAGTAGCCTTGAAGCTATATTACTTTCATTTCCCACAGCTACTTCGTTTGTTTATGGACTGCCACAAAGGAGGAATATGAAGGCCTGAATTATTCAACAGGAGGAGACTCCATTCTAGTAAGTTCAACAGGGTTCTTACTGGATCTAGTGCTATTGTTTTGGGGTTTTTTTTTTAAATCATTTTATTAGGGGCTCATACAACTCATCACAATCCATACATACATCAGTTGTGT
>NW_022103915.1:79689548-79707478 GCF_000313985.2 Echinops telfairi | reverse complement strand
GTGTGAGTGTTGCTGTCTCTCATCTAGATGGCTGCTTGTTTATCTTCAGGTCTTTAAGACTTCAGGTGTTATATCTTTTGGTAGCTGGGCACCATCAGCTTTCTTCACCATATTTGCTTGTGCACCAATTGTCTTCAGTGATTGTGCCAGACTGCCGAAATTTTAGAACAAAGTGTTCTTGTGATGAGGGAGTACTTATGCAGGGGCCCACTGTCCATCTGTTTTCTTAATGTACATAAATCTATTTTCCCCTCATCGTATATAAATATATTTACATCTTTATATGCCTGTATTTAAATCTCTATGACTACCCTTTGCCTCCTAGTTCTTTCCTCTATTTCTTTGTACATTCCCCTTGTCCCACTATCATGTTCTGCCTTCATCTGGGTTTCAGGAATTCCTCTTGGTTACATTGCCCTTGATCCAGCCCTGCCAAACCTTCCATACCCTCCTTGCCACTGATTTTGGATCACTTGTTGTTCCCTTATCCCTGGGCTTGTTAACACCCACTTCCTTTCCCCCACCTCCCCTACTCCCATGTACCCCAGGAACTGTCACCCCATTGTTCTCTCTTCTGGCTTGTTTATTCCGCCTACCCCTTCCAGGTAAACATGTTATGTACCATCACAAGACTGAGTACAACAAAGCAACAACAGAAAGTAAAACAATAGCTACAACAACAACACACACACACAAACTGTATAAATAGTTCAGGGTCTATTTGTTGTGGATTGGATGACATTTCTGTAACAAACTGCAAGATGCAAATGGGCATGTCCTTGCTTGAGGAAAGTAATGATAGCTTGAAGCACTTAATGGTGAAGATAAATACTACATGATTTACAATGAATTACATTCAAGATAAAGGAAACAAAAAGTATTTTCAAATGGACCAATGAGAAACATTATGATCAGTGGGGGAATTATGGAAGTTGTCAAGGATTTCATTTTACTAGGATCAACAAGCAATGCACTGGTAGCAGTAATTTTTAAAAATCAGACCATATTGTAGTGGGGAAATCTCTTGCAAAACACTTCTTTAAAATGTTCAAAAGTGAAGATGTCACACGCCTTACATGCATGTGGAAGCTTGGCAATGAGTAAAACAGCTGGGGATGGACTGGTGCATCTGAATTACGGCTTCAGAGAAGACTATTTAACACACCAAAGACTGTGAGAAGAACGAGAAAATTTGCTTGGAAGATGTACAATCAGAGTGCACTTCATCTGTGAGTACGGCGACTAGTTGTCTGGCACACTTTAGACTTGTTGATAGGAGGTTGTAGCCTCTAGAGAAAGATTGTCTACTTAGTCAAAGAAGGTCAAATAAAAAGAGGAACACCCTCGATGAGACACATAGACATAGTGGCAGTTACAGTGTGCTCGACTATTAAACCAACTGTGCCAATGGTACCGGGTTTGGAAGTGCTTTGTTCTGTTTTACATAGATCAGTTATGCATTGGGAAAAACTTGACAACACTTCACAATGACTGTGGAATTATACATCCTGCTGTTAAAGACATTCACTTGTTGTATTTCTATTATAGCAGTACTAAATAACTACAACAGCAATTAGTGGTAAGAAGTCAAAGCGTTGTGCTAAAAACTACCTTCGCTGTGGATGTGGTTTTGTAATTGGCTGAGTTTTGAAGTGCCAACTCGATTACCTTGTAGTGGCTGTTGGTAGAATTGTGAACATCAAGTGCAATTTCATTCAGAGCTGATAAAAAGTGAGGAGGGCTATAGTGAAAATCTCTATTATCTCAGAGACTATATACAACATACACAAAGTTGCTGGAAATGTGGACAGTGAATGTATTTCTGTGAAACTTTGAAAGGAAATGATAAGAAGGTGATGGGGCAATTTAAGAAAGCCGATAGTTTCTATGCAATGGCACAGCCCATGTCTGAGATACATTTATATCTTTGGCAGAAAATAGAACTTGTGATAGAGTTAGATATCTGGCTGAGAAGATATCTAAGCAAGATTTTAAAGGGAATGATTTCTCTTTTCTGCTTACAGTAAAATGAACTGAAAAAATCAAAACAGAACTTAAAAGTTTTGGAAAATACTGTTGTACAAACCAAAAACATGATTCCTAGAATTTAACCCAAAGATATGAATCTGTATTCCTTGTTACTCTGACTGATGGGTCTAACCAAACTCAGTAGAAAATCCATCTGTTTAAACTAGCAAGAAAGAAAGGAAAGACAGAATATGATCTGCCACTCCATAGGCAGGAAACAGGTCAAAGGAACTACATATGTTGTCTTCCTAGGAAATAAAATACATAAAAGAGCTGCTAGGTTTCTCCAATGGGTAATACCTTGGTTCTTGGCTTCTTAGATGAGATGAAAGAATTCACATCGAGGCGCATATTGTAATCCAAGTGGCGCATTCTTCTGAAGTACAGGGCAAGTTTCAGGTTTCACAATCTCAGTGGGGTTCACAACTGGGAGCAAGCAACCTCATGGAAATGCAGAGCTGGTGGCAGGGTGGGGGATGGTGGTAATTGGGGATGGCAGGGACTAAGGGGTTGAGGGAACAAGGGGCAAGAGGGTGCAGACCCAGTGAGCAAGGGGGCCAGAGCGTGGGGCCAAGAGAGAGAGTCCCAGAACATGCTCTCTGCCTTTATTCTAGCCCAGCCGCTGGCTAGGGGAAGACATAGTGGGTGGTATTAGTTCACCCCATTGGCTGGGTTGAGACCACGTGAGTGGTGTCATGAGCCTGGGCCTAGTGGACCGCCCAGGTGAACCTCCCACCTGGCTCAGGGGCTTGAGTATGAGCATGCTCAGTTTGGGGTCTTCAAAGACATTTAATGGCTGCCGGATTTCTTTCCAACCTCCTCTATGGCTGCCTTTGCAGGCGTGGGAGGGACAGCCCCTTGTCCCTAAACTAGCTACCTAGCATTTCCCCAAGACATGTGGCTTTGGGGTCCACACCCTTCCTACTCTGTTGGGAGGGGCTGTCTGCTTAAGGGCCCACAGTGATGAGGTTGGGGTGATCCAGGAGCTGGTGATTTGGGGGTTGACATTCATGGCTTAAGGTCATTGGTAACCTGAAAACTTCTGGAAGAATCAAAACAGGTGAACAGTTTCGGTAAGGCTGGGGCAAAGCTGTGAGGTAGTAGTGCCTTTGGAAGTGTGGGTTAGGGTCACTGGATGGTTTGAAAAGAAATCTCAGATTGACAGGCACAGGTGCTAGTCTAAACACAGGAATCATGTGAAAGCATTTACTAACTTAAAGATTGTTGTGGGCCTACGGGAGGATTTTCTGTGGAGCACTTAGCTGTCTTGGGGTGGCGGTTAAACACCATCTTAAGACCATCTAAGGGTTCACAGGAGTACTTGTCTGTTTTCTTGGCTTCTTGGGGGTCTGGTTGCAATGGCTTCCAGGGTTTCACCCATGAATGGTGGATCCAAGCACTTTGCCCTCAAACTTTAAGGGCAGGGTGGGGGGAGAGGAGGTAGAGAGAATTATTGGGAAAGGACCCTTCCACACGGGCTAGAGCTGGGATTGGGGGAACCGTCTTTCCAGGTTTTTATAAGAACTAGGTTTCTGAGAGCCAGCACGAGGGTGGTAGCTTTTTGTCCCCATGGGCCTAGATGAGCCCATACTGATGGAATGTCTCCTGGCACTGGGCTACTCTATGGCATATTGCTCTATTAAAGCTACCCGAGTCTATAGCTGGCTATGGTACAAGGAAAGGTCACCCAATAAAACTTCATAAGGGCTCATGTAGGCTGCCGTGGAGAAATGCTGAGACATAACAGAGCTATTGACAGTGCATCTTTGCTGTTCGTCTGGGTCTCTGGTGTCAGTTTCCTGAGGGATAGCTGTAAGTGTTGGTTAATTCTCTCTCCCTGCCCTGAGGACTGCGGCCCTCTGGAACAGTGAAGACAATTAGTTATTGCTAAGTGTTGAGAGACTTCCTGAGTGATTTGGGAGATGAAAACCGGCCTGTTATCACTTTTCAGTGATTTGGGAAGCCCAAATCAAGGAATTACTTCCTGAAGTAGCCTTTCAGACACTTCATGAGCCTTTTCAGTGCAAGTGGGATATGCTTCAATCCACCTGGTAAAGGTGTCTATGAACACTAGAAGAGATGTGAATCCTTGGATGGCTGGAGCCTGGGTAAAATCTATCTGCCAGTCTTCCCCAGGGTAGAATCCCTTGTGCTGGGCAGGCTGAGCAAGGTGACTTCTAAGTGTCCCTTGGGGACTGCTGGTCTGGCAGGTGGGAGAGTGAGAGTTTACTGACCTGATAGTCCAGGTTAACTTGGCCCCACAGAGTGAGCAGGGTCAAGGAGGGTTTATGGCTCAGATGGGTGGTGTCGTGGAAAGCTTTTACAACTTTCCACTGTAGCTTTTATGGCAATAGGAGTTTGTTGTTTTTCTCCCACCATTCATCGGGTTGAAGGCAGAATTCCTGAGTTTAAGTTTGTTCCACTTCTGAAGAGTAATCTGGAAGAGGAAGCTGGTCAGGGAATTAAGGCATTTATGAAGGTTAGGGGGCTCATGCCCAGGGCTGCCTGTCAAGCTGCCCTGTCAGCTGCTTGGTTGCCCACGGCGACCCCTGAGTCATCCTTCTGGTGCCCTCGGCAGTGCACTGCCACTTTAGAGGTTTTTGGACAGCCTCTAAGAGTGCACTGACTTGGTTCCCATACTTAATGGGGCTCCTCTGAGTAGTGAGTTATCCTTTTTCCTGCCATATTGAAGAGTGTGCACTGAGAATGAAAACCCCATTTTTTGAATCTATGTACAGAGTAAATTTCTTTCCCTCTGCTAGCTCCAGGCCCTGGGACAAAGCTATGAGTTCAGCCAGCTGGGATGAAGTACCAGTGGCAGGACATTGGCTTCAATGACTTGGGTCGAGGGATACAATGGCATCACTGCACACTCCATTGGTCACAAAGCTGCTAAAGCCAGTAGTTGGTCTTTAAAGCCTTCCTGAGGCAGGTTACTTGTAGACAGTAGTTCAAAGCAGGAAAGGAAGGGCTCAGAGTCCACCCCAGAGACAGGGAAAAACACAGCTTGATGGAGAGCGCTTCAAATCTGAACGGTGATATCAGGTGATAGAACTTTCCCATTGTTCCTATGTGGGGCTTTACATCTCCTCTGCAGTAAAGAACATTTGGAAAGCTATCGGGGGACTAGGATGAGGCCTTATGATTATGTAGATGTATAGCTTAAACACTATATCTCAGCCTAGAAGAGCGGCTTTATATTCCGGGACTACTAGAAATAAATGAGAGAAGAAAAAGTTGCCCCAGAGACACCTTAAGCGTTCTATGAAGTGTTTGACTACAGGTTTTCCTGACACTCCCAGGATGGTGCAAGTGCATGGTGCCAGGATCCGGGGAAGGAGGTAAGGACAGACTAGGCATCCCAAGGATCTAGGAGGAAACTTAATGACCTGCTACATCTATGCTCATCCAAAGGCGCCAGACCAGTAACATTGATCTCCTTCTGCTGGGCCGCCCGGGCAGGGATGTTTCAATCCTCCGTTAGCAGCTGCACACTTGCCTGGGGGTGGGTTCCATCCAGGCTGCCTCCCATGGGACAGAGAACTGCCCAATGACCAGTCTGTTTGCAATGGTAGCATGAACCTCATGGAGGCCTATTCCAGTTAGGGCAATTCCTTGTCTAGTGACCCAGGCGAAGGAACACATGGCACCTGGTCCCTTGTTCGGGGATTTGGGAGGCAGTTGATGGGCATTGTTTAGCAATGGTGGCCAGTACCTGTGCATGCCTAACATTCTTCCTTCTCTCCTTCTGATCCTGGGTTCCCCACTCTTTGTCCCTATTGTCAAAGGCTGCATTGGCACTAGTGTCCATCTCTTCTAGGGTCACTCCTTCAGGCTTGTGCACTAACTTCTGGGGCTTTTTTTGGATGTCTGCCTGTGTGAGAACTTTGTCTCTGAGTAGGATTTGCACTTCATATGAATCTATGTCTATTGTGGTGTGATACCTTGGAACTTCTCTCAGCCATTCTAAGAAACTGTCATTAGGGTCTTTGGTTAATAGCTTCCATTAGAAACTTTCGATATAAACTTTCATTAGGGTCTTTGGTTAATATGGGACTTTCATTAGGTCTTTGGTTAATAGCTGTCACTGTACTGTAGTTTTTGGCCTTTTTCTGCCCTGACTTTAGTCCAGTTTTTATACACACCAAAAAGTGTCCCCACACCCACCTCTCATTGGGATCATTATAATCCCAGGTTGGGTCAGTTGGAGGCAACCTGTTGCTCCTATTAGATACTTTTCATTCATCACATGTAAACCCTCTGCAAACTTCCTCACTCCCTTCAGCACTTGCTCTTTCTCAAAGTCTGCCATAGTCTGTTCCAGAATCATTATTACATCCTTCCAAGCCAAGTCCTAGGCTAGGGTGAGGGAATGAAAGGTCTCTATATACTGTTCTGGACTCTCTGAAAACTTCCTAGGTCACTCTTAATGTGCTTGAGTTCAATTAAGGTGAAAGGCTTGTGAATTGCCAGGCACCAAATTTCCCAGATGCCTCTATTAAGGGTAGGACTTTGACAGGGGCATCTTTGCCCTCAGCTTCTACAGGTGCAGGGACCAAAGGTGGTGTGGCTTGGCAGGGAGTACAGGGCCATTCAGCTTCAGAGCCCCTTAGAGGGTCCTTGGTACACTTGGAACAAAGGCCTTTGCTGCTTCTCAACAGAAAAATGCTTTAACATAAGGGAACTCCGCCCACGTCCCCATCGCTTTGCAGAAACCTTCCAGCTGAATCAGGGTCAGGAGGGAAAGTGTGTCATTCTTCCACCAGGATTCCCCAGCACCTAGAATGTACTAAGGCCAGAGGTTGTTACAGAAAGATATTAGCTTCCATTTATTTAGTGTCGGTGGGTCAGCTCTATGCCAATTAGACAGGATATAATGCAATGCTGTTCCCTTGGGGACAGATCCTTCATTGCCCATCCAGAAAACAAAAACAGCAGGAAGATTAAAGAGCCAAGTGCACTGGGGTCTGAGCTTGAAGTCCCAGCATGCACCACACCTAAGACAGTATGAAATTTGAGTCCCAAACAGGAGCCCCTGCTCAACAGAGTGGGTCTGGGGGCCTGTCTCTCCTGATGAACTGGGCCCTGATCCTTTTCTAGACAGTAAGAAAGACATTGTAGGCCCCCAGGTTGGGTGACCTCAAAGACCAACAGAGGGGTGACTGGGATAAGTAATTCACCTGAACCTCCAATGGTGGGACCACTGCTTGGAGGTGCCTCACCCTTGCCTTCAAAGGCAACCACTGGATTATGAGTGGCTTTTCCCCAACCTTTGAAGGGGACGAGAGACCTGTCAATTAGATCAGTGTACTTTCAGCCACTCTAGGGAAACTGGTATCCTTGGCTGGAAACAAACTGTCACAGTGGAACTGCACCAGGAATGTAAATGGTCCGGAGGTCAGAAATTGAAGGCAAGGAGACAGTTGTGCTGCCTTTCAAAGCAGCAGGCTTAGCAGTTACTTCAATGTCCTTGCTTTCAAATGCTTTTTGGCAAAGCTTGGCCAGAGGGAAAACCAACCAGTTGGAGAACCAAACTACAAACTAGCAGAAAACCAAGGCCAAACACCAAAAGAGGACCACGCTACTTGCTTGTGAATAGGAGCGAACAGTTCAGAGGCATACGTGGGAAAGGCCAGGCCAAAAACCGTGGGAACCGGGTGGGGCCAAAGACTGTGGGAACTAGGCTGGGCTAGCCCCAAAGTCCCCAACCCTCACCCCCCACTTGGTTGGAGCACTGGATGCCCACTTGGTGAGGTCGGCATAAGACCACGTGTTCAGTTACCCTGAAACAAAATGGTGGATACTGCGAGGCTCCATCTTGGTGAGCTTGGTAGAGTCACGTGTTCAGCTACCATGCAAGAAATGGCTGAGTCAGCGGCCAAAGGGCAGAAAACATGGGGAACCAGCATACTGAAGAGAGACCAATGGATTTATACTAGTGGCAATTTGTTGGCAGGGACAGGGAGCAAAGCACTGGAAAGCAAAAAGGCTTTTGGGACCAGAGCTCCCCAAAACTCTACACAGCAGTCTCCTGGTTGCATCACAGGGAGGCTTAGGGAAACAGGGAGGCACCCGTTAGAGCCGACACCCTGAATTTGGACTTCTAAACTGTAAGAAAATCAATTTATATTTGTTAAAGTTATTCACTTATGGGATTTCTATTATAGCAGCACTAAAAACCTAATAATGTTTTCAGTAGCGGTCCCCACAAAAGTGTGTAGCTTATTTATTTTTCATAGTCTTTGACTTATGAACATTTTCAGATATAGTGCACAAAAAAATGAAATAGACTGTCTACTTCTGAGGAGCTAGCCAATAAAAATCTTATAAATATCAACAAAATATTGTCATAACTAGTCATAAAAGAAAATATACCTCTCAGGTTGGAAAGCAATGAAGTACAACTGAGGAAGACTTGCCTTTCAGAATGAGTGAACCATACTGATGTGGATGCAGTAAAGGCTTTAGGACATATGTTTGCTGTTGAGACTCAAAATGAGAAGAAGCACCCTCAAATACTCATTGCTAATCATAATGTGTAATGTAAAATATGAAGCTAGAAAAATCAGAAGCCATAAAAAGTTGAAATGGAGCACATAAAGATTAATATCCTAGGCATAAGTAGGCTGGAATGGATGGATATTGGCCATTTTGAATCAGACAACTATATGGTTTATTATGGCCGGAATTAAAATTTAAGAGAAATGGTATCACAATCAAATTTGGGGGGAAATAAAGTTCTTTCATGAAATATAGTACTCTTCTTAAGATAACATCTATACACTCAAAGAATTTCTCCAGTGTCTTAAGTCTGAAATTGGCTAAACATGCAATTGATATACATTGATAATTATTGGTGATTGAAATGGTAAAGTTATAAAAAATGAACAAAGTAGCAGTACTTGGAAAATATGGCCTTGGTGATAGAAGTAAAACTGGAGATCACATGATAGAAATCTTCAAGACCCATGACTGTTTTTCACAAATACCTTTGCTACCACTACACAAAAGGCTACTATCCTGGTGAATGTCTCTGGTCGCATACATACAAAGCAACAAAGTAAGAGAGCTCAATATCAACAGTTGAAACCATGCCAGGGACATAGATCATTATTTGCTCATATGTAAGTTCAGGTTGAAGCTAAAATAAATCAAATCAAGTCCATGAGAGTCAAATAGAGCCTGGAGTACATATTGCACAAATTTCAAGACCATCTGAAGAAAAGATCTGATATGGTGAACACTAATGAAAAATACTTGATGAGCTAGGTTATGAGATCAAGAATGGCATACAGAAAGAAAGCAAAAGGCTATTAAGGCCATTAAAAAGACAAAAAATAAAGAAAAAACCAAAGTAGATGTCAGAAGAGACTCTGAAACTTGCTCATAATCATGGGATAGCTAAGGCAAGTGGAAGAAATGATGGAATAATAGAGCCAAAAAGAAAATTTCAAAGTGCAGCTTGGAAAGAAAGAGAAATATGCAAAGACCTAGGGTTAGGAAACCCCAAAAGAAGAATACTCTCAACATATCTTAAACTGAAATAACTAATGACAAAAGTCAAACCTTGGGTTGCAATATTGAAAGAGTCTATAGGCAAAATAGGAATCAAAAGAAGGTGTAAAGAATAGAGTCACTGTACCTAAAAGAAGTAGTCAACCATCAGCCATTTTAAGAGATCTCATTTGATTAAGAACCAAGGATACTGAAGGAAGAAATCCAAATTGCACTAAAGGCATTAGCCAGAAACAAGCCTCCATGAAGTGATGGAACTGAAATATTTCACCAAGCTGGTGAAGCACTGGAAGCATTCACTAGTCTCTGCAATACATTTAGAAGACAACTACCTGGCTAATGGCCTGGAAGGTATCCATATTTGTACCCATTCCAAAAAATGTAAGACAATATAATACACAAAGTGTAGAGAAATATCATTAGAATTACATGCATGTAAAATTGTCCTGAAGTTTATTGAACGATGGTTGCAGCACTACATTGTCAGGGAATTGCCAGGAATTCAGATGAGGTTTAGAAGAGGACATGAAATCGGGAATAGCATTGCCACTGTCAGATGGATTCTGGCTGCAAGCTCATGTGGAACCTGAACATGGATCAAGAGGCAATGTTTGAATAGAACAAAGTAATAATATGAGGTTCAAAATCAGGAAAGATGTGCATCAGGGCTGCATGCTTTTGCCCTACTTACTCATTCTGTACGCTGAGTAAATGACCAGACAACTGGACCATAGGAAGAATGTGGCATTGGGGTTGGAGCAAAGCTCATTCACAATCTTGGATATGCAGATGGCACAGCCTTGCTTGCTGACATCTAGAGGGAATTGATGCGTTTGTTGATGAATATTAAGGATTTCAGCCTTCAATATGTTATAACAATGTAAAGAAAACCCAAGTCCTCACAAATAGAATCACCCTCACAAATGGACATCACAACTGGGAATCATGTTAAATGGAGAAAGGTTTGAAGTTATCAAGGACTTTATTTTGCTCATAGAAGCAGCACTCGAGAGATCCAAGGACACATTCATTGGTTTAAATCGGCTGCACAAGTCCTCTTGCAAGTGTTGAAAAGCAAGTAGGTTACTTTCAGGAATAAGGTGTACCTGATCTGAGCCATGTTATTTTTGATTGCCTAATACGCATGAGAAAGTTGGACATTTAACAAAGAAGACCTAAGAGGTGATATATTTGAATTACGATTTGGTTAGACAACATTGAAAAATCCCGTCAAAAGAATGAGTACATTTGATTTGGAAGTAGACAGAATGCTTCTTAGAAGCAAGAATGGTGAAACCTTACCCCATGTACTTCGGCAATGCTATCAGGTCCCTAAGAAAGGACATCCTGCGTGGTAAAGTAGAATGGCAGTTGAAATGAAGATCCTCAGGAGCTGGATTTACAGAAGGTCTGCAAACAGGCTCAAAGGGGACAGCTGGGAGGATGGCACAGAACATGCAGTGCTTTGTTCTTTCATACGTAGGGTTGCTATGAGTCAGAATAGGCTCACCGGCACCTACCAACAAATAACCAAGAAATTAGTAGTGATTGTTTCGTAATATAATGTAACGTAATGTAATATAACATATGACACAATTCATTAATTTTGTGCAGTTGCCTTCTATGATTACTTTTAAATCAGTGTAAAACAAATAAAAGACCAGGAAGAAAGAAAAATAGCTGCCATCTTGGGAACTCATTAAAAATTACCCTATGTGTGATTTCTCACAGTATAAATATGCTCCATAGAGTTTTCTGTGTCTGATTTTTCGGGAGTTGAACTGGGCTTTTCTTCAAAGTTAGTTGCCCTGGGTAGACTTGAATATAAAACTTTTAGTTACTAAATAGCTTGGGTGTTAGCTATTTGTATCAAAGAATACAAAGTAATAGGAATTAATATTTCTACTAACTTATTTTATCATGACCATGTTCTAGGTTATGATGGTTAATTTTATAAATCATGGTGGTTGGATTATAGTGCCAGTTTGGCCAAACATTAGTCCAGACTTTGCTGGGAAGAAGTTTCATTTATACGATCAACAGTTGCCATAAGTTGACTTTAAATTTTTTAAAAAGAGTATTTTGGAAAATGTTGGTGAATCTTTTCCAATCAATTGAAGACATAAAGAACACTCTCATCAACAACTGTTCATTATAGTTGTATTTACTGATAACATTATAGAGATTCTTAGGGGTTTGAAATAGTATCTTACTATGGTTTTGTTGTATATTTATTTCTCTCCTGATTAGTGAAGATGAGCACCTTTTCATGTGACTCATTTATATATCTCCTTTATGGAAATATCTATTAAAATAGTTTGTATATTTCTCAAAGTGAGTTATCTCTTATTATCTGTAAACATTTGATTTGTGCACTGGTGAATATGTGTGGTTATAATTAATTGAAAAACCAGCTTGATTTTTCAAATGGCAGGAATGTTCTTCATTTTTAAAGCTACTAAAAGTACAACAAAATAGTTTGCTAATATTTAGAAGAGAAATAATGGGTGAAAATGTATATACCACATGTTAATTCATATTAATAAATGTTCTCTATTGATTTATATAAAGATCAACTAGGTGAATAGTATCTGGCATATCTATATTTCACTTTGTCATTTAACAATTCAAACATACATGTTCAGGAAACTGCATGCAGAAGTGTCATCAATATGGCACAAGAAGAGCAAGCTTTCTAGGTGTGCAGCATGTGCAGTCTCATGGGACTCTACATGAGGAAGCGCCCTGGGGTTGGTTTCACGCTTTGGTATTGCTGTCGCTGTCTTAAAATTCTTAATAACCTTTCAACAAAGGTCCTGACTTTTCCATGTATATTGGGTCCGTTTAATCATGTAGCAGATCTTGTCCACAATAAATAGAGGAACTATGTTTCAAACACAAGTAAGTGTGGTATAAAAACAAAACTATAGTACCTAAGCTCAAGATACATATAGTGATTTTAACATATGTTGAACCTAATTTACTTTACATTGTATTTCACCTTGAAAGTTTACCTTCAACAAAATGTAAATAAGTTGATATCTGTTGTGAGTTCCTTATCCATTTTTATGTTTAATCTACAAAGAGCCATTGTCACAGAATAAATTAAGAGTTGGAAAAGTTAATTAAATTTTAATTTAAATAACTTTTCTAACTCTTTGAGACAAAATAACTATGTTTTCATTCCTCTTAATTGATTTTGATAATGGTAGTGGTATCTGAAGGAAGCAGTTTTATATTGAAATCAATACACTATATTTTAATTTTTTCATTTTAGAATCACTATGATAAAAATATATCATAAAATTACAATTTGAAGTACTACTCTGATACAAAATTAAAGAATGTTTATATGGAATCTTAAAAACTTTTCAAATTTCACTTGATAAGCTTATTAATAACAATACTTCCTAGAGATTAAGGTCTTATTTTAGTAAACTTGACTTAGACCATGATCTGTTGGCCAAACCTGATGTGGTAATATATACAGTGAAATTCTAGCTCGCAGCTTGCAGTGTTTTAGTTTTCCCCCCATGTCTAATTCTGCAATGACTGGCCTTATTACAGTTCCTCAATATTCTCAACGTATTGATATACTTTAGATAGTGGAATTGATTTTTAGCAGCCAATCTTTCTTTTTCTTACATTATTTATTAGTTCACGAAGTTGAAATGAGAGAAACTCCTTTCACTTGACTTGTACACAGACTAACCTCATTTTCATGACATTGTACAGTATAATTTTGCTATTTTTTCATATGACTAATATATTGAGTATGAAGATTACTCATAATGAAAATTATGAATAAATAAAAACTCTAATAGTACAGAGTATTGGATTGCTAGGTACAGTTCATTGTGAGAAATGAAATCTATCAATAGTCAAGGCTAAAACTTGATTACTTTTCAAGATAAGAAATATAAAGTTAATTCTGGCTAGCATAAAAAATATGAATATATGTTTCCAAAAACTTTTCTAACAAAAGAAGCATTTACACAGATAAGATGATACAGAAAAAAATGAGGTAAGCGACAGACTTTATGATTTCAGAAAATAAAATATTAATTTAAAAATCATAAACCCTCAATATGTGTAATAAGTATAATATTCAATCAATTAATCTGCAGAGATTATGACTGTATTTACATAACCCTACAGCTAGAATATTCTTTAGAAATAATGATCTGTACTTTAGAAATATTATGAGGAGAGACTAGTGCTCTGAGACAGATGTCAGACTTGGGGAGGTAGAGTGTCAGAGAAAAAGAGATGAATGGGCACAACTGGGTTCAAACACAGTAGCAAGGGTGACCATGGTGTAGGACTGGGCCATGTTTTATTCTGCTGTAACCTAAGATCAGAGCAAACATGAAGGCACCTAACAACAACACACACATGTTTCTATTAAGGAAGCAATAGTCTCTGAAATTTCTTATGGAGGTAAATATGGAATGCCTCAAATAATGTTACATTTTTTCACTTGATTTTGAAAGATGCTGGTCAAGTCTCAATTCAGCTCCCAACAATCAGTGTGATGGTGGGTTTAATATAGATTGTTGTTGCTGTTAGTTCCCAGAGAGTCTGTTCCAACATAAGATAACCAGACGTATAGTAAAGCAAAGCATTTACTGGTCTCCTGAAGGCTATTAGATTTTAGCTGCAATGTCAACCCATCTCACTAAAGGCCTCTCTTGCCTTCTTATCAACCATAATAATAATTTTCTAGTCCCTAGTCTTTCCAGGTGATGTGTCCAAAGTAAAAGAGTTCAGTTTTGTTATTTTCATGGTTCATGAGCATTCTGGTTGTAGTTCTTATGTTATTTAGAATGTACATTGATGGAGCTAACTTCTATTTAAATCTTATCTCAGTCCACAAGAACTTATTTCCTTTTTATTTCTCAATGACTCAAAAGAACAATGAGATACCAGTACACATCTACTAGAAGAGATACAACTCTTTACCAGAAAAGAAAAAAAAAGGATAGTTTCAAATATTGCTGTGATTGTAAAATAGCAAGAAGTCATATTCATTGTTGTTTGAAATGGAAAATGGTACGAGCTCTTAGGAAGAAAGTTTGGAAATTTATTACTAATCTAAATATCCCTAGCATATACTCTAGCAATTTCACTTAGATCTTTACCCAAATATGTTAAAAAATTGTGCCAACAAGACACCTCTACATGGATACTTATAGTGCCTTTATAAATAATTTCAAAACTGATAGTAATATATGTACATCGATTGTATAATAAATAAATAAGCTTCTATCTACATAAATAATATACTATTATTTATTGGTGAAAATAAATCATTTACCAAGCCATGAAAATATAATGGGAGGAGGACCATCCAAAATGCATATTGCTAAGTGATAAAAGTTACTCTGCAAAGGATATACTATGTGATTCCAAATATGTGACATTGCAAACAAAGCAAAATTATGAAACATCAGTGGTTGTTACATGTTCAGTAAAGGGGAAAACATGAATAAGTGCAGCACAGGTAATTTTAAGGGGAATTAATTAGTCCATATGCCTTGGAGTTTACATGACATTTTTCAAAGCATAGTTATACAACACAAAGACTAAACTATAATGAAACCTATGGGCTTTAACCCACTGCCCTTGAGTTAATTACAACTTCTATTGACCCTATAGAATAGAGTAGAAATGTCCCCATAAGATTTCTGAGACTTGAAATCTTTATGGGAGTAGAAAGACATCCTCACCTGAAGAAGCTCCTGGGTTTGAATCACAGACCTGATAGTTAAAACTTAACACACTGCACAAATAAGGTTCTTCCTGGACTTTAGTTAATGATCATAAATGAGGATCAGTTCATTAGTGGTAGTAAGTGGATAACATTGATACAATATACTAAAAATAGGAGAAATTATGAAGGTTAATGCATATATATGAAAAGTCTATACTTTCTGTTCAATTATATGAAAACCTAAACTGGTCTAAAACAGATATCCAATTCTTTGTGTCTTTCCCAAATTGCTTTTCTTTAAAAGTCTTAATTTATAGTTAACATCTCCAGTGCCTCAGATAAAATTTAATCTTAAATCTTTAAAGTTCCCCTAAAATGAAATTATACTTAAAAATATAAATATTCTCTTACTTTCTGGTCATCACTTTCTCCTCGACTCTAGGTTTACCTGGTCAGAGTCTACAAACTATAGCAAACCATCTGTGCTTTGGCTAGAGACTTGGCTCTAGAGGGAAGCCTAAGGCTCAGATCCAGAGATCCTCTGCCAATACTCCCAGTGCTTCTCACACCCCAAACAGGACCGTGTAGTAATTCATCTCCGTCGTGCCATAGTACTGGAGCAGGATCCTACTGTGAGTATCTACATTTGGCCAGGGATTCTTAGGAAAAAAAAGGATATTGAGCACAATCTTATACAGTTGAGCAACCAGCTTAAATATGGAATGATTAGACAGATGTTGCATAGCAAACTCTTGCTGACAGCTGTATTGTGAATCAATCTTCCTTAGTACTACATAGCCATAGCCTGGCACAACCCATCCGAATTGAGTGTGTTTAAGATATGATCTTGTAATTTCTCATCAAACACATATTTACCAACTTCCTTCTACAGTTATGTCAGGCAGAAAAGTACATTCTGATTTTTTGGTCCAGGTTAGGGGCCCAACCAGTCCATTTATGGCAGCCACAAAGCACCAATAGGGCTTTGAAAGGGCACTGCTCCCTAAATAGTTGTTATGGACACTTGCATTACCATTTTCATGGTCACTGCAGATGGTGAGCATCAGCATAGCATAACACATTGGTCAAATTATGCGACCAGTTCAGTTTACTATCAGTGGACCCAATACTGCTGCCTCTGTCTAGAGGTCCTAGTACATCTTTGCTACAACACTAGAGTGCTTACAGAAATATTACAGCATCCTAAATGGATGTGCTCATCAGGACCAAAAACGGATATTTTCTATCACTTCATATCTCTCATGCCATAATCTGTCATGTAAACAGAGATTTGCCCCTGCCAGCCACCCCTACCCTCCCCTCCACCCCATCCCCACTGAATTGCAATATTTATTCCTGAAGGTTTTAACTCTAGCCTGCTCCTCAGGTATCAGATCAGCCAGTACATCTTTCATGTACATCTTGAAGGAGGAAGCACTGGAAAACTGGGCAACAAAAATAACAAAAATGAGGCAGGATGAATTCGTGATTTCTAAATGCTGGGCAGCCACAGTGAGTAGAGTCAAGGGAATTTGGTTGGTAGGGAGGGAAGGAGAGAGTTGTGGCAAAAATGGAAACCACCACAGCTACCGCACCAGAGGACAAGCCAATGGCTAGAGAAGGCTGAGAATTCAATTTCTAAATACACACCTCACTCACAGAGATAGTTTGATTACAAAAACCAGATAAAAAAATTGTTGTTGTTAGGTTGACATGGAGTTGGTTATGACTTATAACAACCCTATGTAAAATTTAACCAAGCACCACCTGGTCCTACTCCACCTTCACAATTGTTCTTATGTTTGAGCCCACTGTTGCAATCACTGTGTCAGTCTATCTCTTGGGGGGCCTTCTTCATCTTGCTGTTCCTGCACTCTACCAAGCATGATGTTCTTCTTCAGAGACTGGTCTCTCCTGACAACATATACAAAGGATATAAGACTATTCTAAGGAGTGTTCTGGCTATAATTCTTACAGAATGGGTCTGTTTGTTCTTTTGACAATCCATGGTACTTTCAATATTCTTCAACAACATCATAGTCCAAATGCATAATTTTTTATTTGGTCTTCCTTATTTAAGGATATGAGGCATATGAGGCAATTGAAAATATCATGGCTTGCGAAGGGATCAATTATCGAGCATCAAAGAACAAAAAATCATATCATTGTGTGCTCACCTCCCCAATACAATCACTGAAGACAAATGGGTGCATAAGCAAATGTGCTGAAGAATGCTGATGGTGCCCAGCTATCAAAAGATATAGCATCTGGGATCTTAAAGGCTTGAGGGTAAGCAAACAGCCATCTAGCTCAGAAGCAACAAAGCCCACACGAAAGAAACACACCAGCCTGCGTGATCATAAGGTGTCGAAGGGATCAGGTATCAGGCAACATCAGTACAAAAAAATCATATCATTGTGAATAAGGGGGATGTAGAGTGAAGACCCAAAGCCCATCTGTAGGCAATTGGACATCCCCTTACGGAAGGGTCACGGGGAGGAGTCAGGGTGCAGTGTAGCAATGATGAAACCTACAACTTTCCTCTAGTTCCTAAATGCTTCCTCCCCCCACCCCCCAACTATCATGATCCCAATTTTACCTTACAAATCTGGCTAGACCAGAGGATGTACACTGGTACAGATAGGAACTGGAAAAACAGGGAATCCAGGGCAGA
>NW_022103915.1:79672307-79688334 GCF_000313985.2 Echinops telfairi | reverse complement strand
ATCCCACTTTCATGTACATATGAAGTGATTGAAAATATTGTGCCTTGGGTCAGGCACACCTTAGTCCTCAAAATGACATCCTTGTTCTTTAAGAAGGAAGAGTTTTACAGTAGAGTTGATCAATACAATGTATAATTTGATTTCTGGACGGCTGCTTTCATGAGCATTGTTCGTGGATTCAAGTAAAATTAAATCCTTGATAACTTCATTTTCCCTCCATTTATCATCATGTTTTCTCTTACTCCAGTTGTGAGGTTGTTGTTTTCTGTATATTGAGATGCAGTAGGTGCTGCAAGTTCTCTTAACTTTCAGCAAGGTTATGTAATCTGCATATTTTAGGTCGTTAATGATTTTCTGATCTTGTTACTGCTTTCTTCTTCATAATCCAGCTTCTCAAATTATTTTCTAAGCATACACATTTCATAAATATTGTAAATTAATACAACCCTGACGCACACCATTTCTGATTTTAAACTATGAAATAATTCCTGTTCTGTTTAAGAACTGCCTCTTGGTCTATGTATGGGTTCTACATGAGCTCCAATAAATGTTACGGAATTCTCTTTTCTTGCAGGGTTGTCCACATTTATTTTATGAATTCGCACAGTTGGGTGGTGTTGAACAGTCAATTAAAATAGAGTAAAAATAAACTAAAAAACAAAAGAGAGTAAACATTTTTCTGGTCTTCGCTGCTTTCAGTGAGGATCCATCTGATATCAGTAATGACATAATCTGTCCCCACCCTCCTCTGAACCCTGCTTTGCCTTATGGCAGCTCTATGCTGCAACCATTTTAAAATTGTCTTTGGCAAAATTTTACTTGTGTGTGATAGTAATAATATTTTTAAGTAATTACCACAATCTATTGGGTTCCAGTTACTTGGAAAATGAACGAATATCAGTCTTTTCCATTATGTTACCCAAGTTTCCAGAACTGTAGAAGTTTTATTAATGCTTGAAGCCTTGTTTTTCATTAATGCACTTATTGCAGCTCATATTTTTCCTTCAGTACAATTGATTCTTGATCATATACCTTTTCTTAAGACTCACCAATTCTTTTTTGTTAAAATGACTGTATATTCATTCGTTCAATCTGCCTTTGATTTTTTTGTATAATTCAATATTTTGTCCACAGAATACTTGAACATGGCAACCGGAAGTTTCAGTGTTTTTTCTTCAATTCTTTCATCTAGAGAAGTGCTGGGCATGGTCTGCACTTCTGGTTTTCTAACTACGAGCCTTTGCACATTTTATGATACTGCTTACATTTGCCTTCTCAAGGCTTTTTGAGATTTCCTGCTCAGGCCTTTTGCTTTGTCATTCCTTTTTATGCTAAGTTCAATGACATGTTTCAGAATCTCTTTTGACATTCTCCTTGGTCTTTTCTGTCTTTCCTGCATTTTCATAACCGTTTGCTGGCCGTTTGTGTACTATGTTTCAGATGTCAGCCCACATCGTCTGGTTTGCTGTCTAATATATTAGTGTTCAATATGCCAAACCTGCTCTTGAGATTATCCCTGAAATCAAGCCGGGTCTACTCATGCCATAATTTGTCTCTCATCCACTTACTTTCATTTTCTTCAGCCTCATCTAGAACTTGCGTTTGATAAATTGATGGTCTTTTGCAGTTGACTTCTGGCCATGCTTTAACTTATTAATTCACCTTTTCCATTCGCTCTTCCAAAGATATATTCAATTTGATTCTCCTATATCCATTTGGAATAGTGCATGTCTATAATTGTCATTACTGGCAATAAGCAAGCTATTGGACTAACAATCTGCAACTTCATTTCTATCACCAAAGGCATAATTTCCAATTACTATCCTACCTAATTATTTCTAACTTTTGCATTTCAATCAGTAGTAATTTATCAATGCATCTTGATTGCATGTTTGATCCATTTTAGAGTAAATTTATTCATTATTGGCTTTAGTATTTGATGTGTAAATTAGAATAATAGTTAGATCAACTAGTCTTTCCTTTGGTTGTATAGATTGTACACCTTGTACGTGTATGGATATTATGCTATTACAGAGAGCATTACACTTCATCGTAAATCTTGAAGTGCTCTTATTTTAATATGATGAGAGTGATATCATTCATTTTTAATTTGTTATCCCTGGCATAGTAAACCATTTGCCCAACTCAAAATAGCCAATACCAGTTCATTTCTGCTCACTAATGCCTAGGATATCCATCTGTACGCATTTGATTTAATTTGGGGCAATGTTAAATTTTCCAAGATTTGTGCTTCGTATCTTCCACAGTCTGATGACTGAGGAATGTTTGCAGGTGTTTCTCTTCATCTTGCATCTTGGCCCGTCAGGAAATGAGGGTCCCCAGCACTTTGCTCTATCCGCATCATTGTGATTAACTCTCTGTGTCAGGAGGCAGAATTTCCCCAGTTGTATTTTCAGTGCCTTCCAAACTGAGAAGCTAGTCATCTGGCACAATATCAGACAACATTCCACTGATTCTCAAAATATGTCAATGGCGATACTTCTAAAGTGGGCCATCTCTTCATTTCTTCCTATTGTATTCTTATCTAGAACCTCCAATGAGCCTGTTCACCAGCGATGATCCTGATGCATTTAAAAACTGGTGGCATATTCCAGTGTTTTTGTAATGTAATTTTTATACTTTTTCTCTGATTATTAGACATAGGAATTTTATATTAAATGCTGTTCATTTAGTTTTGACATATACTATATTTTCTAATATGTAAATTGTATATAAAGTTATGAATTTCTGTACCACTACTATATTTTGTGATTTTATGTCAAATTCTCATATTTTCTAGTGTTATATTATAGATTGTTTGAAATATCCAATCATATTATCTGCAAAAGACGTAGTTTTGCCTCTTTTCTGTGCACATGTCCCTAAATTTTTCTTCTATAATTATATTTGCTTATTATTCAAGTAATGCTAAGTAAAACACTGCTTAATTGACATTGTGTCCTGCAGGTATTTTAAAACAGTTTATTGGATTATAATTCACAAATCACAAAATTAAATTGTTCAATCATATTAAAAAGAGTTGTGCAACTGTCAGCACATTCAATTTTAGAGCGGTTCCTTCTCTCTTGTTGGACTCAACATTAGCTCCCTATTTACCCCTGACCTTACCTGCCAAACAGCCCAAAACCATGAATCCAGTTATGGTCTCTCTAGGCTTTCCTGTATGAGATTTCATATACAGGAAAACATTTTTAAAATGATAATAAAGTAAACTCAAGGAAAAACTCAACAATAATTAAATAAAAAAGTATTAAAAACAAGAACAAATTTTAAAAAGGTTCAAAAGGTAAATAAAATGATAAAGTGTTAAAATTTGAACCCAACTGCATATACAATAATCCACTTCCCAATGCATTCTGCATGTAAGACTATTCATATTCTTGTTCTGTGATCAGAAGGGATTCACCCGAGAATTAATCCATGTGTATTTGCCCTTTGTTTTTTTAATTTAAAATGAAACAACTTTAAAATGGATTAAAAAGAAATAAAGTGATAAGATATTACATTTTAACCGGTGACTGCCTGAATTCACTTTAAACTGCCCTCTGTTTGATAACAAGGCTATTCACAACCCTTACTCCTCACCTATGGGCATAGTCACCAGAAGCTTACTATGGGCATAGTCACCAGAAGCTTGGACCCTACAAATGGATATTGGGCTTCTACCATCATCCACGGCTTTCTGCAAACCAAGTGTTCTCAATTTAAGCTCTCATATCATTTCGTCCTTCAGGCTTGAATGCTATTCTTTAATATACTTGGATCACACAGCTGGTGTGTTTCTTCCATATGGACTTACTTGATGCCTCATTTAGAAGGTTGTTGGTTTGAAGATAAGCTTTTAAGGTAGTAGACACCACTCCTTCAGATAGCAGGGCATTAGTTAGTTTCTTAACCACGTTTTGTTATAGCACCCATATCTTCAGTGATCTCATCATGAAGGTGAGCATCAAGCAGGGTTGTGTCATAAGAACTAACTGTTCTTAGACTGGGGCTAGAATTAAATGTGAACCACTTTCATATATCTATGGTTCATTCATATGTTACTGGTTTATATCTTTCTTCAGTTCACTTTAAAGACTTCATTATCATTTTATGTTACAGAACATTGTCAATCATCCCCCTTGGGCATAAGGTAATTCTATTGATACTTTTATTAATTTAGCCAATGGTATAGAATTTAAAACACTGTTCAGAAGAGGAAAGTGCATGGGTATAGATCATCTTCAAACTGCAATAAATGAACTGCTGATGGTACAGATTAAAATTTTATGTGGCGGGCACTATTAACACAAGCAATGTTGCTTAGTGATAAGTCAAAATTGTCATTCCCAATGGCAGAGTCCCACCTACCTAAATAATATGTCCTGATGAAACAACGAATCAAAAAACCAAACTTATGGCCGTCTAGTAGATGCTGATTCATAGTGACCCTATAGGACAGGGTTCTGTGAGTTTCTGAGACCGTAATTCTTTACAGTAGTAGGAAGCCCCATAGCTCACCTAAGGAGTGGCTGGTGCTTTCAAACTGCTGACCTTGTGGATTGCAGACACGGCTTTCCCACTACACCTCCAGGAGTCCATTAATGAAGCAAGTGTGGCATTAAAATAGTAAGTGTTGGGTAGTTTCGGGCCCCCATTCACGGGGCACCCTCAGGGAAGTGGTCTGAACTGAAGTCCATCGGCCAGTTCTAAGTCCCTGGGATTGCAGTCATCTGCTTCTCGCACTGTGGAGTTTCAGTCTTAAGTCCAAAAGTTGCAGGTGAGTTTGAGGTAAAGCCCAGTTCACTCAATGGGGTTTCCACATTGAGTCATTCTGGTGTGACTAATGAAAGGGTTATTGTGCCTGTTTGTAACGTGAATATTTTTGGCTTTAGTTGACAAGGTACTGACTTAATCAGTATATGTGTATGAGTATGTATCACCATTTTGAATGCTTTCGTTTTCTTTTTGAACATGAATGGGTCTTGGATGTTTCAAATATCCCTTCAGAATCTATGAGAATGATTATATTATTATTATTTTCATTGATTGTTTAATGTGATAAATTATAATAATGGGTTTCCTAGTAGTTAGTCATGCTTTCATTACTAGTGTTGATATATTGCTTTGTAGTGTGGGTTTATATTCTGCTTGCGCTGATTTATCTAAAACTTTACATTAACACTGAAAGTGATAAAACTTTATGAGGTTTAGCCTTAAAATTATACCTGCTTCATAATCATAAATATTAATTGCTGTTTAATATTCCTGAGGAGTTTAAGTAGAATTAGAATTGATTAAAATCCAAATCTTGTTATAAATCCCCTGTGATGTCACCTTGTACTAATAATTGTATTTGTTTTCTCTTGTACTATGTATTCATTTATTAAGCCTATGGAAAATGTACTCTCAAGATTTTCAGATCTACGGAGATTAGTTTTATATTTCTAGCATGTGAACTATCTCAGAGACTTTTTAATGTATTTGCCTAGTATTTTATGATGTAGTCACTTAAGATTTTAGATAATTAAATCACATATCTTTCCTGTTTTATGCATGCTTGTGTTACATTTCACATAGTAGAATACTTTAAACATACAGTAACAAAACAAAATATATCAGTAATTACAAGATAATTTTGACACATTATTACTATGACTTACCATATCTACATATTGTTTTATCGCACTGCACATTAGCCTCCGTAGTTTACTTTTCATATTTCAACCTTCTCTCAATTAGATGCTGTCAAATCTTGTTCCAACTTATAGCAACATTATATGTGACAGGACAGACACAGTGTCTGATCCTCCACCATTCTTATGATATTTGCTGTGTTTGAGCCCTTTCCTGCAGTCACTGTGTCGATCCAAATCCATCATACTGAGCTACCTCCTCTCTTTTGCTGACCTTCTATTCTACCAAGCGTGACATCGCTCGTCCAGAGAATAGTTCTTCTTAGTAACAGAGAAAATCCTGATAAGTGGTTTCACATGTCTACAGCATGTGAGACAACGTGGAACCATGGCTATTACTCAAGAGCATGCTGGAAATATTTTCATTCATCCTTATTAAGAAGTTAAAATATAGATTCTTAGACATGAGTATGTCAAGACAACATTTTATGTATGTTAGGCAGGTTGTTAGGAAGGACTAGTTCCTGAAGAACATTATCCTTGGAAAAACAGAAGTTTGGGGGGAAAGAGGAAGATGCTGGATGAGATGAACTGACAAAGTGGCTGCAGCAGTAGGCTCCAGCACAGCCATGATTATGAGGAGTGTTCAGGCATGTCCTTCTCCCTGGGGTAGCTAGGGAAACTGGGGGTTGGAACTCCTCTCTAACACCCGGCAACCACAGCAGCAACATTCTTTTGACTATAATGCTCCTCATACTTCCTGTATGGCTATTTATTCATGTTATTAATGTCCCTGATCAAATGATAACCTTTCAAAGGGGATTTCCATTACATCATGTTGAAAAATACCCATCAGAAATGGAACCATGTCTCCTCACCTATTACAGTATATCCCCTGCACACATTGATTTTCAAAGGAACATCATTTGCCTTAGCTTTGTAGATGCATGGTTCAGATTGCACTTCAAGAAATAATTTCAATTTACTTTTAAGGGTGAAGTTCACAGGTTCTCCCATGGCAACACCATCAAGATGGACTTTGAGTCAAAGCTTAAACTCCTCCTATGCACACCTCACCCAATGATTGATAGCAGGCTAATTGGACAAGTCAGCCCCCCCCCCAGGGGGAAGGGGGCTTTTCTAATTGATAATTGTTGCTAAAGAAATTCACAAGCAGTTTTCTTGTATTTCTCTGTCAGATCTGAGTCATAGCCTGAACATTTCCCTTCCTAAGCTTACTATTCACCTATGTTAGTCTGGGTGGACTAGAGAAAAAATTTATGGACATGCTCATATGTATAGGAAAGAGCTTTGTATACAAGAGCAATTGAATACTGAGAAAACGTTCCAGCCCAGCCCAGATCAAGTCCCTAAGTCCAATATTATCCCATAAGTCCAATACCAATCTATAAAGTCCTCTTCAGACTCACAAAATACATACAGTGACGCTGAATGAAGGAGAATCACAGGCCAGTGGGTTGAAAGTCTTGTGGATCCAGTGGCATTGTAAACCTCTTAGCACTGGCAGGGTTCTCTACATAGCTTCTCTGGCTCCAGAGGTCTGGTTTGTGTCATGGGAGTTCCATGTGGCTTCTCCAGTGCCCAGGGCATAGCGCCATGTGTCTTGTCAGTAGAGCATCTCTCAGAGAGTGACCAGAGAGAGAAGTGTCTTCCACCTCCAAGGAGGAAATACAGGAGTTCTCAGAATTCTCAGGAGAAGGCCATGCCCACACAGAGGCCTCATTGGCTATGACCCGATTGAAGGACTAGACTCCACCTCTTCACCATTAGTCTTCTCAAGTCCCAAATTGACACCAGATTATGTAACTACCAAATCACATTTTCTTTCATAAAAGTCAGATCTGCATTGTACTATGAAAACACACCTGTCCAAATCTGCTAACTTCTTCTTTAATCTTTCACACCCTGTCTCCTCTCAAATTTGTTGAAGTTCTAACTCTATCTTATGCATGTTTCTCAAAAGACCTAAGTAACATAGCATTATTTCATAATTTACTTGTCTGTTTACTAACCTTCTATCTCTCTTCGCTAATTTGTAAGCTGAACTTAGAATAGGTTTTTGGTTTGTTTTCCCTGTATATCCTCAGTGCTTATAAAGCCCCTACACATAGTGGTTATCTAATATAATGTTGTATGACAATGAATACATACAACACCAGTACCACTCCTAATTGTTAGGAAATCTTACTTGTCTAGTTGAATGGCAAGTTATAGTCCCGCCGTGCTTTACTGACCCCAAGTAACATGCAACTAGAACTCAGGGCACTCTGGCAGGATAGCCTTGAAAACACAGAAAACCAAGGTTTAGTGTCCCTTATGATTTATTAATCAATTATAAGCTTAAATATGTTTAGCAGCATAAACAAATTCAAGATAATAATATAATAGCTCTCTTTTTCTATTATAGATATAGTTCTGACACTCTCCCCAATAGGAACCAAATGAAAAAACAAATCAAGATTATGAGATGCATTTCACTCTGATATTGATTTGCTAGTTCTAGCTTTGCAATAACTTACCCACTTAAAGCATATCAAAAATAGAAGCCACCTATGAAATGACTAAAAATGAATCAAGTAGAAGACAAGTGAGAACACATTTGTAGTGATATAAAAATCAATTTTATTAATGTTAAAAATAGATCAATCTTTTCCAGTATTCTCCACAGAATGTATATTGTCCTTCTATGATCTGAATATGATAAAAATGTATACATTTCTGAGTTCAAATATGAACTATATGTCAAATATAATTCTTCATATATCACATTCCATGGCCACTTAGATTCATGTGACAGCAATAAAGTGTGAATCTTTTGCACCAGACTTCAATGCTAGCTCTTATACCAGAGCTGTACATTTTATAATGTATGAAATAAGAGTGCTTATAAGAGCATAAATAAATGGAAAAAATATGATGACTTAAATGCTGACATATATAGTATACCTTTACAGTATTACACAGAATAAGGAATATCATTTATTTTATTACAAAATTATAATTTTTGTTGAGCAACTTTAAAATTACAATATTATATGAAAATAGAATTTCTTTGTTAATTACATACACTATTTTAATTCACCTTACTCATATAATGGATATCATTAGCATTTCTAAATTAGGAAAGAGAAAATTGAGGCACAAAGGGGTGTATAGTTATTTGGAAATTTCTTAGAACTTTACATACACATGTATTCATTGCAAAAATTGTTCATTAAAGCATGCATTATTTTATGGAATTAAAAATATTCATTCTTTAGAGTATACTTTTCTTAATACTTGTATTGAAAATCAGGATATAAAATAATGATATCGATCATTTGGGAAACCATCAGACATTGGGAAGATTTAGACACTAATATAAGTTTAACATGTGAATGTTGTGAGAAACACTAGTTAATTAAAAATTAATCTTTCTTAACAACCATCTACACGTTTTATTAGATATGGTGTTCCATTGAAAGGTACTCTGTTGGCAATGTGTTTTGGGTGCTTGGCTGCTATTTAATACTATGCCGTATTAAAAGTAGCACAAAGTTTGCCAGGCTTTTTTTCTAAAGAAGTAAACGAAGACAAAGCATCTTGCACAGAGTGACAACTGGCCCTTTGGACCCATGGATACTTGGTCCAGATGGCACGTGTGAAAACTGTCTAGAGCTGATGAGATGGAAATGAAGCAATGAGTTCCGATTACCTGATGAATCATGTTGAAGCAATGCCCCCCAAAGACAGCACTTAACTCTGCTATGCTCTAAATCTCAAAAAGAATTCCTCTTTTGTAATTTTCTTCCATTCAGTGCAAAAAAATTCGGATTTTTATGTTGTTAGATTGCTCTTTTATTTTTGTAACTTACTGGAGCAAGTTTGATCTCTATATAAATGATCACCTCGGTGGATGAAATGATGGCTTGCCATAATAATATTGTAGGTATATTTGTGAAGGAAATTTATTTAATTAATATTATCATTACTTTAGTTCATATGCAAATGGAAGTATATTTTATTCTTCAAATCGTATATCCATCCTGTGGAAAAAATCTAGTTGTAGATATAGTTTAATCTTGAATCAGCTGATGGTTTTCATAATAAGAAATGTATGTACTTAAAGGAATTCATTATAAATTTCAATGTTCATATCTTTTCCATTGATTAAACAAGACTCATCAATACAAATTGTTTAGCAAAAACTAATTTACATTACTATAAATTGTTTTGGGATGGTAGGTAGAAACAACAAAATAAAGGCAAAAATGTAGGAAACATTTCAATGTGAAAGGGTTAATCTTTGGTATATTTTGTCATTGTCGATACCCCCCTGGACTCTTTGTGATGGGCTTCCTTAAGGTTTTCAGTATATAAAATGCAGGATAGGTGAATCTACAGGGACAACTGGAATAAGAGTTTCTCAGGGGTATGGCAAGGGCGAGGGCACAGTAAGAAGGAGCTGATATCAAGGAGTTCAAGAAGGGAGATAATGTTTTGAAATTGATTTGGGGAGTGGCTATACAACATTGCTTGATATTATTGAATATGGAATAGTATGGTGTCTGTATTAGGTCCTAATAAAATTGTTTGGTGAAAAAGTAGATGCTTACCAATTATTTTCAAATTTAAAATAGTTAGATTTTTTATGATAATGAAGATTCTACCTGATAGATTTAATACAGTGATGATATAACTGTCAGTATAAAATGAAATATTTAAACTAAAATTCACATAATCCACACCTAAACTTAAAATGAAAACTTATACATGTCAATTTATGTGAGAAAAAATCTGTAGAGTTTAAAGTATGGTTAGGGATTATGTGATAATATGCTCAAGATAACAATTTTATTTATTTTTGAGTACTCATTTGCATAATACATTATATATACTTAAAATGTATAATCCCTAAGTTATGTAATTATATAATTATACTTAAATTATTTTTAATGGAGAAAATACTTGGTATAGTAAACAATTCTGTGTGTTTAAGGAATAGGTCAAACTCACCTGTTGGTCCAAGAATACTAATCTGCTTATTATGAGTTGCACATGTATCTAAATATAAGGAAGCCATAACTTGCAAGAGAGTGGTAATTTGGGGCTAGGGGTAGCGTCTTTTTGTTTGTTTGTTTCAATGACAGAATAAACATTCCAAATTTCTATTTATGTCTGTATGTATAAAGAATTGGTAAGTACTAGTATAGAATATATCATATATGAAGGAGAACATGGAAGATACTGCAACTTGAAGAGTAAATCACAGTCATTTGATAGGCAGCATGCTAATTACATTCAACCCTTATATTGAATAGGTACATATTCTATTTATAGAATTGTTTTTCCTTCTCATATATTTTAAGGTATCATTACATGAGAGCTTATAGAATGCTTGGGCCAGTGACAGGGGGTCCTAAAGCACACTCTATACTATTTTAGGGTAGTGTCAATGCAAAGATAGTCCCATTATTATGAATTAACTGGTCCTACCACACAAGGTATATCCCCCAAACTGTCAGCCTGATGCAAGAATGGATTCGCTTAGGGAAGGTTCAACTCAAGCTCCAGCTGGAAAATATCATAATGCGAGGAGGGAGGGCCAGCCTTCAGGCAGCAGTATATATACTTCCTACATCAGGAAAGATTATAAGATGCTAGGTCCTCTGTTGATAGAATTGCAGATTGGAAGTGCCCCATTGAGGACATAAGAGTAGTCTCATTTTCCATCACTCCCTGGAACTCCTTACAATGATGTTACAATAGCTACAGAAAAGATGGAAGTTATCAAGGATTTCATCTCTCTTGGATTCACAATCAATTGTCATGGAAGTAGCAGTCAAGGGATTAAATAAGGCCTCACATTGGGTACAATGCGCTGTCAAGACAGCTTTAAAGTGCTGAATAACGAGGAAGTTACTTAGAATACTAAGGTGTGTCTCAACCAAGCCATGAAGCCATGGTATTTGTTATTTTCTCTCTCGCTCGCTAAGTATAGTTCGGTTGAGCTATAGTTAACATACAACCCTATGGTTCAACAATATTGAGAAGGGTTGTGCAATCATCATCACAATTAACGTTGGGACTTAATTTTCATTCTTGTACACACTGGTGTTGACTCCCCATTTCTCCTCCCCTCGCCTTCTCTGCCTCCAGGCAGTCATGAATCTGTCTGCTATCTTCATAAATCCACCCATCACAGCTTCCCTCTACAGAAAAAAACATATAAAACAAGGACAAAAATTAAAAAACCAAAAACCAATCTAAGACAAATCAGAGAATGTGAAAAAATATAATAAACTCAAAATGTGTCCAAAGGAAGACCTAATGATAAGGTGATACAATCCAGTCTAAGTACTGCTGCTAAAATCCCCCTTTCTAGTGCTCTTTGTTTGATGTAAACGCTATTCATGTGCCGAGTTTGCTGACAGTGAGGATTCACTGGGGATTCAATCTATGTAGGCATCTTGCAAATGAATTTTAGGCTTCCACTACGGTCCGTTGTGTTCTGCAACCTGGCATTTAGAACTTAGGTACAAGTACTGTTCCTTAGGTACAACCTGGTATTTAGAACTTCGGTACAAATACTGGATTTGGATCTTATTATTTACAATCCTTGAGTAAGATAGGCTGGAGTGCTTCTTCAGTTTGGATGAGGCTAAGGTATTTTCAATCCCTCATACGCATGTGAAAGTTGGATGATGAATAAGGAAAATCAAATAAGAATCTATGCTTTTGAGTTATGGTGCTGGTGAAGAATGTTGAAAGTATCATGGACTACCAAAAGAATAAACAAATCTGTCTTGGCAAAAGTACAGCCAGAAGGCTCCTTAAAGGCAAGGATAGTGCGGCTTCTTCTAAAGTACATTGGCCACGTTATCAGGAGAAACCAGATCTTTTCCCAGGCCTGATATCTCTGGGGAAGGACACCGTGGCTGGTGAAAAAAGGGCAGTGCAAAGGAGGAAGAACCTTGCCAGGAAGGGTTGATCGAGTGGCTGCCACAATGATCTCAAACATAACACGTGTGAAGATGGGAGAGTGTTGTGTATTGCACGGCTCTGAATCCGAATCAACTCGATGGCACCGAATAGCAACAACCCAGTGACTCCTTAGGGGATTTACGTTCTCTAACCTCTGCGGGGTTTGATTGACAGGTTTCATAATGACAGACCTTTCCTGGGGTAACACAGGTTTCACAGTTCAAATTCCAAGTGATTTACTTACATCACCTCAGAATCCTGTAGCAAACAGAGGATTCACAATCCTGAGCATAATGTGATCATTACCCCTGGTGGTTTAGTGGTTACATGTTGGGCTACTAACTGCAAGGTTAGCAGTTCAAAACCAGCAGCCACTCTACTTGAGAAAGCTGGGTGGTTCTATTCCCATAAAGAGTTATAGTGTAGGAAACTCACAGGGCAGTTCTATCTTGTCCTATAGGGTCATGATGAATTAGCATCAACTCAATAGCAGTGAGTTTGGTTTTTGGATGAGGCAGAACAGTAGAAGAAATGAAGACTATTTATATAAGTGTGAAAATGACCAAGTTGTGTAATGATCACATTCAAAGGATAGTGACAGATATTTATAGATTAAAATAACTGAATTAAGGTGTAACAATTACTGAAATACTTTTATAAAGGATGCAATATACTTGGAGAGAAAAATGAAATTTTATGAGTAATTTACCAAAGCCATAACATTTTTAGAGACAATATGCTGCGAAACTTATTTCATTTATGACTTTTCTACAGTCTATCTTTCCTTTAAAGCCTTTATTTAAAATTGCATTTTTGTCTTATACATATGTAATTTTCTTTTTTCTTATCCACTTTGTCTTGTGTCTATTTCTGGCTACAATTTATTTTTTTCATCCAGTCTACAATTTTTATTTATTCTTTTCACCATATGTCATGTTATTTTGTTTCATTAAATGCTCATAATAAAACATTTCAAAAATGTTTTAACTTACTTTCTCTTTGTAAGATAAACATGAAATTTCTTTATTCAATGCTTTATTTTCTTGCACAGCCTGACTGAGAATCCTCACTAAAATTTATTTTGTGTTCTTGGGTAGATACATTCTCTTGTGGATCAGTATTGTCAATACAACACTTTGCTGACTATGCACCTGTGGTAGCAATATCTCTATTTTTTACTGTATAGAATAATGGACCAATCAATAGCCAAATGATTTAAATGATATGTTATAGTAGTATATCTTTCCACTTATATAAGCATATATGAAATGAAAATATTTTGGTGAGAATACACAGTATTAGAATTTGTTCCTGACAACTATGTTGTCAAAGTTTTCTGCATTTGTGAAACTTATAACTATTAACTTTCTTTTAAACCTTTGTCTAATTTCTAAATTGAATTTGTATCAATGAGGTGTTGTAACAAATAAATTGCAAACATATCTCATGGCCTGAAGTTACTATTGATCAGTTGTTTTGATCAGATTTTTAAAAGAATCATATAAACATTTTCATTGATAATCTAACCCACAAGGGGCAGGGGAGAGGATAGTTTTGCTTTCATCCACAGATTTATTTTCAATATGAAAAATGAGAACTATATCCATGTGCAGTTTTATTTGTTGTGCTCATTGACACAAAGTCACAAATTTCCTTTTTTAGGAAGTGTTAATATCAATTCAAACTAAGTCTTGTATATCTGACTCATATGTGAGGGAGCGCAGGTCAAGAAGTATTGTTACAAGGGCACCAAGACATACCTGCAAGGGTTTAGCCCATGGGTTTAAGCGTCCACAGTCAGTGAATGGCTGCAGAGAAGCACCGTCAGGAATACACTTCAGTCTTGTTAGAGGGCCTTCAAAAAATGGTCCAATCAAAGCAGTGGCTCCAAAGGGGACATGCTGGGCCATCACATTCAAGGTAGAGAGATCAACTCAGAAGGATAAACTTGATGGGAGCTCCAAATGGACACATGATGATCCAGCAGCTCTAATCTTCCCCCTTTAGACTTTCTTTTGCCTCCCCAACTTAAAGGAACTTATTTGAGTGTGTTGAGGAAATGAATCATTTTGAAGAGTGCCGAAATCTTTAGGGCAGGGACATAGATCTGTAAATGTAACCTTCAGAAGGATATAGACATAGATGGAAGATATGTAAAGGAACAATAGCTTTAGTATTGTACGTTTTATTTATTTATTTTTATTTGTCATTCATCATTTTATTGGGAGCCCTTACAGATATAACAATGCATAATTCAATTAGATCAAGCATAATTAAAACTGCTAACCATCAGTTTCAAAACATTTCCTTTCTTCTTGAACTCTGATATCAGCTCCCCTTTTTTCCCCTTTCCTCCCCCATCCTACCCCCCAGAACCTCTTATACCATATATTACTATTACTTGTCATATCTTACACCATCCAATGTACACATTCACCTACAATTTTGTAGTCATCCCTCTCGCGTGGAGTTATACTGTCATCACTGCTATCAGTTCTCCCTTCCCCCCTGCTCCCCACTCTCTTTCTTCACCACATTTGCTTATGCACCTATTTGGTTTTCAGTGATCATGTTGGGAAGATGAGTATCACACAGTGCCACGTTATTAAAACAACCCGTTCTTGTACTGAGGTTTCAAGTAGAAGCCCATAGTCCTTCTGCTTCTTTGTTTTATTTACATATATATACAAATACACCTATATTTATATATTTAAATATATGTATCTATATTTATAACTATGTACATATACTTTTTACTTTATTTCTTTTTCTTTCCTCCTGTCCCACCATCATTTTTACCCATCGCTCACCTCTCAGCACTTCCTCTTGGATAGGTTTCGATTGATCAAACATGACCAGGAACAGTACATACTCCTCACCGTCAATTTTTTTTTTGGCTTTAAGATTTAAAAAAATCATTTTATTGGGGACTCGTACAACTCTTATCACAATCCGTACATCCATCCATTGTGTCAAGCACATTTGTACATGTGTTGCCCTCGTCATTCTCAAAACATTTGCTTTCTACTTGAGCCCTTGATATCAGCTCCTCGTTTGTCTCAGTTGTTATTAGTTCACCGCACCCTCCCTTGCCTCCTCCCCTCCCATGGCCACCGACCCCAGAACCATCGATCCTGTCACTGTCTCCTTGGGATTGCTGATTCTGCCTATCTTGTGTAGACAGACAACAAAAGTAACACAAAGCAAAACAAAAAAAAGACCATACAAATAGTTACAGGTTGAGGTTGAGGTAGTTAGTTTATTGTGCCAACCTGGCCAATAAACACATGTGGGGTTAATTGAAGGGTGGAAGGATAAATGGCTCAGTGAGCCTCACCTTTCTAGTTCTCAGGTCTCCTGCTTTGTGATGGTCGCACGAGGGTGCAGCTGCCTTAGCCAGTTCC
>NW_022103915.1:79665079-79671760 GCF_000313985.2 Echinops telfairi | reverse complement strand
GCCTACCCCAAGTCCCCAGTGGTCTTCCTGCAGTCAAGGATGGTGCAGTTTAGTGACACCCCCCGCCCCCATCCCACCATACCCTGCTAAACCTTTATATTTTCAGTGTGGCTCACTTGTGAATAACCCCCAACGAGTTTAGATGAAGTGCCAAGTGCTGCTTGCTGAGTCAGAAGTCTACAATTAGTATTCCTTAGGGACTTTGTGACTTTGCTCCCATTGCTAGTCTGTTGCACTCCCCTCGCGGTTTGCCTATGTGGTGGATCAGACTGACTGCTTTCCCAGAACTGGATCTTCAGTGCTGTCCTCTGTAGCACTGTCATCTAGGGAGGCGACGTCATGTTTCTAGCTGGTATGGGGTCTGCCGTCTTCTCTGTGAACAAGCAGCTCTAAGCAGGAACATCACTCTCAAAGCCTGGCACTGAAATGAGGTCTACTCTATCTCTCCCTTTCCTGTGGAGACATAAACAATACCCTCCCCTTGGGTGGATTAGTGCCCTGTTCCCCTTTACCCTCTTTTTTCTTCCCTGACCCCTCTGTGGGCTGTAAAAACCTATGGGGGTGGGCGCTGTCTATAGATACTATATTCATCTTATTTACTTTTTTTCCTGTTTTGGTTTGTTTGTTTTAATGATGAGAGCTTGATCTGGCTCTTTCTAGAACATGTGGTCCTCAGCCCAGGAACTGTGCAATATATGCATTTCCTCTATGCCGTTCTGCTGGTTGAACTTTCCTCAGTGGACTCCTGTTGTACTTGTCCTTTTGTGTTCGGCCAACTGCACAGAGCATAATATTCTACATTTCCACAAGACGAGGTGCTTCATCTTTTCATCACTATTCTTTAGTGTGTATGTACCAGAGATTTTTAATCCATTCATCTATTGATGCAACTTTAGGTTGATTCCAATTCTTTGTGATTGTGAACTGCACAACAAGGAGCCATGGAGAGCAGATGTCTGGTTGTGGTCTGTTTCATATTTCTTCTGGGTATATGCCCAGTAGTAGGATTTCTGGGTCGTGAAGTAGCTCGATTTCCATCTGTTTTAGGTATTGCTAAACCACTTTTCACAGTAGCTATACTGATCTATAGGACCATCAGCAGTGAATGAGAGTTCCTACCTTACCACACCCTCTCCAACATTTGTTACTTTCTGATTTTTTTAATTAATCTATCTTTGGGATTTTAGGTGGTATCTTATAGTTGTTTTTTATAATTTGCATTTCTGGAATGATTAATGCTTTTTCATATGTTTATTGGCCACTCGGGATTCTTCCCTTGTGAATCTTCTGTTCAAGTCTTTTGCTCACCTCCTCAGTGGGCAATTCAACTTTTCTTATTGTAAGTTTGCAAAATTCTGTAGATGTTAGTACGTTCTTTGTCTGACATGTCATTGCTGAATATCTTTTCCCAGTCTGTGGGCTCTCTTATTACTCTCTTGATGAAGTCTTTCGATGTACACAAGTGTTTTCTCTTTAGTATGTCTCACTCAACTATTTTATCTTCTTCTGAGTATGTATCCTTTCTTATTTCTGATAGGCCATGTATGCCTTGTGCTAAGATTCCTAGCTTTGTCACGATATTCTCATTGATGATGTTGCTACATTGGGGATTTACCTTGAGGTCTGTGATCCACCCTGAATTTGGTCTTGTGTATAGAGTGAATAAGGGTTTGCTTCATTTTTCTGCAGGTATATATGCAATTTTTCCAGGACCATTTGTTAAAAAGGAGATCTGCTTCCCATTTTATTTTTTCTGGGCCTTTATCAAAGATCAGTTGTCTGTATGCTACTGATTTTATTTCTAGATTTTCTGTTCCTACCCATTGTTCCAAGTATCTATCATTATATTAGTACCATGCTCTTTTGACAACTGTGGCTGTGTAACACTTTTTAAAGTTAGATAATACAAGCCCTCCCACTTTATTCTTCTTGAGGAGCTCTTTGCCAATGCTGGGCTTCTTCCCTTTCCATATAGAGTTGGCTGTCAGCTTTTCCATTTCTTTGCAAAAATATAGTGGTATCTGTGTCATGATTGTCTTGAACTTATATAGTACCTTGGGTAGGACTGACACATCTATAAGAGTGAGTCTTCTCATCCATGAGCATGGGGTATTCTTCTTTTTTTGAAGGCCCCTTTTGTTGTCTTGTATAAATGCTCTGTAGTTTTCCTCGTACAGATCTTTTATTTGTTTAGTTAGGTATATCCCTAGATATCTTAATTTATGCTTGGCTATTGTGAAGGGTACTACCTCCTTGATCTCTATTTCTGTAATCCCATCAGTTGCACACAGCCATCTAATTGACTTGTATCTTAGCATACTCCTCTATCGCTTCCAGCACTGCTCTTGTGGAACCTTTGGGTTCTCCATATAGAAAATCATATCTGCAAATAATGATAGTTTCGCGTCTTCTTGACCTTTGATATCCTTCCATAGCCTTATTTATTAGCTAATAATGCCAGGATGATGTTGAATAAAAGTGGGGATAAGGGACATCCTTGCCTGGCATCCCCCCTTTTCTGTGTGAATGTTTTAGTGTCTTCTCCACTGATTGTAATGTTAGTTGTTGGTTGTTCATATATAGCTTATATTATATTGATGTAATTTCCTTCCGATCCTATCTTCTTGAGTGTCTTAATTGGGAATGGGGTTTGAATGGGGGTCAAATGCTTTTTCTGCATCTATTGATATTATCATGTGGTTCTTGTCCTTTTTCTTGTCAGTGTCATGGATAATGTTGATGGATTTTCAAATGTTGAACCATCCCTGCATCCCTGGTCTGAATCCCACTTGATAAAGATGAATTGTTTGTTTTATATACCTTTGTGTGCTATCAGCCAAAATTTTATTAAGGGGTTTTGCATCAAAGTTCATTTGAGACATTGGCCTGTAGTTCTCTGTTTTTTTGTGGGATCCTTGCCTGGTTTGGGTATCAGTATTATACTAGCTTCTATAGAATGTGTTTGGGAGTTTACCATACTTTTCTATGTTCTAGAAGAGCCTGTGAAGAATTGGTGTCAGCTCTACCATGAATGCTTGGTAGAATCTTCCTGTGAAGCCATGTGGGACAAGGCTTTCTTTTAATTTGTAGTTCCTTGATAACCTTTTCTTTTTTTGCCATGGGTCTGTTCAGGTTCGTGAAATCTACATGCGATCATCTGGAGAGGGTTTGTTTTTCCACGTGTTTGTCTATGTGTTCCAAGTTGTATTCATTGGAGTACTGACCTTCATAGTACTGTCTCATCTTTTAATTTCAGTAGGGTCCTTTGTAATTTCCGCCAGTTTCATTCCTCATCCTGAATATTGACATCTGTTCCTTCCTATCTTTGGTGAGATTTCTCAGCAGTTTCTCTACCCTGATTTTTATAATTTGTTTTCTTTTGCTATTAGGGTACTTCTGTTGACTCTGTTCCAATTGCTGAAGGTTTTATAATAGAGTATTAAACATAAGTTTGTCTCCCTTCTTCATATGTGCTTTTATCGCTTTCAAACATTCTCTGATAACTAACTGCTTTTGCTGTATCCCATAGATTTTTGTATATTGTATTCTCATTCTCATTACTTTCTGGAAGCATCCTAAGTTCATCTCTAATTTGGGCCATCTCACTCCTTTTAAAGAAGAAAGTAATTTAGCCTCCAATTATATGGACACCACTCCCCCCCTCACACACACACACCTCTTTTTTTTTAAATTTAAATCTTTCTTTTATTGAGTTCCAGCTTCTTGGCACAGTGGTCAGAGAAGAAAGTGTGAGTGACCTCTATATATTTTAATTTACTCAAGCTTGAATTGTGTCCCAACCTGGGGTCTATTTTCAAATACATGTTATGGGCACTTGTACAAAATGCGCTTTTTGTTTGTTTGTTTGTTTGTTTGTTTGTCTGTCTGTCTTGTAAGTTGGATGGAGAGCTCTGAATATGTCCATCAGGTTGAGCAGTCTATTTGTGGAGTTTAATTCTGCAGCCTCCTTTTTGAGCTTCTTTCCCTTGATCTGTCTTTCCAGAGAGCGGTGTATTGAAGTCTCCTACTATGATTGTATATTTTGTGATTTCTTTTTTCATTTTTTCAAAGATTTGATTCATGATTTCCATGGGTCTCTCATTGGATATGTATATGTTTAGTATCGTCACTGGCTTTTAGTCTACTAATCTCTGAGGCATTATATTATCTCTTGTTATGTCCTCTACCTTGAGATTGATTTTTTTCAGAGATTAGGATTGCTTTTTAAAAATTGCCATTACCTTGCCATACTTTTTGCCAGCTTCAGATTCTCAAACCGTTTTTTGTCTGTGAACTTGAGATTTCTCTCTTGCAGACAAAATTGATGGGTTTTGTTTCCTAATCCAGTCTGCTATGCTTTGTCTTTTAATCAGTCAATTCAGACTATTGATGTTCAGAGTTATTACACCTATCTGTGGATTGTTTGATGTCCTCTCATACCTTTTGCATCAGATATTTCCCTACCTTCATCCTTAGCAGCATGTTGTGTATGGGGGCAGGGGAGAATAAAAGGGGGGAATTCATTTTTGCCTTCTTATCACCATTGGGTCAATTATCTCTTGGGCATTGCTTTCAGTGCATTAACTTCTGGATAGTGTTACACTATGTGGCACTCTCATTTTTGTGTTCTGTAGATGTTGGTCTTCTGTCATAAGTGACTTGGAAATAATTTTTTGTGAAGCTGAGTTTTTTTGTTTGTTTGTTTTTTAACGTATTCTCTAATGTTTTCCTCATCCGATAAAATTCTTACCTCTTCGTCTATTTTGATGGATAATTTGGCACAATAGAGGATTCTTGGATTACCATTATTCTCCTTCAACTTTTGGAACATCTTACTCCATTCTCTCCTCTTCGGGGTTTCTGTTGATAATTCTGAACATATTCTTATCTGACTACCCTTAAAGGTAACTGCATTACTTTTCTCTAGCTGCTCATATGATTTTCTCTTTTTCCTCCAAGTTGGACAGTTTGACTACCATACGCCTTGGTGTAGTCTTCTTGGGATTCAATTAATTGGTGTCCTCTCTGTTTCCTGGATGATTATCTGATTCTCATTCATTAAATTGGGGAAATTTCTGCAGAGCTTCCTTTGCTATTTCAGCTGTTGATTATACCTTGTTCTGTTATCCCAATTATTCGAGTACTGTTCCTATTCATAGCATAGCTCATTTTTCTCAGGTTTCCTTCAGCTTCTTTGATTATCTTGTTTGTTTGTCTTTCCTGATTTTTGAATTCTACTTGACTATCTTTGAGGTCACTGATATAATTCTCCAGCTCATTGGTGAGGTCTCTTACTGTAGTCTTTGATTCTGTTTCATTGTCCCTTAACATTTTTATTTCCCTTCGGTATGTGAACTCTATCCCCTCTACTATTTCATCCTCTTTCTGTATTGATTCCTCATATGCTATGTGACGCTAAGAAGAATTTGTTTCTGTCACAGTTCAAAGTCTCCTTCTTCTATGAACATCACTATGTTCCGGTCTTCCTCAAACATTGCATTTTGTTCCTCTTGCTTTCTTGTACTGGTTGCTGATGAGAGGTGTTGTCTAGGTGTCATTTGGTGGAGCTCTACACTCTTTTCCTGGGAGTCCAGGAGCCCTGAGTTTTCTGAGAGGCTAGAAAGAATGATTCTAAGGACTATCTGGAGTCAACTGCACTGACACATCAAGCTGTATCTCTATCTTAGTGGGGTTTATTCTTCCCCATAGAAAGCCATGATTATCCATTTGGAGGGAAGCTCAGGTGGCCCTCTCAGGCAGGACAGGCAAGGTGGTACATACATTGAGGGTTGTGCTGGGTATGCCTATCACACAGGTTGTGGGGAGTGCATGGTGCTATGGCTGCCTGGGCGTGTGTGGTACAGGTAGTGCAGGCTATGGTGGCCCCGGCACCAGGCCACAGTGCCTGTTAGCTCTTCAGTGCATATGTGGTGGGGGCAGCAACACAGATTAACACCATGGGGAAAATTTGTCCACAACAATACACAACACAACAACAACAGCAACAACAAACCAATGACAAAAAAAACAAAACAAAACACAAGAAAAAAAACTTGTAGTTAGTTCAAGGATTGTTTGTTGGCCTTTAGGAGTGTTTTCCAGAGCCCTGGGATGCCACAAGGCGCAATTACAGGTCCTGGATCCCCTACTCCAGTGGTTCTCATGACCCCTTTGGGGGTAGAATGACCCTTTCACGGGGCTCACCTAAGACCATGGGAAATATAAGACCAAAACAAATATTTCCCATGGTCTTAGAAACTGAGACACTTCTCCTCTATCCATCTCCAGGCAGGTCAGCCCACATGCACATGCACCCACATATGAGGATCCAGCATGATAACATTATCACGCCAAACCCATCACATACACCCATAAAAATACAGGTGAATGTGACAGGGCTGGTGCCATAATATACTTATGCAAACCAGTCATGCATGTGTCGAGAGCAGCTACTGTGTAAAAAGCAGCTGCTATGTTGAAAGCAGCTACTCTGTTAAAAGCAGTTTCTGTGTTGAAAGCACAGTGTTGGAGGTGAAAGTCACTTCATGAATTATAATCACTGGATAAATGTAATATTGTGTATTGTAAAATCATCAACCAGTGAAAAAAACATCTGTAACATGAGAACTTAATTTGGATGCTGATTGGTCTTTTTATTTTTGGCTGTAGTGGATGTGAATA
>NW_022103915.1:79635420-79662662 GCF_000313985.2 Echinops telfairi | reverse complement strand
TTGCCCTCTGGGTGAAGTTGTTCTATGTAGCAGTCTTATTTATGCTTGGTGAGTGTTGTTCTTCTGCCCACACTGGGTCGACAAGGCTAGTCACATTTTTAAGGTAAAACTGGGTCATGATAGTTGGGGGGAGGAAACATTCAGGAACTAGAGGAATGACTTGTGATCTGTCAGTGCTATACTACCTCTTGGCTGAATCATCCCTTCTTTATAACCCTTCTGTGAAGGAATATCCAATTGTATAAAAACTATTTAGAGTATTGAAAAGCAAGAATGTTATTTGAGAACTACGGTGCACCTGACTCAAGCTATGTTTTCCACATTTGCCTCATATGCATTTGAAAATTGGACGTTGAATAAAGAAGATTGAAGAAGTATAGATGCATTTAAATTGTGGTGCTGGAGAAGAATACTGAAAATACCATAGACTGCTGAAAGGAGAAAGCAATCTGTCTTGGAGGAGTATAGCCTCCTAGGAGGCTATAGTGCTCCTAGGAGGCAAAGATGACAAAACCATGTTTTACATACTTTGGACATGTGTCAGGAGAGATCAGTCCCTAGAGAATGATGTCATATTTGGCAAAGTAGAAGGGCAGAGAAAAAACAGGAAGGCCCTCAATGGGATGGATTCATACCTTGCCTCTAATAATGGACTCAAGTGATGAGGATGGTGCAAAACAGGGCAGTGTTTTGCTCTGTTGTGCAAAAGGTTGCTATGGGTCAGAACTGACTTGGGTCAGAACTGACTTGATGTGACCTAGCTAACTAAAAAGAAAGGTAATCTTCCCATTCCTGACACACTGAAGCTATCACTGCAGTCGTTCTATGTTATTTTGTTATGGAAATACACACTTTCACCAATACATGTATGCTTTAGATATTAAACTAGGAGGAAATGCACTTAAAACTAGTATTAAAAACAACCAAATGTTGTACTCCTCTTCTTAGTATCAGAAAAACAAACTTCCTTTTATACTTGAGAATCAAACCACTTAGAAGGAATCCTGAAGGAAAGGGTTGAATAATTAACACTGCAAAATATCTAATTCTTTTAGCAAAGCTTATTTCACAGTTTTGCTTCAGTGTTCACCAGCTGTAGGGAAGGCAATTCAAACTCCCTAAATTAATCCCAGCTGCAGTGCTTGCAATGCAATTAACACGTTTAAAAGTGATAAATATATGTTAAAAAACAACAATTTGGGGGTCAATTTAGAATGAGCTGTCAGAAAATCGGAGATTGCCTAAATTCTTTTCATTACTTGTTGGTTAATTGTAAATTTCCATAATCAATTTGGATTTGGCAAAAGGTTAAAAATTACTGTAATGCTCATACTATTTTCCAAGATATGTGTTCTCTTTAAACACAAAGAAAAATATCTTAATAGAACAATAATGCATAATTTCAGTGAGCTTGGAAAATGTAGATTTATTGCTTTTTTCCATTGCATGGAAGTTGAAAAATAATTATGGTATAAATATCAGATAATATTTAGGGTCTCAGTATTAGACCCTAAAGCAATGGTTATCAACCTTCCTAATGCTGCTACCCTTTAATACAGTTCTTCGTGTTGTGGTGGCCCCCCAACCATAACATTTTTTTCATTGCTACTTCATAAGTGTAATTTTGCTACTGTTATGAGTTGGGTAAACCCTGTGAAAGGGTTGTTCGACCCCCACAGGGGTTGCGATCCACAGGTTGAGAACTGCTGTTCTATATTTATCCACAAACCATGTAGGTAACCCTCTGGGACGATACAGCCACACTTCAGAAAGTGGTGATGTCCTGATCCGTGTAGATGGCAATGGATTTTGAAGATCCAAATGTTTCTCAACTGAACTCCACAGCTTTGGCATCTATGTTTAGAGACACACCAGACTTGGCTGACAGAAATGACAAGATAATAATAATGGGCTTTGTTCCTAAGGATTAAGGATTTAACAGGGACATCAATTTTACTTTTTCTTGGAGATTATTAAGAAGATCTTTTTTGTAGCTGGCATCCTTCTCTTTATGCTCATTGTATCTCTCTGTTCTGACACTAGTCATTTTAGTATCACTATATCAATATTTATACTTGAGGAAGGTCCATTTCATAAGAAAATGAGTTCTTCCTGATTCATTATAAAATAAGCACGTAATATTAAAAGTCATCCAATACATTACAGGACTTTTTTTTCTTCAAAGATGCATACTGTTTCTGAGCATTTTGTCTATTCATTTTGACCCCATGTGATCTTCCACATCAGATTTACTTGGAAATGGACAGACACAATGAAAAATTGTACATTTTATAAAACTAAAAATTTTAAATATATACAATTATGAATTTTATAACAAGACGGACTCTTAAGACTCTTTTAGTTTGTATGAAAAGCTGTACACCTTTCTCCAAATATTTTCAGTCTTTTGATAGTTTTTAAAATCTCAATGCTTACAATGTCCCATTGCTTTGACATCTACTTTCATTTCTTTATTAACACTTGCACTTCACCAATGCTGTTAATTTCTACTTAGTAGTTGAAATGGAGAGACAAACCCCTGGAAAAGGATAAGATGCATGGTCATGTAGAGGATCACTGCGGAAGAGGAACAGTCTTAAGAAGAGAGCTAGAGCAGTTGCAACTATAGGCTTGAACGTAACCATTTTGAGGATGGCATAGGGTGAGACAGTGTGCCCCTTCGTTGTGCACGGTGTCTCTATGAGTTGGACTGACTCAGCAGCAACTAAGATCAACAACAAATGCTTAAATAAAAGAAGAATAGAGGACAACAGAAAAGGTCAAGAAGCTTCCTTACAACAGGGCCAATAAGGTACTTCAGGATGATTTCATTGTACTTGACTCCATAGAGTTCATAGAAACAGTCGTAATCAAATTATATTAGGCAAAGGGAAAATCCAGTGCAAAAGGCCTCTGTAAAGTTTTCAAAAACAAAGCTGTGACTTTGAGCACTAAAGTGCACCTGACTTAAGTCGTGGCATTTTCAATGATCTCAAATACTTGTAAAAAGTGGACAATAAATAAATAAGACCAAAAAACTAATGAGCGACCATGTCTGTGGCTGCGAGGCTGAGAATTGTCAAGAGAATCCGGTGCTGGCTGAAGAGACCAAGGACTGTAACCTTACTATTTACTGAACTTGACTTGTGCTAAATTATTGACTCCCCTAATAACACTTCCTAATTGTGAGTATTGTCTGTGAGTTCTGTGCACTTATCAATTTAATCCCATTTCAATAAGTTGTCGAAGCCAGCGCAGACGTATAGCAGCTTGGGAGGAATGACTGGTGTCAGAATATGTAAAGAAGGATGGAGCACGGCGGCATGTCTGACCCCTTCTTGGAGACAATGGAGAAACCAGAGGAAGTCAGCTGTGTCCACACCCATGCCTTTTATTGCACAAGAGAGGATTCACTTTTGCTAATAAGAATTTTATCATATGTTAGAAGAAATGCCATGAATATGGCATGCTCCACACCAGCTAAGCTTCAATGGTAAACGTACCAGCCATCTGTTCCTTAAATGCAAAGTTTCAGATTTGAGCTATCTTTGGGAAATTACCAATAATAACAACAACAAAAAAGAAATCATACATGAACGAAAGGCACTCCTATCCCATTATGTGTTATTTTAGTATTCATGTTCTTTTCATATTACGCAGTGCCACACCACCTGACCTGATTTTCATTTCATCCAGGGCAAAGGTTATGCCACAGTAAAGCCTTACAACTCTAAGAAGGTCTTACAATGAAAGTCCTGTAAAATCAATGAGAACAAATAATGGTTTAAAGGGACTATTGAGATTTGTATAATGCTATTTAAGCAATGTTGGTATTTCTCCATTTATATTTTATACTCCATTAATTACAAAGAAACATTCCAATATCTATAAGTGAGTTTCAAAAACTTTATAAAAAATTCTATTATCTTTTAATTACATTTTCTTGAGCTTTTTGAAGCCCCTTTTTATGTGTGACTAAATGAAACATGAATAACGTACGATAAAATCCATGAAACATATTAGTAGTATTATTAGTTCTCAGGTATTTGTTGTTGAATTCTGGAAGGGAGAAACACCAGAAAGCCTGTGCTCTATCTAATTGAAGATTCAATTCCCTTTTGTTTATCAGGGAAGGAAAATGGAATATGTGTGGGAATATGTGCGAGTAAAAGAGAAAGACTCAGAGTTCAAGGTTCATAGCCAATAATACAGTCTAAACTGATCTCCAAGGCCAACATCTGAGAGCAATTCAGATCAGTTTTGAATTATAAAAATTGCTTTTCTTGGGGAAGATGCTTTTTATGGATTTTTTCTTCATTCCAGGAACTTTATTTCTAAAGGAGATTTCAATTGCATTCTGCTGGACCTCAATAAATCTGGGCCAACAACTGAAATGCCAGAGGGAGCGATAAAGCTGAATGAGATCTAAAATGATTTACTATTAGTCAATGTGTAGTGAGAAATTTATTCAACCACTAAAGATTATATTTACAGCGAAAAAATGTGACATGTGAGTTGGTCCTCTAGCAACAGATTGCTGATGAAATGCAGAGCTGTTTATTTGGTGCGCTTCCAAAGCATTGCTTGAACCACCGTTCCAACTCACCATCCAGTGATCATGAGAGACAAAACGAGAGGGACACACATTCTGTAGAATGCATTGTCTTTCAAAGTCAACACATAAGAAAGCAATTCCTGTGGAGTGTGCCCTGTGAATTATGCCTGAAAATATAGTTATTACAATTTTTCACTTGGAAGCTGATGTCTGGTAGGGCCATTTTCGACAGAGTTGCACTTCATGTGAAACATGAGGGAAACCTAATGTAAAATAATATATAAAGATATCTAAGTACACTTCAAGAAATTCATTTGGTTGTATGAATATTGGTGAAAATAAGATACAAATGTATCTGGAATTTCTTTCTTTCTTCCTTTTTTGTTCTCCTTTGACTATTATGCATTTTAAAATAAAGTCAGATATATTCACTAGTGCATTCATAGATAACCCAAAACTTTGGTACTTTATAGACATCATTCCCAATTAATTTTATTATTTGATGAACACTTAATCTAGTGAAAATGAGATTCAGAAAGTAAATAGAGTTTATTTATGATTTCTTTTGTCTGTGTGCAGCAGTGGTTAAAGAACTTGGCTGTCCACCCAAAGGTCAGTAGTTCAAACTCACCTGCTGCTCTTCAATAAAAAGACATGACTGGTTACTTTCATAAATATTTATGGTCCTGGAATGTCTGTGGAAAAGTCTATGCCATTCTATAGAGTAACTATGAGTTAAATTCTATTCAGTGGCAATGAATTTGTTTGGGTTTTAATGTTTGCTAATATATTTGTAACTTAAGTCATTAAAGATATATGTGTGTGTGTGTGTGTGTGTGCGCACGCGCGTTCCAACTCTTAGCGACCCCGATATACAAGAGAACAAAACACTACCCAGTCCTGCACTATCCTCACACTTGTTTAAGCCCATTGTTGCAGCCAGTATTGTCAATCCATCTTGTCCAGGACCTTCCACTGTTTAGCTACCCCTCTACTTTACCATGCTTGATATCCTTCTTCAGGGACTAGTGTCTCCTGACAGCATGTCTAAAGTATGTGAGAAAAAGTCTTGCTATCCTTACCTCTAAGGAGCATTCTAGCTGTACTTATTCCAAGACAGATTTATTTGTCCTTTTGGCAGTCCATAATATTTTCATTATTCTTCACAAACACCGTAAGTCAAATATATAAATTTTTCTTTGGTTTTCCTGTCCAGTGCTCAACTTTTACCTGCATATGAGATGATTAAAAATACCATGGCTGGGGTCAGGCACATCTCAGTCCACCATGTGTGAGGCCTTGACTACTAAACTCCTAAGATTTCTGGCCCAGGTAATTTTCTGACACAAAACTTAACTATCACAATAGGTAGACTAAGTTTAAACATCATTTTAGATATGATTAAACAATGTAAATTAATTTGCTTTATTTTAACTGTTACAGGAAGCCCCAAAATATGGCACAATGGAAAGGAATTAAATTGATTTGAACAAATTCTTTAAAAAAAGAAAATTAGGTTTATTTTGAATAAAATTTCAAATAAGAATTTGAGAAATGTATCTTCTGATAGTTGACTGAAAACATAGTTTAAAAACCTACTCATTTAAAGTAATGCCCATTGTTGTGATCTGCTATGGTTACCACTTGATTTTTCCTAATTGATAGTGAACTTTGTGCAAACTTTCCCTCTCTACAAGGTTAATTCTCTTTTAATCAGATACCAGGAAAATCCAAGAACCTGAGTTATTGAAAATTGTAAGTAACAGCAATTTTTTCCCCAATTCAGTGTGCTAGGGTAAAGGAATCAAAACTCAAAGGAAGCTGAGATAATTTCAAAGGTGTTTATCCAATGTGCCAATAATAATTTTGTATTTTTAACCTCTAAGACAGGTGTCATTATTAATCAAAAATATATATAAGAAAGATGTAACATTTTATTTCTGTACTGTTTAAAGAAGATCAATTCTATAATAAAAACAACCATAAGCAAGTTATTCTATGGCTAGCACTTTTACAATGTTGATATTTAAATTCCTTATATATACACGTGTCTTATAATTCCGATTTTAGAAATATAAAACACATTGAAGCATATAAAAATGAGTATGTGTGATACCAAGATCTCTCACATTATGCATGGATGTTCATTTGCTATAGTTTTCACTGTTCAGGAGAGGAGAAGGCAAAGGATAGTAGATAAAAACAATAAAGTCATGATTCATGCCCATAACATCTTCATTTCGGTATGCTAAAATAGTTGTGCAAACATTTCCACTTTGAAAGACACTGATTATTCAGTCCTCTTTTTAATATCGCCCCTCTTCACAAACAAGCAAACAAATAAATGGGGGGGGGGGAATCACACAGGAGTAAATTTTGCTAATTTTAACCATTTTTCTAAATTCTGGAGAGGAAAAAGCATTTTCAAAATATTGCTTTTAGTGAAACGTCAGAATTTTCTGTGAAGTCCAGTTGCCTAAATTGTGACAGCCCAACATAGATCTTTTTAGAGGGGGATTGCAATTTAAGAAGGAGTATGTGTGAGCAGTAGTAGGTCTACTGGTGCTGTGGTTAAACACTCTGCTCCACGAGACACTCGGCCTGAGAAAGGTGTGGCAGTCTACTGTCGTGAGGTTGTACAGCCTTGAAACCCTTCTGGGACAGTTCTAGTCTATATTACAGGCTGCTGTCTGTCAGAACTCACTCAACAGCAATGAGTTCACATCTTTGAGTTAGGATTCCTGGTGGTTAAACACTCCTCTGTTAACTTCAAGGTCCGAAGTTTGAGCCCATCCACTTCTCCTCAGGGTGGCAGGGTAGAAAGCTGCTCTCCTAAAGAGAGCAGTCTATAGGGCATTTCCATTCTGGATGATAGGGTCATGGCCATGAGTAAAGATTTACTTGATGGCACACATTACATCTTTGAGCTAACTTTCATTGAATGAAGGTTTATTAATCATGTATTTCCACAATTATGCTTAAAAAAGAGAGATTGTAGCATTGTTTATATTCAGGATATCACAAAATGTTTTATATACACAATTTTGATTTTAATATTTCTAGTCCAGGTTATCTTTTTTATTTTATTTTGTTTTTCCTTAGATCTTATATATATGAATACATGTGATTATTAAGCACAGTATTTGAAGGTCTATTTAAATCAAATAAGATTAGTGATGCTTAGCTACCATAAAGATTTTGAACCCTAAGAAAATAATAGGTAAAAAATGGAATAAATTGAAGGAGAATGTGTGCTCATTTTAGCTGTTGAATATTTAAATATGTATTAATATGTCTTTAAAAATGTAAAAGAGTACTGCTGGAATGCAAAGGCAGAACCCATGAGTGATTGTCAAACATGTAGGTTTCCTAAAGAAGACAATCTACCAGCTCCCACCCCCACCCCCCACCCCTGCCAAGGAAAGGCCATTAAGAATAACTGAAAGTGGAAACCCTAATATCCTGGGAAATGAACGTTGATGTAAAAGAAATGAGGAGGATGCCCATTCACTTTTGATCTTTGCTTATTGTCACAGTACTTGTGTTTCCCCCCTGGGTCTATTAACAGAATCAACAACAATAATGATTATAATAGCTGATATTTGAAAGTACATACAATATGTCTACCACTATTCAAAATTATATAAATATATTTCATCTTCAAAGGGAAAAAGTAAAAGTGCAAATCTGACAAAGCACAAATACTATTTAATTATTCAGTATAAGGAAGGTACAATCGAAGACCTAGAAAAGTTGTATAACTTGGCAAAAATCTCACAGTTACTATGTGAATGAGGAAGGATTTAAGCCCAGTCATCTGTAGTGATTGTCCCCACTTCGGTGGTTGCAACACTTCTGGGATTGCAAGTTTCCCCCCCACAAAACTTAAAGGTGTAGTACAATTATGAGAATGATAAACCAGTAAAAACTAGAGAGTGAAAAGAAAGAGCACGTCCCAATTTTGTAAACCTAAGTGGAAAGTCATCAACAATCAAATTGATTTTGAAACAAAATCCAGTGATCCTTTCATCTTGAGTCTGAATATCAACAAAAGAACCTCTCTGCCATTGACTCATAGTGACCCTGCAGGACAGGGTCGAGTTCTGTCCCTTATAGACGGTGAGAGTTCTGTACCTTTTTACATGAGTAGGTAGCCCCATCTTTTTCCTCACTTGGTTTCGAACTGCTGTTGCTGTGGTTAGCAGCCCAGCATATAACCCATTATGCCACAGGGGCTGCTAGATCTCAAGAGAGAAATGCTTAAAACATGTTTGTTTATCTGTGTTTTAAGCAAGTAGATAAAGGACTTTTTTATTCTCCAATAATTTATTTCTTCTCAAGCCATGTTATTATTCTCAATAAGTATACTTGGGTTATCATGGGGTTTCCATCAAATAATTCTTGGGGTTAAACTCAAACTCTCCTAAAAAAACAAAAATAAAACACTGCCATTGAGTAGTTTTGACTCTTAGCAGCCCTTTATCTCAAGAGAGCCAATAATTAGATGCTTGTTATTTGCCATGATTGTGCATAAGATGCATATTTTATACATTTTTAATATATATGGTAACAAAAACAACAACAAAACCACACTGCCATCAAAACATAGCAACTCTATAGGACAGGGTAGGCCTGCCCCTGTGAGTCCCCAAGACTAACACTTTGTAGGAGTAGAAAGTCGTGTCTCTCTCCCACAGTGGGGCTGGTGGTTTTAAATTGCAGGCCTTTTGGAATCATAGCACAACACATAAGCACTATGAAACCAGGGCTCCTGTATTGTAATAGTAAAACTAAAACCTAGACCATTACCATCTATTCCGACTCATAGCAACCCTAACGACATAGTACAAATGACCTTGAGTGTCCAGACTGTAAAAATCTATTGAAGTACTGCCTCATTTTGCTTCCACAAAGCAACCAGTGGGTTGAAACTGCCATTCTTTTGGCCAGCAGACCAATGCTTAACTCACTGTACAACAAGGGATCCTTTGGTAACAGTAAATAAAACTATTAAAAAACACAACCAACGCCACCTACATTGAGTGGCCTTGGACTAATCCTAACTCTATACCACAGGTTAGATCTGCCTCACAGGGTCCTCAGTGCTGAAGCAGACTGTACAGAGGGAGACTGCCACACTTCTCCCCACGCACCAGCTGACGGGTTTGAACTATTGTGCCTCTATATTACTATATAACATATATTGAAATGTGATACGTTGTCTAGGGGGCATCTGCTAAATTTAACATTTCAAATAATTGCTCTGCACATATTATTTAGTGGTTCATACTATTTATAACAAGAATAGTTATAATTAATGTGAATACTGAACATTTATAAGTAGCTACAATGGACCATGCTATCTGGGCCTATCTATATCTATCTGCACGCATATATGAGGACTCCTAAGTTAAAAATAACTACATATTTCATTTTTGTGATTTTGATTTTCCTGTTGGCAGTGTTAATGCAGGTGAAACACACAATTAGGATCCAGACTGTATGCATAGTTTCAACATTGTGAAATTTTCGAAGTGAGACAAGTCTAGAGTTCTCTAGTCCAAAAAGTCACCACATGTGTGGCTGGTTGTGTTTATTTATTAACTAGTACATGGATGCTTTGTCTCTTTGGCTCTGTAAGAGCACCATCTGGTGGCATCCAAGGCTTTCTGGACAATCTCTATGACATCGTTGTGATTTTGTGGGGTCTAGCGGTAAACTAGATAGAATACACCTTTATATCTTTTAGATTCTTTTGTTTGTTCTAGGTTTAGCTAGACAATTGTTTATTGTAATGAACTGATAACCCATAAATGAATCAAAGTCCATAAAGAAACTATATATGTGTTTATCTTACTACGGGGGAAAATAGGTTATTTAAATACATTATCCAAGTAAAATGAAATTCTTGACAACTTTTTCTCTGTTGTTGCTTATTTGTCCAATTGTGAAAAGATTTTTCATAAGGCTGTGGTGCAATCGACACTAAAAACTGTAGTCTGATCTTTAGGTCCTTGAGTAAGTCAGCATGTCAGTTTGTATTACCTGCATATCACAGATTTTAATGAGTCTTCCTGCAGTCCTGGTGCCTCATTCTTATTCATAAACAGGAAGGCTCCAGGTTATGAACATGATTCATTCTTAACAGTGATTTTATGCTTTGTCAAAACTTCCAGTGGGTTCTAGTTCAGTCATGGTTAAAGAAGTGTCACCAGAACAGATTTGAGTTTTTTAATTATAGTCAACCAGAAAGATAGCCAGATTACCTATGAATCCTTGTTAGAAAATTAATCTATGTGTCACAGAAGGGCAGCCTGCATATGGAATAACAGCCATTGGATGTGAGTACAATCCAAACCACTACTGGGCTTCCTGAAGATGGTGGCGTGCACCTCAAAAATAACAGCCAGCTACCACTTAGAATGCATGTATCTCCTCTGCCGGACTGCCAGTCATCCGATCTCAGACAGAAGGCTCCAGAAAGGTCTTAGGACATCTCATCTGAGTCTCCTTTTCCTGGTAATCTAGCCATAATTTTCCCTATTATGGGTACCTTGCCGAATCTGACAAATTGTAAACCTTTGCTCCTGTTTCTGTTTCAGTTCCTAGACCATGCCTAAACTGGGTTAAGTGCAAATAGGAAGTGCCCATAACTCAGACCTCCACAACCCCGGGGCTGCCGACAGTTCCAGTTTGCAGAGTACTAGCTCATCATACAGATGAAGTCACCGTGGTGGAAGAATACAACCCTAACAGCGACTTTTCCTAATTTTAAAAAACACAGTAGCTCTTTTTCTGTTTGAATGACTGCCTCTTGATACATGAAGATTTCACGTGAGCACAATTAAGTGTCCTAGAATTCCCATTCTTTGCAATGTTATCCATAATTTGTTATGTTCTAAACACTCAAATGTCTTTGCATAGCCCATAAAACACAGGTAAACATCTTTCTAGAATTGTCTGCTTTCAGGCAAGATTAATCTGACATAGGCAAGGATATCCCTTGTTTTTCATATTCTTTTTTGAGTCCAGGTTGAATTTCTGACGGTTCCAAATATTTTTAAATTATCTTCAGCCAAATTCTATTTGATTGTAATATTAAGGATATTGTTGGATAATTTCTATTCTGTTTGACCACCGTTCTTTGGAATGGGCATGAATATGAATCTCTTCCAGTCAATTAGGTAGCATTCTTCCAAATTTCTTTCAGCCTTGTATCCATTTGCAGATGTATCTCAGTTGGTATTTTGCCAATTCTTCAAGCATTGCTAAAACTTTACATCAAGGTCATCTGTGCAGCTTATACCCTTTCCTCTAATACCAAAAGTTCTCGAATGTCTGGAAATGATTGAACATCAACAATTGTTTTGTGCAGTGACTCTGTGCATTCCTTCTATCTCATGTTGCTCATTTTGCATTGTTCAATAGTTCACCCATAAACTCAATGTTTCAACTCAATCCTTGACATTTTTATTAGTTCTTTCAGCTTGAAAAATATCCAGGATATTTTCCTTTTTTGGTTTTCTAACTCAAGATCTTTGTGCATTTCGCTACAATACTTCATTTTGTCTTCCCCAGCTTTCTCTGGAAATCTGTTTGTCCCTCTACTTCATTATTTCTTCCTTTTACTTAAGTTATGCTAGCTTTCAGATAAGTTTCAAAGCTTCTTTTTTCTTTTTCTTTTTTTTTCTTTTAACATTTTATTAGGGGCTCATACAACTGTTATCCCAATCCACACACACATCAATTGTGTAAAGTGCATTTGTACATCGTTTCTCAAAACATTTTCTCTCCATTTAAACCCCCGACATTAGGTCCTCATTTTCCCCTCCCTCCTCGCTCCCCCCTCCCGCATGAGCCCTTGATAGTTTATAAATGGGTATTTTGTCATATCTTGCCCTGTCCGACGTCTCCCTTCATCCACTTTTTGGTTGTCTGTCCCCCAGGGAGGAGGTCACACACAGTTCCATGTAATCGGTTCCCTCTTTCCTACCCATTCTCCCTTTACCCTCCCTGTTTTGCCACTCACACCACTGGTCCTATAGGGCTCATCCGTCCTGGATTCCCTGTATTTTCAGTTCCTATCTGTACCAGTGTACATCCTCTGGTCTAGCCAGACTTGCAAGATAGAATTTGAGTCATGGTAGTGGGAGCAGGGAGGAAACTTTTAGGAACTAGAGGAAGGTTGTATTTCTCACCATTGTTACATCGCACCGTGACTAGCTCATCTCCTCCCCTAGACACCTCTGCAAGGGGATCTCCAGTGGCCTACTAATGGGCTTTGGATCTCCACTCCGCACTCCCCCCATCATTCACTATGGTAAGATTTTTTGTTCTGATGATGCCTTACACCTGATCCCTTCCACACCTCGTGGTTGGATAGGCTGGTGTGCTTCTTCCATGTGGGCTTTGTTGCTTCTGAGCTTGATGGCTTATGATATTCATTGTGATTTTTTAATCTTTCTTATCTTTTTAATGACCGTATTGCCTTCATTTATGCTGTATTTGATGTCACATCACAATGTTTCTAGTCTTCAGTGTTTAGAATTTCATGTGTCAAATCTATCATTGACATGGTTTTTAGATTGAGGGGAACCATACACATGGTTATAGTTAGGTTCTCCTGAATCGTTTTGAGGTTTTTTAGCATCTTCTTGAATTTGCATATGAGCAGTTGGTTGTATTTCTGCCATTGATCCCTGGCCTTGTTCCATTAGCTTTTCTCCCCCACAAATGTGTATTTTCCCTGGCAGATTCACATATATAGTCATGGTTAAAATGTCTTCATAGGCATTAGCACTGACTAGGTCATTGATCTTGCAAAATTATGTCATGCAATTTCTAGTTATTTCAATCAAGAGACAAAACTGTGACCTACACCTCAGATTTCTTTGTTTTCAGCATGTCCAATAAAAACCAGAAAAAGTCACACCAGCTTCATTTCTAAAGAGCATTTTGGAAATATTTTCTCCATGACAGATTTATACCTTTTTTCCCAGCAGTCCATAGCATATTCAGTATTCTCTAATAACACCACATTTCAAACCCACTAATTCTTCATTAGTCTTTTTTCGCCCCAATATCCAATTTCATATGCATCTGAGGTGGCTGACAAGACTGGGTTGGTGTAGGCACACTTTCATCCTTGAAGTGAGATCTCTCAAGTAAAACATTTTAGCGTGGTAAAAAGTGTTTCCATTTACTATGTGTGCTCTATTAAAGTGTGGGAGGTTCTGCAATAGTGGGAAGCAATTTATATTCCTAAAATTGACATATTAAAAAGATCAATCATATGTAGTTTCAAAAATCTTTCAAATTGTTTGCAAGACATACAGGCTTATAACAAACAACACTTTAGAAATATTTAAGTTTCTTAGAAATCTTAAATCAGTAGCTCTTATAATCAAGTGCATAGTATTCAAAACCTCCTAATAGCCTCAGAGAATAATAATAATAATAATAAAGCATTGTCAATTTATTTTATTACTATTTGGACTTCCCATAGTAATAGCAGATGGTTTGAATTCTTATTGTTTGTCATACAGATAGACATCTACCATTTATCTACTTAGAAAAACGTACCTTTCAATAATAGACATTTTCCAAAGAACTTCACAATGTTTATTCTCTATTTTGATTTTTTTAGATATGGTTCCACCTCAATCCACTTCAAAGCATATTCCATTGTTGTTATGGCCAGCATATCAAAACAACAATTAATATACCCAGAAAGTTAAGTTTCCACCCTGAGAAAGAATATGAAGTTCCTGGAATTTGAAAAGACAAATCGAATATGTTCAGAGACCTGTTTTTATGTGAACCCACATTATTTAGAAAAATATGTTCAGCGGGGAAAATAATTTCATGCAAAAAGTTTCCGCATTTTAAGATTTAAGCACCACATAATTTAGTGAGCAAATATTCTATCAGCATATTTGCATATGTATATTTATTATCTAAGACAAATATTGTTTAAATAGGAATAACATTTTATATAGCAAGATATTAAAGAAATAATTTGTATAGAAGTAAAGGACAAATAAACTAAGATTATCTAAAAGTATAATGAACTGTTGATTAATAATACATTTGCACTTAAAAACCAAAATAAAATTAATCATCTAAGGAAGTTTGCATATATATGTTTCCCCTGTCTTTGATGGGACTGTAATAGTTCTTAAAGCAAGTACACCCATATGATGAGTTCATTTGGTATTCAGTGTAATAGCACAGATAATAATGAAGTCATTTGGCTTCCATTATATAAGCATTAGATAATGGCTACCTATATTAAAATGCAACTCTTACATTCCTGCTTATTTTTGTCTTCATTTGTACACAATACTAAATCTTTAACGTTGAGCTTTTATGCAAATTGTTCACATTTATAACTTTGGATGTTGAGTAATTTTTATAGACAAAAACATCACATTATAGTTTTTAAGATCCCAGATAAACAGCTGTTGTCTTTGTTAAAAAGGGCAGCCATAAAATTATTATCTAGTTGTCTGATTTTATTTTCCCAATTCCCACTTTTTTTTATTGTGGTCTACTTAATGGAAGTGAAAATTCATAATAATATCCTGAAAAAACAGACAATTACACAAGATCTTAGAACTGATCGATCTCCCCCAAACCCGTTTCTTTGTGTTTTTATTCTTTCTTTCTCTTATACCCTGCTTTGTCCTTTTTGTTCTTTTTCTGTCTTCCTTTCTTTCTAGCTCCTCCATCAAAGACATTGTTGGGTCATTTTTTTCCTTGCTTTTTTCTTCCTAAAAATATGTGGCAGTAATATATCAAAGCTGTCAGAGTTAGTATTTCCCCCCAATGATGACATTAACAACATGCCCACTTCCTCGTATGATGCAGTGAAACAGACACAACATCCCCACAGGGGCACTCTCACCCAAATTCATAACCTGAATTGAAGTATGAGTAAAATTAAAAGAAACATAAATTGACGGTCAAAAGTCAGAGTAAAGCCCAAGACGACTGAGGACCCCTTAATATAAAGAAAGATAAGGAAGCTGGGGTGGGGATGGGGGTGTGGAGGTGGTGTGCTGGTTACACGTGGGTTAGCCTCAAGTTCAAACCATCAGATTTTCCATGGGCGAAAGAGGAGCCTTTGTACTCCCATCAAGAGTTCCAATCTTGGGAACACACACACACGCCCTAGGAGTTAGTATTGACTCGGTGGCAGGTTTGTTTTCGCCAGGTTAGGGAGCCCTGGTTGTGTTGTGGGTTACTTGCTGGGCTGCTGGAGAACTTGCAAGGTCGGCAGCTGGAGAACACCGTCCACGCTAAGAAAACGCGGAGGCTTCGTGCTTCTGCAAGGTGTACGGAATCCAAAGGGCCATTGTCCTCTGTCGGCAGGGTCAGCCGGAGTAGGGGTGGACGAGACGGCAATGGGAAAGGAGTCTGAAGACAGACGCAAATGTGACATTACTGGGATAACCGGCTGTAGCGAGATATTTCAATGGTTTATTAGAGAGTTGTCCTGGATCCAGGTAAAGTTTCTGAGTTTGATCATTGTGAAGATGTTTAATTGCCTCTATAGTACAGTGGTTCTCAGCCCTCCTAATGCCAAGGTACTTTATTACAGTTCCTCATGTTGTGGTGACCCCCAACCATAAAATTTTTTTCATTGCTACTTCATAACTGTAATTTTGCAACTGTTATGAATCATAATGTAAATATCTGATAGGCAAGATGTATTTTCATTGTTACAAATTGAATATAAAGCATAGTGATTAATCACAAAAACATTATGTAGTTCTAGATTGTGAAATATTTATTTCTAATTACAAATAAATGAAATTTTGTCTTGAAGCATGGTGTAGCATGGGTAACAGTCTTCACGCCGGGAACTCATATGTGTGCGTATCTGCATGTGGGCGGACCCGTCTGGAGACAGATAGAGGATCGGTGTCTTGGTTCCTAACGCCATTTCCAATGGTCTTAGGGGACCCCTGGGAAAGAGTCATTCAACTCCCAAAGGGGTCGCAACCCACAGGTTGAGAACCGCTGCTATAGCATATGACAAAAACAAAAGCCCAAAAGGGGGAGTCCAAATGTATACCTGTGTAACCATTACACACACACATTTTTTCTTATGTGTTAGAACACATAAGAATTGTGTATTGTACTGAATTATAAAATGAAAAGAGTAAGACAAAAACTCATCTATGACTAGCCTCTGAAAGCATTAAACTGACTAGTAATGTATGCTTGAGATGTTTATTAATTTCTCAGTCAGTATTAGCTATTTCTTTAAAATGAAAATAAACTTAAGCTTCCATAAATCATATAGTGATGACTGATTTTAAGACAGTTTATTTAGTTATGTACTGAAAAGACAGTTTATTTAGTTATGTCCTGAAAAGACCAGCAAATAGGAAAATCAAAATGTGGAAACCATTTGAGAAAGTCTGTACTGCTGTGATTCTTCTTCACGGTACTCTCTTTCTGGTTTTTTGAATAATTATTTAGGTTTGGTTTCTGAAACAAGATCCAATATCATTCATTATTTAATATAATACTATTATCTGCCATTAGCTTCTCCGAAGCACAATCAGCTAAGAATGTGATTACCAAACCAAAATTGGCAGTTCAAATCCACGAAGAGATGTATCTGAAAAAGGCCAGCAAGTTGCTTCCAAAAGGCCAGCCTGGAAAACCCTGTGGAGCACAATCACTAGGATTTGGAATTTAACTTAATGGCACCAGGTTTGATTAGGGTTGTCTGTCTACTAGGGTAGACATTCCTCTTGGTGTAGCAGGATGGTAGATTCACTCCACGGGCAAAAAAATGCCATTGCCTACTCCCATAAAGAATCATCATCTCTGAATTCCAGAGAGCAGATCCACCCCATACTATAGGACTGTTATGAGTTGGAATTAACCTGATGGCAGTGAGGTTAGGATATATTGTCTATTGATATTGGCATTATACTCAGTGTATTCAGCATTTCTATTTTAAATGTTCTGCTTCACCCATGGCTCTGAATTTTCTGGTGGGTACCTTACATGATATAGAAAATCAAAATGTTGTACTTGCAAACACATCATCTACCCGTACGGGCAAACAGCATTGCTAGAATTAAAGGAAGAAATGGCTAGACCATTTAGCTATAAACCTCCTGAGTTGTCTCCTACCAACAGAAAACACAAAAACATCAGCTCTCTCAGCTTTTCTTCCTAACTTAGATCCTTGTTTGTGCTGGCTGAAATATTGTGCTTTTCATTTTTCTAATCTTTAGTTTTATATAAAAATCTCAATCTCCTTTATAAAGATACTAAACTCTTTCCTACATGATTGATAGATATCAACACTAATTATTTCTCAGAGGCTTTAACTGTGTGCTTGTAAGTTCTCAAGACAACTATATATGCTTCTCACACCATTTTCCTGCACCTCTTAGGTCTTCATTTTACCTGGTGTTTACTATCATGAGAAGCCTCTGAAGGAGCATCCATTCAGCATCCAAATTCATTACTGCCAACAATTTTCTATTTGAAATTGCCAGCACATAGTTCAGGGCTTTGGTCATTCCCAAAAGAGCCCTGAATTCTTGACCTACATTGGTAAAATGTCTCTCTCCACAGGTCTAAGGGACAAGTGCTCAGCTGGGCTCTTAGCAGTAGCCCTTGCTTCCTGAATCATCTAGTACCTGGTGAGATAAACATCAGGTCTTGGAAATAATACACCCAAACTCAACAAAAATAAATTTTCCATTGGAATATTAAATATTCAGCACAGTCCAGTCTCCATATTTTCACCACCAACACTCTAACTCCAAAAATAATCCAAAACTAAAAACCTCTCTTGATAAAAACAAAATGCTAATTAACTTTAAGATACAATTCAAATTCTTTTACAAACAGCAATTTTCATGCGCAAAGCAAAACATCCAGCATTACCATGACATTTAATGTCACAGTTTTAAAAAACAAGTCTTTAATAAACTTTGTGTTAATCTCGGTAGACTAGAGAAACAAATCCATAGAACGCAAATGTGTATAAGAGAGAGTTTTATAAAAAAGGTAATTGTACATTAAGAAAGCATCCCAACCCAGTGCTGTCTGTGTTAGTCTGGGTACATTAGAGAAACAAATCCACAGAAACTCATGTATAAGAGAGAGTTTTATATAAAGGTTAAGTGCACATCAAAAAAACATCCCAACCTAGTGCTGCCCAAGCTCACAAGTCCAACATTAGCCCATATGTCCAACACCAAACAACAAATTCCTCCTCTATCTCACAAAACACACGCAATGATGCCAACTGTAGGAGGAAAGCCCAATCAGTGAAAATTTAAACATCTCAGCATTGGCAGGGCTCCTCCAGCACCTAGGGCTGCATCAGGGTAAGTCCACGTGGCTTCTCCTCGGGGATGTCTCCCAGGAAGGGAGCCTTGCCAGCTGAAGCAGGGAAGTGGCTAAGGCAGCCGCACCCTGGTCCAACCATCAGAAAGCGAGAGACCCAAGAACTCAACAGGCAAGGCTCACTGAGCCATTTATCTCTCCACCCTTCAATTAACCCCATATGTGTTTATTGGGCATGTTGGCACAATAAACTTTAACTATCTCACCTGTCCAAGCCCATAAATCTGATATTAGCTCAAATGCATCATACCAGTCTAAAAGTTCTCTTTAGACTCATGAAACACATACAATGACTCCAAATATAGGAAGATCACAGGCCAGTGGGTAGAAAGTCTTTGGATCCTGTAGCATTGTAAGCATCTTAGTGTTGGCAGAGGTCTCCACGTGACTTCTCCAGTTCCCAGGGCATGGGGTCTATCAGTGGAGTACCATGTGTCTTGTCAGTAAAGCATCTCTCTGGGAGTGAGCATTGTCAGTACAGAATCTTCAAGGGAGTGAGCCAAGAGAAAGAGTCTCTCCTACCTCCAAGGAGGGAAATCCAGGAGTTCCCAGAATTCTCAGGAGAAAGCCATGCCCATGGAGAGGCCTCATTGGCTATGACCTGATTGACAGACTAGACTCCACCCTTTCACTCTTAATCCTTTCATGTCCCAAATTGACACCAGATTATGTAACTACCACAAATTTGTACACCTACATTTCTTGCTGGTGGATTTTTAAAAACAAAAATATTTCTGTTGCTGTGGTGAAATTTAGTCCCCACCATTAGAAACAAAACTTTTCAACCCAAATGAAGCTCATTGCCATTAAGTCTAATCCAACATATAACGATCTATAGGAAAAGATACGAACTACCCTTGTGAGTTTCCAAGACTGTAAATCTTTATGGGAGTAGGATGTCGCCTCTTTCTCCCTCGGAATTGCTGATAGTTTCGAACCACTGATCTTGAAGTTAGCTGTCCAAAGTGTAACAGTTCACAATCATACCCCCACCCACCCTATTAAATTATTCAAAGCTTTAAAATGTCAGTGTTCATCCACAGTCAGGAGAAATATTTGTAAATGTGGTATAAATTGCTTTTGTCCATTATGATTCCTCTTTGTCCTGGAATTGCAATTAATTGAAGCCCAAGCCTCAATAGTTCTGCTTTGGCACTTAATGTGTGGCACATCCCACTGTATTCTCCTTTATCATAACTGGTAAGTGGTTCATCTATGAACATAGCTTTCTATGAATTTTGTCCGAGCCTTCCATAAATTAGTTGAGGCCTATTTAACTTGCAGCAATCATAATTATTTATAAGCACAGTTTCTGTGGCTACACTTTTGGTTTAAGTGTCTCTTTGGGCATTGTACTGAAAGTGTAGATGGCACCATTTTCCAGGCATTTGAGACAAAAATTGTAAAGTACTTTTTAATTTATGCCATTTGTTACCCAGCTTTCTGACTATGATGAAAGCAATGGAAGACGGTACTGACTGAGACTGAAAGTCACCGGCAGCAATGGAAAGCCGGTCTGTGCTAGATTCCTATGAATGGTAAGAAAATTAAAATGGGAAACAGGTGAGGGCTCTGCAATGTTCTTTGACACCTTGATTGCTCTCGTGATATCGATGTGCACCAAGTCAGGTAAATCAAATAATCATTTGACTATACTAAAAATAAGAAAGGCAGATAAGTTAAAAAGGAAGGCATCCATGCACACTGAATAGTGAAATAATGAATTTACTCATTTAACACAAAGAAGAAGACAATGTAGAAAATGGAACAAAGTACCAAATATTGCAAGAAATGTCTTTACATAGGTCACAAAGCCAAACCAAATTCGGGGATTGTGATCTGTACCATCAGGGGGATTGGAAGCCAAGCTGCCTGCAAGCATAGGTCAGGTTAATTTGATTTTTTATTCAGGTCCCCAAAGTTACTTAAAAATATAATTTAGGGGAAGATTCTTAAATTCTTTGAGTCTTAGATTTCTTAAGATTATTTTCATCCTCCTTCTTATAATGGTGCCTCAATCTCTAATGGACCTAGAAGCTTAGAGAAGGGAAATAACATATTACTTACTGGTTAATTAATGGTTACATTTTTCATGACATAGAAGTTACTAAAATATTAAATATGAATTTATGGTGCACTTAATTGCATGTAAGAGTTTAAGTATTCACATGGCTAAATACTGGGAAGACATCTAGATCAGGAGCCATGCCTAACATCACTGGATACAAAATAAGAATTACATATAAAAAGCACCTGTAGAAAGTCAATGGCAAGTAATTGATTGTTCTTTTCATTAACAGTATACCAGTATCTCAAGGTCAAAAAAAAGGGGGGGGGGCACGATGCCCTTTTTAGCTCTGAACTCTTTTTTTACAGTTCTTTCCATTTGATAGGCCCAGCACAAGATGGTCATATTCACAGGCTCTTAAATTTTAATCACTGCTGATGAATTATATAGTACAGGAATTGCTCTGAAGGCGGCATTGGAATGGAGACTAAACTTTCACTAGTGGCTGGAAGTGGGTAAATTAATTTATCTTTTCATCTCGGGTGAGCCCTTGGAGGAAATCATTATCATAAAACATTGTAAATCTATATACTTGGCAGCTTTTGCCCTGCAGAGTCTCGGGACTTGAGTAAATATGGAGATTTAGAGATTGACTGTCTTTCCCTTTGAAGAGGTGATTTCCCCTGGTAGAGAAAGACGGACATGGCAATAGGGGGAAAAAAGAATATTTTCTTAACTTTGAACCTGAACCAGCTTTGAAATACATAGATCTCTTTTACCAGGGTAAAACCACAAAGTCATTTTTTTTAAATTACAGTATTAAACTTTAGAGCAAAGATGAGCTTGGAGAAAAGATTTTACTCAATATATGCACCTACTATGAATCAACATTAAGGACTGCAAATCATTATCAGCATGTCCTCTGAGGTTTGGGGAGACAGAGAAACATCATTAGTATACATTGTTAGACCATTAAATTGAAAATGGAAAATAAAAGGAAAGCCACCATTCAGTCTAAAAGTCAAATGTTAACATTTGCTTGGAACAAACTAACCAAAAAGTTTTTTTAAGAAACTCTTTGTGTAAGATTCTCAAGTTATCAGATACACACAGCAGCAATTATATATGCTAGTTAAATGTAATTAAGAAAATAATATATTCTGTATTTATACACAAATAACCTTTATTTTAGTGAAGTGATTTTGTGAAGTCTCTTAAAGAATAGCTAAACCTGGACATGCGTTCACTAGCACGCATGAGTTCTTAAAGTTAAGAAATCAGTCATGAACAATAGCATATTATAACACAGCCAGTTATCAAATTTAGTGGTAGTATGTACATACAACAACAAAAAGAACAAATATAGATTCTACAAGTTGTATATTGATTGAAGAGTGCTGTTGGTGTAGTGAGTATGCATCTGGCTCCCATAGACAAGGTACACAGTTCAAAAGCACCAGCCTCTGCACAGGAGAAAGACAGGGTTTTCTGCTCCCATAAACTGTTACAGTCTCATAAACTCAGAGACATTTCTAACCTATCCTATAGGGTCTCTATGAGTCAATTACTCAGAAATGGATAAGCTTGTCTTGTAGGGACAGGTCAGGTAGTTTATGTATAGACAACAGGGGCATGAAACAGACTGAGAGAACATGAAAAAGTATGAGTCAGATCATGAACCAAATTCTTCAACGTCATTGTTATTGGCCAAAGAGGAGACCCTTTCTTTCTGTACTAAAGCAATTTTATTTTATTTTACCTCTGGTAGCAGTTAGATGTTATGTCAAGTTGTCCCTGTCTGAAAATGTAAGTAGGGATGAATCGCACTTATCAGGTTACAGGGGGTGTGGCCTTTTCTCTCTATAAGAAAGACAGTGAGACGTTCTCCTCTCTCTCTGCTCCTTTGCTCTCCTCCTTGCTGAAACTCTGTGTCTGCCTTCAGGGATGGGCCCATGTGTGCCACACGTGTAGAGAGCTGTTGTTCTCTGCTATGTTTCCAATGACTTGGATCTACCTGAATATGCCCCACCCCCCACCTCCAACTATGATCTCCCTGTTTCTCATGTCACTTTTCTATGTCATTGGTCTGCAGCTACCTGAGTCTCAAAAGGGCTTCTGGTAGCTTCAGACCCATGGACTTACGTTGGACTAGGCTGAGATGCTTTATTGTTATAACATTGCTTCTTGATATAAAGTTCTTTCTTATACTTATATGAGTGTCACTAGTCTTTTTTCTCTGTATAACACACCTCCTTTCTTATACCATTGAAAGTATTAGATTCAAACAATGGCTTTTGAAGTACACTAAAACCATTTCTTCTTGCATGTGTATGGTCATTGAGAATTACTCAAGAGCATAAGGGACTTAAAAATAAGAACATATGGGAAACTCAAGTAGATATCGTGGTACAATATATTTAATATCTAATTACAAAAAATATCTATAGTCTCAGATTTTAAAGACAGACCAGAACATATATTTTATGCTTTTTAATATCTAGAAGGTCATCAAGAAAATGCAATTTATTTTGTTTAGCATTTAAGAATTTCAGCTTGAGCAACAGAACAGCAAGGAGAGCAGAGCAATGAAGTCCCCAGGGAATACGAACAATAGACTATGGGCCAGGGCGTGGCACCCCATTAGACTAGCATGACTGTAAGTATATATTTGCTAAAAAATATACCAGAAGGTATATATTTGCTAAATATATACCAAATGTGTACCAGAAGGAGCTTCAAGTGACCCAAGGAGCACTCCCATAGATACCAGAATTTGAAGAACAAAATCAGTAAAAGATTGCCATACATATTTTAGATAAACAAAGAGGCTGTTCTGAGGTAGTATAAATAACAATGAAAGGAAGGCCCATCTATATCTAAGGAATATCTAAGTAATCTACCCCTCAAGCTAAAATACCTCCCCACCTTTGGGATATTGGGTCTTTTTTAAAAATCATTTTATTGGGGGCTCATACAACTCTTATCACAATCCATCCACCCATCCATTGTGTCAACCACATTTGTACATTTGTTGCCATAATTTTCAAAATATTTTCTTTCTACTTGAGCCCTTGGGATTTTTTTCCCTCTCTTCTCCACCCTCCCTCCTGAATCCTTCATAATTTATAATTTTTTTTTCATGTCGTACACTGACCAATGTCTCCCTTAACCCACTTCGCTAATGTCCATCCCCCTGGGAGAGGGTTATAGGTAGATCATTGTAATCGATTCCCCATATCTTCTCCCACCTTTCCCTTCCCCTCCTGGTATGGCTACTCTCAATATTGGCCTGGAGGGGTTTATCTGTCCTGGCTTCCCTGTGTTTCCAGCTCTTATCTGCACCTGTTGTACATGCTCTGGTCTAGCCAGATTTGTAAGGTAGAGTTGGGGTCAAAATAGTAAGGAGGGGGAGCATTAAAGAACTAGAGGAAAGCTGTACGTTTCGTGGGTGCTATACTGCACCCTGACTGGCTCTACTCCCTGTGACCCTTCTGTAAGGGGATGCCTACAGATAGGCTTTGAGTCTCCACTCCGCACTCCCCATAAATCACAATGAAATGATTTTTTGTTCTGAGTCTTTGATGTCTAATACCTGATCCTCTCAACACTTCATGATCACACAAGCTGCTGTGTTTCTTCCATTTGGGCTTGTGCTTCTCTGATATATGGCCACTTGTTTAACTTCAAGCCTTTAAGACCCTAGATGCTATATCTTTTAATAGCCGGACACCATCAGTTTTCTTCACCACATTTGCTTATGCACCTGCTTTGTCTTCAGTGATCATGTTGGGAAGGTGAGCATCATGGAATGCCAAGTTGATAGAACAAAGAGTTCTTGCACTGAGGGAGGACTTGAGTAGAGGCCCAGTGTCCATCTGCTACCTTAATGCTAAACCTATAAATATATGTACGTAGATCTAGTTCCTCCTCATCATATATACATATATTTACATATGTACATGCTTGTATTTGGACCTCTATAAATACCCTTTGTTCTTTCCTCTATTTCCTTTTACTTTCCTCTTGTCCTACTATCGTGTTCAGCCTTCATTGGGTTTCAGTAATTCCTCTCAATTACATTGCCCTTGATCAAGCCATACCACACTTCCTAGGCCCTCCTCACCATTGATTTTAGATCACTTGTTGTTCCCTTGTCCCTGGATTTGTTAACACCCACTTCCTTTCCCCTTCCTCCCCCTCCCCCATGCTTCCCAGGAGCTGTCAATCCATTGTTTTCTCCTCCAGATTGTTATCCCGCCTATCTTATCTAAATAGACATTCAGAGATAATAATATGCACAAAAACAAGACAGAGCAAAGAAAGCACAATGCAAAAAAATAAAACAAAAAAACAGCAAAACAAACCAATGACAAAAAAGAAAAGAAAAGCCTATAAATAGTTCCAGGTCTCTTTGTTGACCTTCACAAGTGATTTTTAAAAAAAACCCAATATCCCAAAGGTGGGGAGGGATTTTAGCTTGAGGGGTAGATTACTTAGATATTCCTTAGATATAGATGGGCCTTCCTTTCATTGTTATTTATACTACCTCAGAACAGCCTCTTTGTTTATCTAAAATATGTATGGCAATCTTTTACTGATTTTGTTCTTCAAATTCTGGTATCTATGGGAGTGCTCCTTGGGTCACTTGAAGCTCCTTCTGGTACACATTTGGTATATATTTAGCAAATATATACCTTCTGGTATATTTTTTAGCAAATATATACTTACAGTCATGGTAGTCGTCCTTGTTATTATAAGCCAAAATTTTGGTATGCAAAATACAGTAATCAGATTTAACTTCTTCTGGTTTATTTTGTACTTTTGAGCATTAACAATTTACTTCAATTGCAACACTGGAGGTTGCACTGTAGGAAAATCCAATCCTCAAAAAGGAGCAGTCTACCATTGTGAATAATAATAGTAACTTTCTACAAATATCATTTTTCAAAAACATTTTAAGCAGCATGTTCCAAAAACCTGATTACAATTTTGTCCATATTCCTGGTTTGAAGAAAAAAATTTGAGTGCTTTGGGATAGCTTCTTTTTGTTACTCAGCACAGAATCAAGGACCATATTTCATCATTCACTATTTTAAAACATATTTATTGAGCTAGGGATATTATAGAACACAAATTAGATAATGGTAAACTAGTTGCAAAATCTGGAATCTTAATTTTATTATTTATTTTCTGTAGAGTTATCATAGGATACTTTTGCTAAGGAGGATTTTGGTAAAATGTGACTTTTAGGTGTGACTATCTTAATAAGAATGAAATTGAACTGCTTATAAATAATACCTATATTCAAAATGGACAATGTTCTTCATGAATATTTTTGATAAATAATGTAATACAAATATTGAAAAATAATCACTGGAAGATTTAACACTCTCTATATTGATTTATTCTACCTAAGTTGAGGGAGAAAATACTCCAAAAGCAATAAATATGTTACTAGATTTTAAATTAAATAATTAACACCAGAAATGTATCTTATTAATAAGAATTCTAAATGCAAAATCGTAAAATATGCCATTTGTTTGCACCGTAATCTCCAAGCATATATCTCAATTAGTAACTGAGGGTTTATGGGGGTAAAATTAGTTAACACATTGGATTGCTTCCATTTCTGGACCCCACCCAGAGGAACTGATTTATGTTAACTGTGTCAATGGAAGGAACTTGATCATCCCATTTAGGTTAGAGACCAGAACAAATTACAAACATGTTAACACAATTAGTTTTTCCCCCCCAGATGTTCCTGTTTTCCTATTTCTTTAAACTCTGTATCTTTGTTTATGAATGCAGAAGTAAGAAAAAGCAGTTGAAAGATACATACTAGTCTGGTTTCCAGAAATATATGAAGGACTTATATATTTCCATGATTCAGGAACAGGGGGTTAGGGAGAGTGGGGATGCAGGAGATCAAGCTTTTATAATCATCACTTCATTGAGTAAGTCAGAAAGCATTGCCCCTAGGGCTCCAGTTCATATATTCTTGGGTTTATTCCAAATAAAACAAGTTTAAACAAGCCTGTGTGATCAGTGACAGCTACAGACAAATTCTCTCAGTAATATACTTGTCTTCATCTCATTAGGATACTTTCAAAGGGGAAAAAAGCATTTTTCTACCATGGAAAAATGATTTGAGGTCAAATCTAATATAAAATGAAACTCTAGTGGACTTCTTCCAAAATCTGAAGTTTTGAAACAAGTTTATGAGAATATTGCCACAAACAATGCAAAACCTTTTAGAAGGATCACATGTTTTAAGGAAGGTTGCGAAATACCTCA
>NW_022103915.1:79606482-79634748 GCF_000313985.2 Echinops telfairi | reverse complement strand
CAGCCTCCCCGCACCCAAATGCAAAGAACATTGAAAAAGAACTCAATTTTGAGCTTCTCTATCAAGGGTGCCAAAACTACTATTTCAACATATTGGAAATTGAATAGATCAGAATTCTTTGGAGAAAGGTTAAAAATATATATACCTCACTGCCACTGAACAGATTCCAACTCATAGTGACTCAATAGGACAGACCAGAACTGCCCCAAATGCCCCCAATGTAACTCTTTTGTGGAGTAGAAAGCCTCATCTTTTTCCCATAGTGTGGCTGGTGGTTTTGAACAACCACAATCCAGTCCAATACATATAACCAGTACTACACAGGGCTCCTTAAAGAAAGGGTAGCAAAATGAAAACACGGCCTTTTTAAGGCTGTAAACCTAGATGGAGAATGTGTCTAGTATAAACAACAGCCTCATATTTTGATATCTTTGCTTAATAAAGTTTGCACTGATTTTGCAGAATTGCATTTTTTGAGCTCACCTCTACAGTCAATATCGAATGGCTTTCAAACATTGCACATAACCACCGACTTGTTCTTCTTTTAAAATATTCTCGCTTGCTTCTCACAATTCAAAATTTGATATAGAAATAAATTTATGATAAAGTACGATTTCTAAAGCTACAAAAATAGAATAGCATCAGAAATGACAGTGATCGTATGAGTATGTCAGATATTTGACAGAGAGAAAAAAAACAGGTAGCATAAATGAGCTAAATTTTATCATGCACTCTACGAAGTCAAATATTTCCATCTGAGGCTTCTAAAACATTAATTTCCTTACAAAAGAAAATGTGTGAAGAAATCTTTATGAAGATTATAGGGCATATATAATACAAACTAGCTTTTCTTTGAGTCTATAGTAAACATATAGGAGGTTAAAAGAAATAATTACATGATTATTACAATACATTCTGTTATACTAAAATAATTACATAAGAATTAAAAAACATCAGTTATTGACCAAATAAAGAATAATCTGAGTGCTGTGTAATGGCAAGAGTGGAAAAATTGTCTGTATTTAGTGCTTCCAATCAGTAACAGAGGAGGGGTGGTGACAAAGATTGAGTCAAAGAGCAAATGCTCAATATTTGATCTGCAGCATATGATTCTGTTGGAAAGCAGCCTCATACAACTTCCTGGAACTATACGGTCTCTTTCTAATACCTAAACTACTTTAAGTTGTTTTAAATGGTGCCTGCAAGCAAGTTTGTTATAGCAAGTTATCTAGAAGATATCCCCACCACTCACTGTCACCAAGCTGACTTGATTCATTGTGATCCTATGTAGAGTTTGCTAGAAGGCAAACCATATAAGGGAAGACAGCCTCCTCTTTCTCTAGTGGGGCAGCTGGTGGGGTTGAAGCACTGACCTTCTGATTAGCAATTCAATGCTTACCAGACAACCTAACCTTCTTAGTGATTATACAGATAGTAGGAATTTAGATAAAAATTGTGTCTGTGTTGTTTTAAAGTCAATTTCCCACTATTTATAAAGTCACAGTAGGATTAACATGAGTAGTATTACACAATATTTGTCCATTTGGTGTCTGGCTTACTTCATTTAGCATACTTTTTCCTAGTTTCACTCAAATTGTAGCATGTATTAGAATCTCATTCCTTTTTATAGCTGAAAATAGTATAATTATAGGTATACATCATATTTTGTATACCTATTTATCTGTGGATGAATATTTGGATAGTTTCTACTCTGGGCTTTTATAAACCATCTGAAATGAACACTGGCATATAAAATATTTGAGTCTTCTCTCAAAATTTTGAGTATATACCCCATATACCCAAGAGTGAAATCGCTGAATGATAAGGCAATTCTGTATTTCATTTTTTAGGAACCATACATTTTCCACAATGGTTCAAGCAGTTTCCATTTCTACTAGCAATAGATGTGCACATGTTTTGTTTTAATAATAATTGTCCTACAAAGTGTAATTGCTTCCAGTTTGTTATGGATTGCTTTGTGTCCCCAGACATGTGTTGACATGTTATCTGCTTATATATAGAAATATATATAGTCATGCTTTAGTCATGTTCATGAGGCTATTCCAGTATAGACAAACACAGAGGAAAGACAGAAGCCATGTCAAAATTATCTACAAGGCAAGGAATGGACAGAAACCCAGGAGCACTGGGAACTGTCAACAATGAAGGACTCCACACAACTGCAACCCTAATTTAGCTAAAACTGGGAGAAATACTAGTTTGGGGTCTTTGTGTTACAGTGGCACTAGGTGCACTAGAAAAACAAATCCAGAGATACTCATATATGTAAGAGAGAACTATATATCAAAAAGTAATCATATATCAAGAAAACATCCCAGCCCAGTGCAGATCAAGTCTACAAGTTCCAATATTAGCCCATGAGTCTGCGACTAGTCTATAAATCCTTCGTCGGACTCATGCAGCCACATATAATGATGCAGAATAGAGGAGGATCATAGGCCGATGGGTGCAAAATCTTGTGGCTCCAATGGTGGTGGAAGACTCACAGGGCACTAGCAGCTCTCCGAGTGGAGTAACTTTATAGCAGGAAGTTGAGGGCAGGGAGAGAGGTAAGGTTCCCAGGACCCTCCTTATGAGAAGGTCATGCCCACAAGGAGGTACCATTAGGCTGTGACCCAATTGATAGGCTAGACTCCACCTCTTCACTCTATTTATCAAGTGGACATGAGATTATGTAACTACCACACTAGGTAACGGAGAAAACTTTTAATTAATATAGTCTGCATTCAATACATCTTGTTGAAACATAAAGGTGTGCTGATGGTACTGCTGGGTAAGCTGTGGAATGCTGCCAAGTCAGAGGTTCAAACTCACAAGCTGCTCATTGAGAGATAGAGGAGATTCTGCAGTCATAAAGACTTTTTAAACCCAGGAAAACTTATCTAAGATCGCTGTAAATTGGAAAGGACCTGGTGGCTGTGGGCTTGATTTGGTTGCCTTGCTCAAAGTTTATTCACTCACTAATGCTCTGGCCCGTCATGGTTTTTAAGTAGTGTTATTTCCACTTCTTTTTTTCTACTCTACTGGTACCCAATTTTTCTGTTTACAGTCATCCTTTCAAAAACATTCATCTTTCCACAGCGATATTTCAGTAGACTTCTCTGGCATCACTCCAAAGTGTTCTTGTTGGACTATACATTTCTATTCTTCTCCTTGTTGGTTATATCAAGTGATATTGTTTATGATTTTGGTTCCATTTGAAATGATCAATTAAATTTCTCTAAATTATCAGTCCTCTTTTCCATTACACAGTCAAGATATATTAACAGTACTCTATAAGAATTAAGTTGACAATGTATTATACCCTACATTGATTTTTCCAGACATATTCAGATAGTCACTGTTGATTTCTTCTCTCTGGCATTTCTAATCAATTTCTTACAAAAAACATCATTTCTCTCTTTTTTATTTGGAAGTATAATTAGGGTTTCTTGTGTAGTTTTCTGCTGAAAGCAAAACCATGTTTTTCATATTGGCAAACTTTGCCATGTCTTTAATTTTAAAAAATTCATGTAAATATATTTATTATATAAATAAAATTCTCTAAGGAAGTTTGAAAATCACCTAATTTGTTGCTTCAGATTTAAATAAACTTCAACTATTTTTTTGTTACAGGTTTAATCCTCCCTGCAGGCAAGGACTAAAAGAGTTGCCTTTTACATGTACAATCTTTTTAGGCTATTAAAATACTATTTGGTGTGCTGGAATAGTTATTTGCTGAATGACACCCTAGTGGCCTGGCAATGTTAATGCAGACTTTTAAAAGTTCTATTAAATAACATGTGCACAGGGTTGAGAAAATCTATTTTGATGGAAATCTAAAATAAAACTAACTCAAATGAAATAATGCATATTTAATAATATCCTTGATTTTTCTTCCACTAAAATCTTACTTTCACCACTTGTCTGTCAGTTTGTCTTACTGTGATGGCTTGTGTGTTGCTGTGATATTGGGAGCTAAGTCACTCCAATTTCGATGCCAGAAGGGTCACACCAAGTCACACCAAGTCACACCAAGGTTGCAGCTGAGCTTCCAGACTAAGAACAGACAGAGAAGAACTTGGCTCACCACTTCAAAGGCAGGCAACATTGCAAACTGTATGCATAGCTTGAAAGCATCATCAAATACTGAAAGCCTAGACAAAGTAAGCAGGACATTGTTGGAGATTACAGGAGGATAAACCATTCCTGCCTTAGGGCATTTGAAATGGGATTGAAGAGGAACTAACTTAATGGAAGGGTGATGACAATGAGGACCTGAGTCCACTGAAGCCTTTGGGTGTGGAGCTTCAGAGTCTTCATTTGCTGATGACTCAATGGAAAGAGAAATTGCTGCAAAAATCTTCTAATGAAGACTGGTAATGGTCATTTTGAATCAGAAAATCATATGATTTACTATACTGGGAATAACACAATCAAGAGGATGGTGGGTCATTCAATGTCAGAAAGGATCTTGCTAAATCCATCACGAAGTACAGTCCTGTTTGTGATAAAATTATATCTATCCACGTTCAAGGAAATCCAACCAATACCACTATAATTCAAATTTATGCACAAACCACAAAAGCTGCTGATGAAGAAATCGAAGAATTCTATAAAATACTTCAGTTGAAAACTGATGGCACATGCAATCGAGATGTATTTATAGCTATTGGAGATTGAAGTGCCAAATTTGGGAACCCAGGAATGAACAGTAGCTGGAAAATAGGGACTTGGTGACAGAAATGAAGCTGGAGATCCGTGATAGAATTTTGCAAAGCCTATGACTTGTTCATAGCAAATTCCATCTTTTCACAACACAAAAACCAACTGTACATACGAACTTCTCCAGATGGAACACACAGACATCAAATGGATTAGGTTTAAGGAAAGGCACAGTGGAGAAGCAGAGTAGCAGCAACTGAAACCACGCCCTGGGCTGACTGTGTAACAGAACAGCAACTGTTCATATACATGTTCAGCATAAAGCTGAAAAAAACAAAACAAATCCACAAGAGCCATAAAACAAACTTGAGTCTATTCCACCTGAATTTCAAAAACATTTCAAGAATAAATTCAATGCATTGAACACTAATGGCAGAAAACCGGATAAGCTGCGGGAGGATGCTAAAACCATCATTCATGAAGAAATCAAAGGGTCATTAAAAATCAAGAAAAGATCTAAATGTGCATCAGAAGAAACTCTGAAACTTGCTCTTCATCGTAGAGGAGCTAAAGCAGACAAAGCCAAATATATTTTTTAATATGCAAGGGCCTAGAATTAGAAAGCCCAAAGGGAAGAACACACCCAGCATATCTGAAAGAACTCAAGGAACAATTCAAGCCTTGTGTTGCAATTTTGAAAGATTCTATAGGCAAAATATTGAATGATCCAGGAAGAATCAAGAGAAGATGGAAAGAATACAGAGTCACCGATCCAAAGCAGAGGATACCAGGAAGATGTTTACTTGTGTGTCATTGACCATACAAAGTCATTCGACTGTGTGGACCATAACAAACTATTGATAATCTTGAGAAGAATGGAAATTCCAGAACACATCATTGGGCTTATGAAAAAATTGTATATGTATCAAGAAGCAGTTGTGCAAACAGAACAAGGGAATACTGCATGATTTAAAATCAGGAAAGGTGTGTGTCAGGGTTGTATCCTCTCACCATCCTTGTTCAACCTGTACACTGAGCATATCATCATAGAAGTTGGATTCTATGAAGAAGAAGAATGTGACATCAAGTTTGGAGGAAGGCTTATTCAGAACCTGAGATAAGCAGATGACACAAACTTGCATGCTGAAAGTGAGGAAGAATTGAAGCACTTGCTGATGAAGGTCAAGGATTGTAGCCTTTGGTATGCAATACAATTCATTGTATGGAAGATCAAAATCCTCACAACTGGACCAATTGGTGACAACATGATAAATACAGAAAAGGTTGTCAAGGATTTTGTCTTGTTTGGATACACAATCAATGCTCATGAAAATAGCAGTCAACAAATCAAAGGACATTTGCATTTGGTAAATCCGCTGCACAGGACATCCTTTGAGTATTGACGAGCAAGGATGTCATTTTGAGTACTAGGGCTTTCCTGACACAAGCAACGGCATTCTTCATTGTCTCATATGCATGTAAAAGTTGGACATTGAATAAAGATCAAGACGCATGGATGCATTTTGAATTGTGGTGCTGGAGAAGAATATTGAAAGTATCATGGACTGCTAAAAGGACAAAGAAATCTGTGTGGGCAGAAGACTGGCATGCTCCCTGGAGACAAAGAGCAAGACTTAGTTTTACATACTTTGGACATATTGACAGGAGAGACCAGTTCCTGGAGAAGGATATTAAGTTTGGTAAAATAGAAGGGCAGCAAAACAGACAAAAGCCCTCACTGAGATAGACTGACCCAGTGGCTGCATCAATGGGCTCATCATAAGAACAATTATGCACATGACACAGGACCTGATAGGGTTGCTTTGGGTCCGAGCTGACCACATGACACCTAACACCAACAATAAAGTCTTACTTTTAGGTTAAAGTGCCTTAAAGGAAATTCAACAAATTTTAATATAAACATGAAATAACGGTACTTAAAATACTTGAAAATGTATGTAAAGGCATTTTGCTGTGTTGGCTTGTGTTCTCCAGACAAGCAAAACCAGTGACTTTTGTATGTCCTTTTATATAGAAAGAGATTTATATCAAGAAATGGTTTACACAGTTGTAGAACTCAGTAAGTCCGGTTGTGATAGGTAGGCTTATTGTACCAACCTAGCCAATAGGAACATGTGGGATTAATAAGGTCACAGTTTGATTGGAGGACAGAGATAAATGGCTCAGCAAGCTCTGTCCCTCTCTCTCTTGCTCTCTGGTGATTGGACCAGCAAGCTGCTGCTTTAGCTAGTTCTCTGTCTCAACTTGTGAGCTACACTACCTGTGGGACAGCCAACCCATGGATCTTGTGTCACTAGTGCTTGAGGTTCCTTTGAGAACTGCTTCACCACTCTGCAGGTATATATTGCTTGAATTTGAGGCTGTCGGATACTGTCATCTTAATCACTTGCATTCGATATCCCATCCGGGCCTGCTTCGCTAAGCTCCTGAGCTGCTGACTGTTGGTGATGCAATCTTGTTTTTGCTGCCTGTGGCCATACTGCCTGCCTTGCTCTACGGAAGACTCGGCTCTCTGGTTCCTTGACCTCTGACCCAGCAGCCCTTGTGAGTTGAAGGACTTCCAGTATATTAACTGCTCCACAGAAGTGAGTTGAACTGAGCCCTCTGTACTGCTGTGTGGACTAATTAGCTGTCCTATACCTTCGTGCTGTATACATCTATCCATATATAGAGATATATGTATATAAATATGTGTGTGTGTGTAAAATCAAAGGTCCTGGTTTCGTTTCTCTAGAGAAGCCTGTCAAACACACCAATATAGTTCAAATCAAGCTTCTCCTGACTCATGAAAGCTGACAAGAAGGAATCTGGAAAAAGAAGCAGAGATGAGAGGAGCAGGGGCACCTGTTGGTGAATGCAGAGGTCAGATGAATGAATTCACTGTCAGTAGAGCTCATGACTCCTGGGATCAACAGGCAATGTAACAGGAAATTTGGGAACCAGACACAAGATCCAGCTCCTGCAGAAAGTGAAGGGCCAAAAAGAGAATTCAACTCTTTTCAGGGTCTCTCTCTCTCTCTTATACAACAAGGTTTATGACAACAAGGTGATATCTACCCCTACACTTAGCCAGTAGTACCTAGTAGACATTATTCCCAACCATCACACTTGTTAATTTCAATTCAAATTGATTTTGAAAAAAGCAAATAGCTCATAGACTAAAGATTATTTAGAAGGCCTATGGTAGAGTGAAGGGATGGAGTCTAGCCTGTCATTCAGGTCACAGCCTGATGATGCCTTCTTGTGGGCATGACCTCTCATGAGGATTCTGGGAACTTTGTCTCTCTCTCTCTCTCTCTGCTTTTATTTTCCTGATGTCAAGCCATGCAGAGACTTGCTGCGACCTGTGAGAGTACACTTTCTTGGTTTTACCTTCCTGTTGAGGAGCCACACTCAGAGAGGTGGAGGATCCACATGGACACCCACACTAGTGCTGAGATGCTTCTTCTGCCATTGGATCCACAACACTTCACACCCACTGGCCTGGGATATTCTTGCATTTTGCATCATTGTATGTGACTGTGTGAGTGTGAAGAAGGATTTTTGGACTAGTATTGGTCTTATGGACTTGATCTGGACTGAGCTGTTTTTAATATACAATTCCTCTTTGAGATAATGCTCTCTCCTACACATATATGTGTGTCTCTGGATTTGTTTCTCTAATCAACCCAGACTGACACAAAAGCATATGAAATATTTTGCAATTGCAATTATGAAGGAAACATTCCCCACAATAAAAGCCATAGGTTCAGGTTTGGGTCCATATTTCTATTAATCTAAAGAATAAAAGATCATAATATCATAAAGAAGTGGTTAAAGTGAATTGTTGAAGGCATCAGTTAGGTGAAAAGCAATATATTGAAACAGTTCAAACAAAAGAATGAAAAGAAGAAAAGAGGTTTGGTAACTACTTTTTTGGTATTGTGATTATCATATTTAGTGTGGCTATCGTGGAAATACTAAAAACAAATGGTTTTAATGAGCAGAATTTATTTCCTCATAATTTAATAAACTAGATCTGAATTCAGGGCACTATTTCTAGGAAAAGGCTCTATCTGTTCACTCTAGGGGTAGGTCCTTGTCTTTTTCAGCTTCTGTTCCTAGATTCCTTGACAGAATGCTCCTTAAAAGCAAGGCTAGCAAGACTTCATCTCATGTACTTTGGACATATTATCAGAAAAGACCAGTTCCTATAAAAGGACATAATGCCTGGTAAAGCACAAGGGCAGTGAGAAAGAGGAAGCCCATGGATAAAGCAGATTGAGATAGTAGCCGCAAGAAGGGGCCCAGACATAACAATTGTGAGGACCAGGAGGTGTTCTTGGTTCATAGGGTCACTACGAATCAGAACTGACTTGATTGCACCTCAGACTCATGAGAATAGCACACACTCTTACAGAAATGGTAGTTGTGGCAACTAACCTAGAGTTGCGAGGTCAGTTCTAGAAAGACAAGTATGCAATGGAATACAGGCTCTGAGAAAGACAACTATGTTAAATAATTCAGGAACCTCAACTTTAGTTAAAATGAGAGAATAAACATATCAATAAAGCTACAAAAAATTTTATTTGTTGGAAGAGAAGTGTATCATAGGAATTTTGCCCACAGTGAGAGAGATTGGGTCAGATAATTTAGAGTCTTGTAGGAGATATATAAGATGTAAAAATTATTGTTAAAATTATGGAAATATATCGGAAAGCTTTACATAAAAAGTAATATGCTCAGATATATTAAAATGTGAAATATTTCATTACCTTAATAGCAACTTTCACAATATATGGGTTATCAACAATATTAATATTTATGATGATTTTCTGTATTGGTAAGTTTAAATCTATGAGGCTATTTGCTTTATACTTGTGTCATTTCACATTTTTCTCTTTATCTTCTCTCTTCCCTCATTTGAATTAATTTAATATATTTATGAATCCATTTATCTCCATGGTTAAATTATTTAATTCATGACTACGTAGTTCATGCATCACAATCTACCAAGTGTTATTTACTGCACAACTTAGTCATTTCATCTTGGTTGGATTTGTGCTATTATTATGCCTTTTACTTTAAAATATTTTTAAACCTCACACTACAACATTGCCATTTTTTAATTTAAATTGTCCCAATAAAGTCAGGAAAGGCATTCTGAAAACCGGGTGGTGGTGCGTGGGGTGGGGGGCTGGGATTCCTTTGAAGTAATATGGACTTTATACAATTATATAGGACACACATGTTTCCATGTAGACTTTTGTGGCAATATTGGTGGGGTGAGTCGAATTTCCTTAGATTCAATCAGTTATACAAGTCCTGTCCAGGAGACAGGATCTACTACACCCAGGACAATAGCTTCTCAATAAAAATGATTGGTTTAAAATATTAAAACTTAAGGAAAACCAACAGAAGTTGATCATAGGGTATTGAGAAAAAGAGGAATGTGAAATCTAGGAGAATGTGAATCTCGAACCCAATCTTCTGTATGTGCATATATACAATATAAGAAATGAGTGCTAACAAAAAGAGCAAAGAAATAAGTGTCAGTGTTCCGATTCTAATTTTCACTTGTTATCAGAAGACCTGGGTTTGAGAAACTGTTTAGTTGAGTAACCAAAAGCGACGCAGTAGGTCAGAATCTTCACACAATCTCCTGTAATACATCTCATTTCACTTCATTGTTTTCAGAATATATTTTATAGTGCCTTGAAAATAATATTATATCATTAATAAATTAGGCTCTTGAAGTGAAATTATATTCCAATCCTGAATTTCTGAAACCCTAATTTTCATAGGTAGAATTAAAACTATGCTTATGAAAACTGCCTTAGGAAAGGGAAATCTACAGTACCATTTATAAGTGACAGAAAATTGATTTTTTTGAATTTCTTTTTCTTCCTAATATATGTCTTCAGCATTGCTATAACTACTAAAATAAGTTCATCATGCTTCTAATGCAATTGGCAGTTAGTAGCAAGAGAAGCCCAATCTTGGTAGACGCTGAAACTTCATCATCATTGAACTTGCAATCAGGATCACCGATTTGTGTAGAGTAAGGATAAAAAGAGACATTGTGGCTCATGACTAGGAGAAGCCCAGGTTGGACACTGGTAAGAGTGTACGATTTTCAGTCCTTCAATAGAGATTGAAGATTCATCTTTAAACTGGGAGGATTAGAAGACACACTTATTAAATCCATTACAACTACAGACTGATGAGAGAGAGAGAGACAGAGTCAGAGAGAGAGTGATACAGAGAGATACTGAGATTCACCATGGAGAAAGGATGAAAAGGGCAACTTAACGGGTTATTTGCTTCTCTAATTCGGTGATTCCATTAGAATTGGGAGTAAGGGATTTGATCTTGACTGTTCTGATTAGAACATTTACAGAGAGAAAGCAATTAAATCCCAAGTGATTCAATAAATGGCTAGCAGTTTAAATGCAGTAAATGGGGGTGTGTATCACCATCTAAATATAAGTTACCAAGGAAGGGAATGTAATATAGGGAAGCAGTAGGAATATTTAGAACATGCACCTAGAGTCCCTTGCCCTGATCTTTAAGCTGAATTTAAAACAAGTTCTGAAGTTAGAAAAACTTACACCAAGATAAACTAATGACTTTCACAAGGCTAAGGCTTATAGGATGGAGCCTTGATGGTATAATGGTTAAGCCCTTGCCCACACTGAACAGTCCTTCAAATTCACCTTGTGGTTCCATGGGGAAAAATGTCTGGTGGTGTGTTATCATAAAGGTTACGGCCTACGAAACCATACCAGAAAGTTCTACTTTGCCATGTAAGGTACTGAGGTAGTTATTGTGCCAACCTGGCCGATAAATACATGAGCGGTTAATTGAAGGGCGGAGAGATAAATGGCTCAGTGAGTCTCACCTTTCTAGTTCTCGGGTTTCTTGCTTTTTGATGGTCACTCCAGGGTGCAGCTGCCTTAGCCAGTTCCCTGCTTTAGTTTGCAAGGCTCACTTCCTGAAAAAACATCCCCAAGGAGAAGCCACATGGACCTAACCCGATGCAGCCCTGGGTGCTGGAGCAGCCGTGTGGAGACCCCTGCCAGCACTGAGATGCTTACACATTCACTGACTTGGCTTTCCTCCTGAAGTTGGCATCATTGTCTGTGTTTTGTGAGATTCAGGAGGACTTTGGATTGGTGTTGGACATATGGGTTAATGGGTTAATGTTGGGCTTAGGGCTTGGGCAGCACTGGGTTGGGATGTTTTCTTGATGTGCACTTAACCTTTATATAAAACTCTCCCTTATACATGAGTTTCTGTGGATTTGTTTCTCTGAAGTACACAGACTAACATAGGTACCTAGAACACAGAATTAACATGTCAGCACAGAATAATAGCAAGACTTACAGAACATGGATTATCATTACCATATATTTGTAGTAGAACATAATTTGAATTTAGAGAAACTCTAGTTCCATAATAAACCGGAGATATAAAGTCAAGAATAAAAATGACAAATACATACTTAAAATTTATAGTTCTCTTTTGTATTTAGTATAATTTGTTAAATTAAATAGAATATTGATATTTCTATTAATATTTTTAAAGTTAATAGAATACTTTAGATTTAATATAAAAATCATATGAGATGTCTGTAAAAGGAATAATTATTTAATATATTTATTTTTAAATGTATTTATATATTCATCATCCATTAATAAAATGCTTTTAGGTGTCTCTATATCTCCCCTTATGAAGATTAATTAGCAATCATGTCACTACTCAAGAAACCTGAATTATTATTAGATAAGGAAAAATATGCAAAACAGTAATATACATGATAAAATTACATAGATGAAACAAATATATGCATAAAACTATGTGACTAGGAGAAAATATGTATGAATTCTGTGTCTATCAAAGAAGTAGTGCTTAGGATATACCAAGACTTTCCAATCATAACATAACTGGAAAAGAGTTCAATTGGGAAATCAGCAAGAGAGAAGAACAGACATTGCAAAAAGAGGACACAGGAAGAAAAAATGTTCAACATCTTTAGGGAAATGCAAATCAAAGTCACAAGGGCAGACCAGGGCAAACCAATAAGAATAGCTTAATAAATAACCAGTGATAATACCACGTGTTTGTAAAGTGCAGAAAGCTGGGATCACTCAAACCGTAAAACAGAACTGTAAAATGGTAGATTCTCAACAAAGAATTTGGCAGTGTCTTATACAACTGAATGTGGATTAATAATAGTATAGGCAATAAGACACTTCTGCATTTATCCCAGATACAGACAAATGTGTCTTCACACAAAAATCTGTGCCTTCTTCCAATCTCAATGCCTTGTTCTTCTTCACATAGTTCAACATCTTCAATTATTTGCTCAGCATACAGACTGAATAAGGATGATGGAAAGATATATACTTCTTCTCTTATTTTAAATCATGACCCATACCCCTGCCTCAGTCTGAGTACAGGCTCTTCATAAATACAGCTAAATATTCTGAAATTACTCCAGTACACAATATAATCCATACTTTGTTATAATCTATATGGTCAAGTGCCTTTGAATAGCCATTAGACCACAAGTAACCATCATTCTGGTATTCTTTGCTTTCAGCTAAGATCCTTTTGACATTAACAATGTACTTCCTCATCAATGCCATAAGGAGGCTGCATGCACTCCAGGAGAGAAAAAGCCACCAGGTGTGGCCATTCTGGGGTCATCAGACCTGTGATGTCCAGAATGCAGGTGTGTGAGCAGCCCCTTGTATTCCTGCTGGACACCCCTGGGGTGCTGGCACCTTGTATGGAGAGTGTGGATACAGACCTGAATTTGCTCTGTATGGAATAGTGTTGGAGCACTTGGTAGGTGTGGAGAACATTGCTGCTAATCCCCTGTACATTCTCAACAGAGAGCAACTCTTTGGGTACATGTAGCCCTACAGCCTAGACAGGGCTTCTGACATCATTGAGTGTGCTCAAGAGTGTGACCGTGAAGCTGGGAAAGACCCAGAAAGTGAAGGTACTCAAGGACACGGATAACACGAACGTCATACAGCAACTTCATTGCTGCAGCCAGAGGAGGCTTCCTCCAGGGATTCCGCAGCGGGGCTGCTGGGCCCTGAGACACTGGATCAAGACATACTGGCTGCCCTCATGGAGGTCACTCATCGGGTTCAGCCAGGAGACATTTGACAGCCCTGGCCACTTGGGAAGCTCTGCTCAGTCTGATTGTTGCGCAGCAAAACAACTCTTGGTCACACGGACACTGGAGCAAATATCACGGGGACAAGAATGGAACCAGGAAACCTGGATTCAGGAATTTTAGGGGTCACAGCAGGACCAGCACAGACCCAGAGTCTTGGGCCTTGGACAGCAGGGATAAGGACTGGACCTCGGGAAGGATGATCATAACTGACCTGGGGCTGAACCTTGGGGGCCTCTGTGACATAGCTCCTGCGTAGTTTCTTAATAGCTTTGTTGTCTGGAGTGAATGAAAGCTGATTACAAAGGCAAAAATAGAATGAAATAAAAAGGACAAATATCCTTCTTACCAATCTGTTCTTAGCCTGGTACTTCTGCTGAAACCTGTTCACATTGCTCGCGTTTGAAATACTTATGCCATAGCTCCCAGCAGCACAGTGACACAGAGCTACCTCAGTGTGATAAACTGAGTGACAAGTGGTTGATGGAAGATATTACTCAGAAATAATTTTTTAAAAGAATTATTAATACGTGCAATGAATTTGAGTATTGGAAGGGAAACATGCCAAGAGAGAAACCAGTCTCAAACTAGTATTTCTATACCATTGATCAAATAACAGACTTATAAATATGTAGAAGTGATTGGTGGTTTAGGATAAGGGTGAGTATAGTAGGCAGCTACAAAGAGGTAATAGGAGGGGAACTTACGGAGAAGTCTTTATATCTTGAAAAGTTAGTTACTCTTATGGGGATTACATAACAGTATCTATGGTAAAAATTACATTAGAATTTACATAGAGACATATGCACATGCATGCGTGTTCAAATGAGCAAATGTATAACAGGGGCTCTATGAGTATCCTATGTAAATTATGCCAAGGTCACCTTCCCAGTATATTTATGCAACATCTTCTATTGGGCAAAACGGGGTGAGTGGAACTAGGGAACTAATGGTAAAATTTGTGCTTTCTATTTGTCTTTTACCAATTCTTGTAAATTTATAATTATTTCAAAATTAGAGTGAGAAAACCAGAGATAATTTCATTGAAAAGAAGAAAATACAATCCTTAAAAATATTTGAAGGATATGTAGCATTTGATTTGTTCCAATTTTATAGGGTCTTATTATTAATAAAGAAAGAAAATGAGAAAAGTGTGCATAGATTCACAGGCTTAAAGCACAGAACTTAGATAAAGTAATTCTATGGGGGACAATTTCATGTTATAGGAAGTAGGATAAGTATAGGAATTTAAGTTGGCTTTAGACATTTTGGAATTCTTGCATGTGCTCAGGCTAAGGTGTCTGATATCAATAAGTTTTAGATGGATAGTCACGGAAGTTTTGTGAAATAGAAAGTGAGATGATTAAAGCTGTGGTAAATGGACTGTGAGATAAAGTAAACACAGTGAAAAGCATTTGAAGGCTATTTCAATAGCACAGATGACAGACAGCTAGGTTACATTGAACCAAAATAGAATAAGGAAAAACTAAAGCTATTGTTAATAAAAATTGATTGGCTTTTGGGTGCGTAGAAAAAGATGAAGTCTGGAATACTGGAGATGGGTCTGTAAAGCAAGTGAGGATGTTGATGAGTAGGAAACTTGTTTGTACTATGAGTTTCTAAATATATTTGCTTTCTTTTCAAGATTTGTATCATTTCACATTTTCTTTCATTTTAATATACACAAATATATATGAGCATGATATTCTCAGTCTAAAGTGTCATCGTTTTATAAAAGAAAGATGTAAAAGAAAGTAAAGAACAAATTTATTTCTTTCAGCTTAAGTTCTGTTAGTGGTGTATATCATAGGACAGTGAATGTTTATTCACTTTATGATCACCTGCACTAGCAAAGTGCATTGCAGTTCTTTGCTATTTTATGAACCGTTACACGTGGTTATACCTGGTTTTCGTATTCATATACATTTTAACGGTCTTAAAGTTCGGTATAACTTTTGCCATCAAGTCAATTATGATTCAAGGAGACCCTATACAGTAGAGTGACCAAGGGCGTAAATCTGTAAGAAAAGCACAATGCTATATTTTATCCCACTGGTGGATTTGAATACTTTCCTTTTGCTTGGCAGCTGAGTACTTGAACCACTGAACAACCACAAAACCTTAAAACTTCGTATAAATGTCATCAACATGGGTATTCTAACATGATGCTGCTAGTGCAGAGAGGTAATCGATTCTGTTTCTGAGAAACGAATGCTAATCTTTTCTGAGACTCTTGATAAGATCGTTTCTTTTAAAATTTTGTTTTAAATGTTGTCATTAGGTGCCATTGAGTCAGTTTGTCTCATAGTGTTCCTGTGGACAAGACAACAAAGCTGCCTAGTCATGCATCATCCTCACAATCACGGTTTGTTTCCTCTCCTCGTTACAGCTCCTGTGTCAGTCCATCTTACTGAGTTGCTGTTGCTACGCATGGCAACCACGTGTGCAACAGAAGGAAACACCATGTGTAAGGCTACCCTCACAACTGTGCTTATGCTTGAGTCCATTGCTGAAGTCACTGTGTGAATCCATCTCCTCAAAGGGCTTCCTCTTTCTTGATGCTCTGGCGGCTTCTTGATTATTAATTGGGCTAGTAACCACAAGGTGAGCAGGTCAATACCACCAGGCTTCTCCATGGGATAAATTAGAGGTTCTCTACTCCAGTAAAGAGTTCCAGTCTTAGAAATCCACAGCAACAACTCTACTGTGTCCAGTAAGGTCATTAGGAGTAGAAATCAACTATGTGCCTGAGAGATTGGTTTGGTTTTCTACACTTCCAAGTATTATGTTCTTTTCCAAGGACTGCTCTCCCCTGCTAATATATCCAAGGTATGTGGGCTAGGTCTTGTCATCTCAATTCTAAGGAGCATTCTGCTTGTACTTCTTCCAAGACAGTTTTTTGTTCTTTTCGCAGTCCCTGGTATTTTTAATACTCTTCCCCAGCACCATCATTTAAATGTATTGATTCTTCTTCTGGCTTTCTAAATTATCGTGCAGCTTTACATCCATTCACGCCATTGAAATACCATTGCTGGGGCCAAGTACACCTTTGTCCTTAAAGCTATATACTTATCATTATTTTTTAAGTACTTTTATTGGGGGCGCTTACATGTCTTATCACAATCCATCATACATGCCTCCAATGTGTCAAACACATTTGCTCATATGCTGCCATCATCATTTTCAAAGCATTATCTTCCCATTTGAGCCCCTGATATCAGCTCCCTATATCTTCCTCTCCCTCCCCTGCCCACCCTCCCTCATGAACTCTTGATAAGTTATAGATTATTTTTTCCATTTCTTACATCATCCTCCATTGCCCCTCACCCATTTTTCTGTTATTCGTCCCCCTGGGAGGGGTTTCTAGATGATCCTTGTGATCCATTCCCCCTTTCTCCCCCCATCCTCCCCTAATCCTCCTGGTATCTATACTCTCCTTGCTGGCCCTGAGGAGTTTATCTATCCCGGATTCCCTGTGTTACGGGCTCTTATCTGTAGCAGTGCACATGCTCTGATCTAATCTGATTTGTAAGGTGGAATTGAGGTCAAAATATTACTCTCTTTTGCTGACCCTATGCTTTACCTAAGTAACTACTTTCTCCAGGTACTGGACCTTCTGGATACCTCCTCCAAATTATGTGAGATGAAAACCGAAAACCAAATTCACTGTCTTCAAGTCCATGCTGACTCATAGTGATTCCTCATGGGTTTCTGAGGCTGTAACTTTATAGGAGTAGACATTCCAGTCTTTCTCCCATGGAGGTGCTGGAAGGTTTGAACTGCTGACCATGCAAATTTCAGCCCAACATGTAACCACTACACCACCAGAGCTATTCTCTTCTAAAGATCATGCAGCCGGTACTTCTTCCAAGACAAATTTAGTATTTTTTCAGGCCATCACGTTATGTTTTACATGTTTTGCCAAACCAATAGTTCAAAGACATCAATGCTTCTTTGGCCTTCATTCTTTGTCCAGCTTACTTGTGCATTTGAGATCATTTAAAATGCATTGCTTGAGTCGGCCATATTTAAGTTATCAAAATGACATATCTATTTTTTAACACTCAAAAGGGGTGTTTTATGGCAGATATGTATAATGTAGCACATAATTTAATTACACAACTGCTTCTTTCATGAATAAATGGTAGCAGGTCCATGTAAAATGAAATTCTTGACAACTTCAATATTTTCTAGTTTTATCATGTTTATTGGTTCAGTTCTGAGGTCCAGTTTTGTTTGCTTATTATTAAGGTGCAATCCATATTGAAGGCTGGATTAGTCATTGTTCTTCATCAGTAAGTACTTCAAGTCTTCTGTTACTAACCCTGGTTTTGTCATCTGCATACTATATGTTGTTAATGAGCCTTCCCCAAACATATTGCAGTTTCCTTCTTCATATAGTACAGTTGTTCGGAGTATTTGCTCAGCATGCCAATTGCATAGAATTGTGAAATGATATAACCCTGCACACCCTTTCAAGATTTCCAACCATGCAGCGTCCCCTTGTTCTGTTCAACTGACTGACACTGGATCGATTTACGGGTTCCACATAAGCACAATTAAGTGTTCCAGGATTTCCATTCTTTTTAATATTATATGAGGTTTGAATTTTCCCCCCAGTTCTTTCAGTTTGAGATATGCTGAGCAAGTTCTTCCCTTTTGTTTTTCAACTCCAGGTCTTTGCACATTTTATTATGTTTTGTTTGCTTTCTTGAGCATCTCTTTGAAATTTTCTGTTCAGCCCCTTATTTCATCATTTATTTCATTCATTTTGGCCACTATACATTCCAAATCATATTTCGGGGTCTTATAACATCCACTTTGGTCTTTTTTTCTTTCCTGTCTTTTTAATAACCTTTTGTGTTCTGTAATTAGTGTTCAATACATCACATTTTGTTGAGCTTTCAACTTGAAGTTAGATATGAGCAATTGATGGTCTGTTCTAAAGGAAGCTCCAAATCTCTCAGGCTTACAATACTGAATTACTCCCTAGAATCTAACCACAGATGGGCTCAAACATAGCAATGTGTATGAGGGAAATGTTCCATTCTGTTGTACACAAGGTTCCTCTGAGTCAGAAGTTACCTGAAGGCACCCAAGAAATGCAACCACTTTCAAAATATGTGTTGCAATCCTAACTTGTGGATGGATACAGGATACAAGCTAAAAAAAAAAAAGTTTGTTTGCTCAACTAATTGTATCATAATGATTAAATCTACATGAATCAATCAATCAGTTAAAGGCAAACAGTCTAGTTTGGATCCTAAACCTAAGCATGTACAATTTATAAAAAGAACAGCATGGGCACAGATACACATGCACACATGGGTGAAGAACACAGACTCCATGTGAGGACAATCTACAAACCAAGGAATCAAAGAAAGAATTGTGATCAAGACCACGGCTTTGATCTTTCAGAGTAATGAAAGGGAAAATCTTTGTCTTAAATACCAAAAAGTCACCTTTTGGTATTTCTGTTACAGATTCTGTTACAACAAAACCAGGGAACTAAAATCGAAGTTACAAACATGTTGAATCATTGAATATAATTTCAAGTAACTCACGTGGATTAAGAGGATATGTCTTAGTCTGGGTAGGTAAGCTAGAGAAACGAATCCAAAGACATTCATATGTGTGTAATAAAGAACTTTATATCAAAGAGTAATTTTAGATTAAGAAAACATCTCAACCTAGTCCAGTTCAATTTCATAAATCCGATATTAGCCATATGTTCGATACCATTCTACACATTCTCTTCAGAGTCACCAACACATCCAATGATGTCAAATGCCAGAAGATCACAGGTCAGGGTCTGGAAAGTCTTGTGGATCCAGTGGCAGTGGAACCATCTCAGAGCTGGCATGGGTCTCCAGGTGGATCCTACAGCTCTAGGGTAGAAGCATGTCAGAGCTGACAGGGGTCTCCACGTGGCAACTCCAACTCCATCAGCGTAGCTCCATTCGTCATGTCAGCAGGAAGACAAAGGAGAGAGAGTGCCTGGCCTCCAGTGAGCTATTTATATCCACAGTGCCTCCAAATGAGGTCATCAAGCTGAGACCTGATTGACAGGCTAAACTCCACCCCTTCACTCTTAATTGTCTCAAGTTGACAACAGATTATATAACTACCACAGGATATAATATGGGACATCAATATTATATGCCACAATTGAAAATTGTACATTCAAAGACTAATATAGAGTTATAAAATGTTGAACTGTCCTAAACTTCCTCATGAAACTCTCATCTTTATCATGTCATCTACAAAACTAATAATAAATTGGTTTTTCGCATGGCCTACCTTAATAAGTCATATTGGGAACCAATAAAATCTAACCATAAAAAAAAAATCTGTACTCACAATACATACTGGTGAGCGAGACTAGTTGTCAGGAATTTAATCTTATTTTCCTCAAATGAAGGTAAAGAAAAAAATTAGTACAACTTTTCCTTTCTTTTTTTGTTTCATTACATATTAACACATCATTTGTATGAATCAAATTTGTGCTAGAATTATTTGACTTCTTTCACTAAGGAAGCCAGATATTTAAATATATTGGATTTTCTCAGGTTTAAGGACTAATTAAAACAAGGTTAATTTTTGTAACAGCAGTTTGGTTACAATTCTTTGTGACAAATAGAAATAGATACAGTGTTTTCATTGTGACAATACACATACCAGAGCAAAATGTAAAACAAGAACAGTTAGTTAGTATTTAGTTAGTATTTCAGAAGTGCTCTTAATACTTTATTTAAAACTAGAGTAAGTCTGTGTTTACAGGATTGCTTGCTACTCTTTAAACTATGGAATTATTCCTTTTCTTCAAATTCAATAGGGAAAGCAAAATGTTCATCAAGGCAAGCAGAAAATTTCATGCACAATTTTTCATCTATTTTAATGGAAATTCAGCATTTAACTCCACAAATTCTCAATAAGAACACCTCTTAAGAAGATGATTTAATCTATTTGTTTATGAATTTGCTATTTCTTCTATGAACATGCTTATGTTACTGTGCTGTTTTTATTGATTCTGAAGAAACAGAGAATATTCATATTTTAAAGCAGATTTTTCTTAAACAAAAACTACACATAAGAAGAAAATACCATGACAGAATAACAAATTGAATTTTGAGACCCAAATAATATCAATAAATGAATTATAAAGTGAAAAAATAATAAGTAAAATATGTGAGCATTATAATTATATTTTTAAATACGAAATAGTTCATTTGCCATCTTTTAATTATATTGTTAAATTTTTTGGTTGGGTGTACTTTAATATGTAAAACAGTCAACATTATTATTATATATATGTTATTAATTAGAACATACTTATTTCGCCTGTTCTGTTCGAAGATGGTGAAAACACTAAATTGGGGGGGGGGTGTCGGGTGGGGACTCTCTTTTTGGATTCATGAAAAATTGTACTAATTAAAATGTTTACAAAGGAAAGATACCAACAGACATGCATTGTCTTCTCCAAGATGTGGATGCTTCCTTTCGCCCTCCTGACTTGATTTTCCCATGATTATCCTTCATCATTCTGATGGAAATGTCTGCTGGTTCAGGGGACCTCTTCATACCTTGGCATGGTAGCCACTACGTGGTAATCATCCCCTACCTGAGGGGTCCTTTGGCAGAGGACCCCTCTGTCAAAGTGGCCTTTGAGAGTCATACATAGAGAGGATGGTGCATGGCTCATGGGCACCAGTGAAAGTCTCTACCAGACTACCTGGCTGGCCTGGCCAGCAGACTGGACTTCCTGAAAGCCTGAGACTGCTCCCATCCTGGGGTTCATCTCTACAGTGGGCTCATTCAGTATTTGCTCTTTTGTGCCTGACTAACTTCACTCAGCATAATGGTTTCTAGTTCCTCCATGTCAAAAAGTGTGTCAGAGTCTGGTCACTGTTTCTTAGGAATAAGTAGCATTCCATTGCATGTATCAAAGTATTTTTATCTATTACTGATTGGAATTTGCCCTGATTTCAACTTTTCATTATTGTGAACTATGCTGCAATGAACATGAGAGGGTATATGTCTCTTTGTGACCTATTATTTCTTTGAGTTTTACGCAAAGCAATGGTTTTGCTGGGTCCTATGGCACCTCTTTGCCAACTGTTTTCCTGAAAAAAACAAACTCACTTCTATTGAATCAATGATGATTCATAGCAACCGCTGTGGGTTTCCAAGACAATAACTGTTTATGGCACTAGAAAGTCCTGCTTTTCTCCCATGGAGCTGCGCATGGCTTCCAAATGCTGACTATATGGATTGTAGCGCAGTGCGACTACTAAACCACCAGGGCTACTGTGCTAGCTGTCTTAAAAAGTGTCACCGTGGTTGTATGTATTTACAAGCCAACCAGAAGTTTAAAAGAGTTGTTGTGCCTCCACAGCCTCTCCAGGATTTGTTGTCTGTTTGTTTGTTCATCTTTTGAAATTGGGCTTTGGTTGTGAATGTAGAGGACATCCCATCATTGTTTTGACTTGCATACCCCAAAAGATTAGTGAACAGGAGCATTTCCTCAAGTGCTTATTAGCCATTTGGGTGTCATCCTCGGTGATTTGTCTATTCATGTACTATGCAGGTCTATTCAGGTTATGTTATTGTCAAATACCTTTTCCCAGTCTCGGGCTCTTGCTTTACTCTTTTGATGAAATTTTTTGATGTACACAAGTGTTTTTATTTTTAATAGGTCCCAGTCTTCTATTTTGTCTTCCTCTGTGTGTGCTTCCTTGGTTACATCAGGTAGCCTGATGTAAAAATGGGTTTTACATTAAGGTCTCTAATTCACCTTGAGTTTTGAGTTGATTTTGTGCATGGGATAAAATATGCGTCCTGTTTTGTTTTACTAAAGCTGAATACCTGGCTTTTCTAGTACCATTTGTTAAAGAGAGCATCCTCTTCCCATTTAACATTTCTCAGTATTATGTCAAAAATCAATGTCTATTGGCATAGTTTTCTGGGCTTTCTATTCTGTTCCATTGGTCTATGTATCTATCATTTCGTCAGCACTAGGCTGTTTTGACCACTGTGGGTTTGAGGTCAGGTAGTGCGAGACCACCTACTTGACTCTTCTTTTTGAGATATTCATTGCTTATCCTAGGCTTCTTCCCTCTCCATCTGAAGTTGGTAATTAATTTTAACATCTCTTTAAAGAATGATGTTGGGATTTTGATAGGGATTACATTGTTATTTGGGATAGCTATAGGTAGTATTGATCTTTTCACAATATTGAGTCTTCCTATCCGTGAACACAGGTATTCTTTCATTTGTGTAGGTCTCTTTTGGTTTCTTATTTTATTGTTCCATAGTTTTCTTTGTACAGGTTTTGTTTGTTCATTTGTTTTGCTAGGTTTATTCCTAGTTATTTAATTTTGGGGTGGCTATTTTGCATGGTATTGTTTTCTTGATTTTTTTTTAAAATCTCTCATCATTAGTATATAGTAAATCACCAATTGATTTCTGCTTGTTACTTTTGTGTCCTGCTACCTAACTTAATTCTTCAATTGTTTCCAACAAATCTATTGTGAAGACCTTGGTGTTCTCTCTCTCTAAAATCATATTATATGAAACTAGCGAGTTTCACTTCTTCTTTGCCCAAATTGTACTCCCTTCATTTCTTCTGGATGTCTTATGGTTCTGGCTAGGACTTCCAGAACAATGTTGAATAAGAGTGGTAATAAGGGGCATCCTTGTCTGGTTCCTATTTTTAAGGGGAATGTTTTCACCCTTTCTCCATTGAGTATGATTTTGCCATTGCTTTTTAATATATGGCCTTTATTGTGTTGAGGAAAATAATAAGACAAGAAAATGCTCCCCACTAAAACAAAAAAGAAAAACCAGAAATATTATTTTCAAAGATATATTATACTAGACATATACATAGTATAGATGTGTGTATGGTATATACAGTGCCTATGTAGGCAGTATATATATACACACACATACATATATATATTATATACAGAGATATACCATACTATGCTAACAATACATGGGTATTCAAGAGTATGAAGCCAGTGGTTGCACAATAAAAAGTTTAGAATACATATGGTTCAGTCACAGTGGAAACAGTAAAAATTATGTCCACTCTTAGGAATTTATCTGATGGAGAAGAAAATATATGTTTAGATGTGTACATATATGCTTATGGAAATTTCATTCCCAAGTTTTTATTCAACTAATAATAAAGAAACCCACCACTGGTACATAAACTTGTAAATGTATAAATAAATTGTGATATATCCATATAATGAAATACTATTCAGAAACAATAGGAGGCAAACTACTTAAGAATAACAACAGGGATTAATCTCAAAAATGTATGTTAGTTTGAATAAACCAGACACGAAGATAGAGTTAGATAACTGATATTACTCAACTTCTTACTATATAATCCAATGATCAACAATGTGCTTTAGGTTAAGATGTAGAAAAAAATCTAGTTGTAAGACAAATAAGAGGCTAGAAATAGATGCCCACAAATGCGGTTAATTGTTCTTTGCCAGTTGACTATCAGAGGAACAAAGACAATATAATAAAGAGAGGATAGCCTTTTAAACAAATGGTGCTGGAATAACATAAACACACACAGAGAAAGAAATAAAAACATGTATATATCCAGAACTTACATCTTTCACAATAATTTCTTGAAATGGATCATATACCTAAAGTTAAAATAAAAAACTATACAACTTCTAAAAAGACGGTTGTTTTATGTGGTTCTGTTAATTTCAACTCATATCAATCCCACTGGATAGAGTAGAACTATGTATGCACTTACATTTATGGGTAAGCCATAGGGCGCAACCTCCTATTTGGGGGCAGAGGGATGACATTTAGCAACATGTAAATAGAAACCAAGGGGAAAATAGAACACAAACAGTACTGTGTTTCTAATGGGAGGGAACATTGGTGCCCCAGGTTGTGTGCTATACACTACTGAGACTTTAGACTCTGTCCTTTTGAGACACACAACATCTTTCACAGGCCACTCTACAAAGATTCCTTGTGAAAACCCCACCAGTGAATAAGGCTTTACGTCAAACTCACCTGTAACTGATTTAAGGAACTGACACATGGCCTCATGTGAGAAGAAGCAGATGATCCAAGATTATTGATTTGGTAGTTGTTGGACTTTGGTTCAAATCTTCTGAATTAAGAACTACCATATATGTACCTTTTTAATGCCCTCTTTGCTTTCTGATGACATATATTAGTCTGGTTGATAAGTTTCTGCCTTTGTGAATGAGTGATTGAAAGTTTTTCCCTATCACCACCTCCTATTTTTCATGTAAATAGTATCTGGTCACTTAGGAGTTTACGCTATACAGAAAGTATTACATATGATACCAAGAACACATGTAACAAAAGAAAGTATATAGGTAAATTAGACTTAATAAAAGTTTAAAATGTTTATATTTGGTTCAAATGACATAATCAAGAAAATAAAAACACAACCCACAGATGAGAGAAAATATTTACAAATCAGATCTCTGAAGTAATTCGTATCTAGAACACTTAAACAATTTAATAATAAAAAACAAATAGAAGCTGAACAAAGGACCTGAATATTGACACAGTGGCTGCATTGACTGGATCAACCATCAGAACAATTGTGAGGCTGGCCGAACAAAGGGCAGTTTTCCGTTCTGTTTTATAGAGGGCCACTATACATCAGAACTGACTCAATGTCCTCTAACAACAACAAGGAAGCGAGAAGTTGTATTATATGAAGAAGAACGTGGGACCAGGATTAGAGAAAGGCTTATTAATAGCTGATGTGTGCAGATGATATAAGCTTGCTTGATGAGTCTGAGGAGAACGTGAAGCACTTGCTGATGCAGATCATGGATACACTTTCAGGGTGGATTACAGCTCCTTGTAAACAAGACCCAAATCCTTCAAACTGGACAAACAGGTATGAAGATGATAAATGGGGGAAAAGTTGCAGTTGTCAAGGATTGCATGCTCATAGAAGTAACAGTCAAGCAATCACATGATGCCTTACATAGGGTCAATGTCCTATACAAGACCCCTTTGAAATACTGCAAAGAAAGGTTACTTTGCGGAAGAGTGTGCCTGACACAGCCATGGTATTTTCAAGATATTAATTCTTCCAGAGTCTCCCTATTTATTGTTCAGCTATCACATGCATAGTAGGTGATTGAAATTGCCTCATATGCATGTCCATATTGGGCATTGGGTGAGAAATACTGGAGAAGAATTGATACGTTTGAATTATGGTGTTGGAGAATATTGAAAATATCATGGACTACCAAAAGAACAAACAAATCTGTGTTGGAATAAGTACAACCAGCATGTTCCTTATAGGCAAGGACGGAAAGACTGCATCTCACATTCTTTGAACATGTCAGGAAATACCACTCCCTGGAGAAAATATCATGCTTGGCAAAGTGGAGGGGCAGCAAAAAAGATGGACTGCCGGAGTGACTTTAACAATAGACTCAAATATAATGATAATTGTGAGGGTAGTGCAGGACCTCACAAGGTCATGTTCTTTTGTACATCGGGTGGCTATTAGTTGGAACTGACTCAATTACACCAACCCCCGCAAAAAAAACCAGGATGCCAGGTAAATGACCAATAAGCATGAGTAGATGCTTCACAACATTGTTGTTGTAGCACGTCGCTGAGTTTGAGATGACTCTCATCACCCTATGCGCAAGAATGAAACACTGCTCAGCCTGTACAATACTCACAATTGTTATATTTGAGACTGCCACAAAAGTCATGGTGTCAATCCATCTCAGTGAGTTTCTATTTTTAATTGATCTTCTATTTTAGAAATCACGATGTCTTCTCTAAGGGTTAGTTCCTCCTGATAACATATCCAACAGTACACTAGACAAAGTCATGCTATTCTTGCTTCTAAGGAATGACCCAGCTGTACTGCTTCCAAGTTGATTTTCTCTGACATTTTTGTTATTTCAATGTTCTTCACTAACGCCAAAATTCAAATGCTTCAATTTACTCTTTGACACTTTAACTAGGACTTATACAGAAGCTTTGCCCAATGCAGTACACCATTGGATTTCGTGACTGCTGTCTTCAATAGCATTGATAGTGGATCAAGTAAAAGATGGTCTATTCATCATGATGTGAGGGTTTCTGTTTTCTATACATTCAGGTGCAATCTACACTGAAGGTTATAGTCTGTCATCTTCATCAGTAAGTGCTTCAGTCTTCCTGGTTCTTAGTAATCAAGGTTTCCATCTACACATCACAGGTTTAACGAGCCTTCCTCTGGTCCTGATAACTGTATTCTTCTCCATGTAGTCTAGTTTCTTGCATTATTTGCTGATCATACAGCTTAACTAAACATGGTGACTTGATAGAACCTTTACATACAACTTTCCTGCTTTTAAAGCAGGCACTCTCTTTATTCTAAGGACTGCCATTTGTCTAAGAATTCTGTGCTCTTTGACTTACACCACATCAAATTGTCAGTTTAAAATTTTTGGGAAACTTCAATCATGATCCTTTGAAATGTTATTTTAGTTTTAGATCAAAATCAAATCTAAAGGTGCAAGACCAGGGCTGTATAATGGATGGGGTAAGGGTTCCCGTGGAAATTCTTACAGGACAGTCTTGGTTACACTCAAAGAATTAGCAGGAGCATTGTTGTGATGTGGGGGAACCTCCTCTCACATGCTTTCTCTGACTTTTGTCTCCAATGTAGCTTTCTGTTTTCTTAATAAGTCTTCACAAGAAGCCATCCTGATCTCCATGTGTCTTTCAAAACCATCCAGCAAGGCTACCTCTCTAGCATCTCCCACACAGTGGCAATAGCCTTCTGAGCTGCCATCTTTGCCTTGAATTTAACCGCTCCAGCCATTCCCCTTGGATGTCACTGTTTTGTTTGGGCCTTTATTTTTGAAGGCACCATGACAAGATTAAGACGCAAATATGACAAGCCCTCTTGTTTTATCAAACATCTTCTCCTTATTGTGAATACTTAATGATATTTTACCTGGATTAAACCCAAGCATGTATGAACTAGAATCATAGTAGCAATACTTTTGACAAGGCAGAGCACTTTTTCATTCTCAATGGCACCCATCATTCATATGAAAACTAAAAGATAAATCAAAAATCTATACAGACAAAAAGTACCATCCTATTGGTAATTTAGAGGTAGGGGTTTCATGCATGAATGTTAAGTGTACATGATTTCTTTCATTTTATTGGAAAATAATGGCGTTATTAGATCCTTATCATTAGATCAAAATGATAAACCTTAAGGTTAAAACCTTGTCATTTGATTCCCCCCTCTGGCACATTGGGCATGATCTGATTTTCAACATTCCCTGTGTCTTTCTTTTCCCCATAGTGGGGCTTATCTCTAATTTATGTTGTTATTGATGGTAACCCTCTTGAATTTT
>NW_022103915.1:79600214-79606363 GCF_000313985.2 Echinops telfairi | reverse complement strand
CACAATTGCTACCACAATAAGTTTCAAAACATTCTCGTGTTGAGTGTCTATAGTTCAATTACATCAAGCAGTATTGCACAATTGCTACCACAATAAGTTTCAAAACATTCTCGTGTTGAGTGTCTATAGTTCAATTACATCAAGCAGTATTATACAATTGCTACCACAATAAGTTTCAAAACATTCTCGTGTTGAGTTCCTTGATATCAACTGCCCTTTACCTCCCTCCCCTCCCTTACCTCCTAAGCATCCTTATTCTTTTTGCTGTTTCTATAGGTTCATCAATCCTGGGTTTCATATACTGAAACACAGAAATACCAATAACAAAATTCAAGAGGGTTACCATCAATAACAACATAAATTAGAGATAAGCCCCACTATGGGGAAAAGAAAGACACAGGGAATGTTGAAAACCAGATCATGCCCAATGTGCCAGAGGGGGGAATCAAATGACAAGGTTTTAACCTTAAGGTTTATCATTTTGATCTCCTATAGTCATCTCTCCAATATACTCTGCTTGGTAACCCATTTATTCCCATCCGTCTATTACAGATAGTGGGAAATCATGACTGTTTCCTGTGTAGATTTCAAAAATGTATCTTAGGCATCCATTGTCATTGCCTTCTGCAAACCAGAATCTCACAATTTAGGCTCTAATACTAGTTCCTCCTTCAGTTTCAGATTATATGATTTATATTACTTCGGTCACTGATGTTGGTGTGCTTCTTCCATGTGGACTTAGTTGACATCTCACTTAGATGGCTGCTAGTTTGGAAAAAAGCCTTTAAAACCCCAGACACTACTTTATATGATAGCCAGCACCACCTTATTTCTTCACCTCACTTTGCTATAGCACCCATGTCTTCTGTGTTCCCTTCTTGAGGGCAAGTATCAAGTATGGCTAAGATGTAAAAACCGATTGTTCTTAAATTGGAGATAGGATGTAGTAGGTGCCCAAACCCAGTCCTGGATCAGTGCTTTTTGTTTGTTTTATTTTTCATCTGTCTTTGACTCCCAAAGGCTTCCTTGTTAATTTATGTTAGAGAGTCTTATAGATCTCCCTGGAGCATAAAGATCTTCGATTAAAATTGTTATTGATTAGCTCCTGGTACTGATTTTGAAAATACTGTTGAGCGAGGGATATTGGATCAATGTAGGTGAACCATACATCACAATACCTGAATTATTCACATCGTACAAAATAAATTGTTTCGTACCTGAACACTATTAAAACAAACGAGGGGAGCTGGTTGTCAGGGAAAATCGACACTAATATTCACTGACAATATCAGTCCCAGTTTTGCCAGAATAATATAGACTTGAATGTAGCATAGAGGGCTTCGGTATGGTAAGTCAATGATTGTCCGCCTACTGACAGTTCAATACTCTAGTTTGTCTTCTGCTTCAAACACCATGAATATTTAGTTTAACGTCCTCAGGTTTCCGGTGTGTTTGAGATAGAATCCCTTTCATCTAATAGAGTTTCTGCACCAAATCTCTGTGTTACAGCCTCTGGAGTGTGGGGTAGGCCCTGAAGGCCCCCATGCTTTCCGGCACTTGGGCTGGGTCCCAGTGGGATGTGATGATGAGAATGTTCTAAATTGACTGTGGGGCCAGTGTCACATGGCTTGTGAATATTATTTTTAAATAGTGTGCACACACTTTCTGTGGGTGAGTTTATGGTATGTGGATTATATCTCAATGGCATTGCTGTAACAAAACTTCATTAAGGCCTATCATTATGCCATCCCACACCTCCGGGGCTATAGAGAAAATGATAACACGCTTCTGGAAGGAAAGCAGAGGCAAAACAAAGTAAACACGAGGCACGTCAATCGTGTGCTCTGGAATTTAGAACTCAGGCAGCAATAGTATAGGAGGCCAGCATTTTAAACTAAACTATTTATCAATACAAATATTTTCTAATTTGTTAAGGGTAAATATACACAAACAACCATAACACAAATGTAACTTCTCTGCACTTATTTTCAAAAAGATTCGGGTAGCTAAGTAAACCATTGATATTAAGACACTGGCATATGTAAACCTGGAAGTAGGGGATTAAATATGTGGGAAAAGAAGATTGATTTACCAAGAAGATGCTTAAGGAATTCTAATCAAACTGGTTGGGTAGTGAGTGGACATACTGAGTAGAAAGTTCCAATTAGAACATAAGTAGCCACATAATGTCCTCTCCTTTACGTGTGTTTTTAACGTATCACAAGTGTTTTTGGTGACAGACATTAACCTGTAATGATGTGAGCGAAAGGATATTCAGAAATGTGCTTCCTGGGTTCCATTCTAAATTTCATAATAACGTTTTGAAGGGAATAGAGAAAGTGGAAAGTGTAAAATGATCCAGCACTGGTGTGTGCAAAGAAAGTAAAATAACATTAGGAAAAAGTTGTGTCATGTTTGAAAATAAAGCTAGATATTTTTTTAGAAAGTCAATCTGAATTGTTTCCTAGGAAACTAAGAAAATAAAACTATGACTCCACGGTTAACTCTAAGAAAAGCAAAATTTATATTAAAAGAGAAAAACAATGATCATATAAGCCATGGTTTCATAATTCTCTTCAGTAGCCTATACGATCTTCACAAGATGGAACTGAGTCAATGGCAGCTAATAAGAACAGCATAGCTCAATTTATTTTATGTCAATAAGTAATGTTCATAGCAAACTATGATTGAACCTAAATTTATTTTTAATGTTATATGAAGGTTAGAGGAAACAAATAGTATTGTTATGTTTCAGGAGGTGGCAGCAAGCTGATACCTGACTTCTCTTGTTAAAGAAACAGATGGCAGAAGCTTGTATCTAAAATTGGAAGATAATAAGAAATAAAATAGTTAACATGCTGTTTTAGAAACAAAAAGATGAATAGAAGTGGAAACACCAAGACAGTTGAAAAGCAGAAAGTTGCGTTCAGATAGGTCATGACAGGTGGTACATGCAGATGACGAAGAGGTGTGAATGGTAAAGCAGGAAAGATGTTTTGTAGGTTTTAGTATTTTTTTCTCTCTCTGTACAATTGTGTATTTTGTTGAAAACATTACAAACAGGACAATAGGAAATAAGAATACATAATAAAATATTTTGACTATGTATACTTATTTGATTTTTTGTTGTAAACATTATAACTATTTGGTTATAAATAGTAGATTGATTTGCATGGTGCTAGTGATGATTCCTCTTCAGGGATAGCAGTGAATTTATGAGTGATTTTTACGATCCTTCTTTATTCCAAATAAAATAAAAAATAAGTAAACTGGTTTAGGATGACAGAATAAGCTAATAAAAGACCATCCCTTGAGGAAGATGTATATTGTATTTTATATTAAATATTTTAATATTACCATAGTGACTTAAAAATGGATAGAATACCACACCTTAACTCTCACTGAATTTGGAAGCAATACAATTTAAATACTGGAAAATATTTTCATGATTATATGTCATGTAGAAAATGAATTTACAAACCCTGATGACATGGTGGGTAACTAACTTCAAGGTTCAAATCCACCAGCCACTCTGTGGTAGAAAGATGAGGCTATCTAGTCTCATGAAGATTTACAATCTTGAAAGCCCACAAGGACAGTTCTGCCCTGTCCTATAGGTTTGCTAGGAGTTGGATTTGACTCAATTGCAGTGAGTTTGGTTGAGTTTTTAGAGTTATATATATTTATATGCTGAATTGCTATAGCAATTAAGTAGAAAAATAAGATCTGATTTTATGGGCTTCAATTTATTGTATTTCATATTTGTTCAATTGTTGAACATTGTATTTTCTAAGTTAACCTGAACTTCTTAATATACCCAAGATATTAAAAATCGGATAATCATATATTGAATATAATTATTGGTGTAATTTTTGGTTTTCTTATGATTTGTTCATCCAAGTTAACTTAAAATTATTCATTCCCAAATTGCTGATACACCGTGATACCACTTACCAATTCATTGTATCTTACTTCAAAATGTATCTTTCATTTCCTGTACTACAAAAATGTAACTGGGCTGAACATGGTAGTTAATGTAGGAAAGACAAAAATAATTCCACTGAAAAAGGGGACCAGACAAGGATGCCCTTTGTCCCCACTCCTATTTAACATCATATTGGAGGTCCTAGCTAACAACATAAGACAAAGAAAATACATCAAAGGTATTCATCTGGGGAAGGAAAGTTATCATTATTCTCAAAAGATATGATTCTATACATCGAAAATCTCTTAAACTCCACAAATAGAGTGTTAGAAGCAATAGAGGAATATGGCAGAGTGTCAGGATGCAAGATCAACAAACAGAAGTCTATTGTTCTGCTATACACATCAGACAGGATCACGGAAGAGACAATTAAAAAGGAAGTTCCCATCATTGAAAAGTGTTATTATTGGACTTTAATTGAAGAAAAATTTAATATCTGTTTCTTTAAATAGTCACAATTCTAAAAATGTGGGAAACTGTAATTGATTTCATTTTCAATAAAAATAATACATTAGGATTCAAATGGCAAGATTTTTAAAAAATACTTAAGCCAGAAGTACTTGTTTCAGAAAAATATAATTAATTATATTACAATTATTAATTATATTTCAAAGGTATTTGAGGAGCATGATATAGTGAGATAAAGGTGAATGTTAAAATGATATCTCTTCTTTGTAGTACTATGTAATGTAGAATAATAAAGCATAATACAAAGGGGAAACCCCCCCAAATCAAATTTTTTTAAAGCCATCTATTTAAAATTTTTACAAATCAACCTTGCCACCTTCAAAGTACGCTCTATTACACTTCATACATTTGTCAAATCTGTGATTCCATTCTTGGAAACATTTTTCAAACTCATCTGTTTGGATGGCTGACAGCACCTCCTTTGTTTCTTCACCTCTTCTATGTCATCAAATCACTGTCCTGTCATGTCCCTCTGCATTTGTGAAAACAAAAAGAAGTCCCATGGAACAAGGTCAGGTGAGATGGCTGAACGCACTGAGATGGCAGTGCATCATCATGGTGGCAAAACCAGTCCCCCATCTGCCACAAATTAGGACTTTTTTCTCACACACGGTTACACTATCTTTTTAGAAGCTCTAAATAGAAAGCTTGATAAACAGTCTAACCTGGTGGATGGAACAAACTCCAAAAACACTATTCCCCTCACATCAAAAAAACAAATGAGCATCGGTTTGATCTTTGATTTCACCCGATGAGCTTTTGTGATGTGAGGTAACAATGGCATCTTCCACTCTCCTGACTGATGTTCGCTTTTGGACTTGTAAGAATAGTACCAGGTCTCATCACCAGTAATGACCTTGGGAAAATGTCTGGTTTCCTTTGGAGCTGTTCTTTCAAAGCACACATGTTTCCACTCAACATTCGTTTTCCTGGTCAGTCAGAACCCGAGGCACACATTTTACAGTGGCCCTTCTCATTCCCAAATCTTTTGTTAAATACAGACATGTATGTATGTAAATATATAAAGATAGGAAAATAGATCTATGTATAAATATTTATATGTTAAGTATCAAGGTAGTAGATGAACATTGGGCCTTTTCTCACATACTTTCTCAATGCAAGAACACTTGATTCTAATAAACTGGCATTCTGTGATGCTCACCTTCCCGACATAATCACCGAAGACAAAATGGGTCCATAGCAAATGTGGTAAAGAAAGCTGATGGTGTCCAGCTATCAAAATATATAGCTTCTGGGGTCTTAAAGACTTCAAGTTAAACAACTGGCCATCTAGCAGGGAAGCAACACAGCCTACATGAAAGAAGCACATCAGCCTATGTGGTCATGAGGTGTCTATGGGAACAGGTATCAGGCATCAAAGATCCAGAACAAAAAATCATATCAATGTGAATTAGTGGGAGTGCAGAGTGGAGAACCACAGATCATCTGTAGACAATTGGACAGAGGGGTCACAAGGAAGAGATGAACCAGAGTTGAGTACAGCACTGATGAAACATACAACTTTCCTCAAGTTCTTTAATGCTACCTTCCCCCCTCCCCAACACTATCATGATCCCAATTCTACCTTACAAATCTGGCTAGACCAGAGCATGTACACAGGTACAGATAAGAGCTGGAAACACAGGGAATCCAGGACAGATAAGCCCCTCAGGACCAATAATGAGTGTAGCGATAC
>NW_022103915.1:79575222-79599964 GCF_000313985.2 Echinops telfairi | reverse complement strand
GACACAATGGATGGATGGATGGATTGCGATAAGAGCTGCATGAGCCCCCAATAAAATGATTTTTAAAAATTGCTGAACCTAGCTCCAAGATAGTCCAGATGACTTCCCCATCTCTTCACTGGTCCATCGTCAGTCTTTGAGCACAAGGGCGTGGCTCTTGTCCACTTTTCGTCCATTTTAGAAGTTGACAGACATCCAGGAGAAGATGTCATCAAATGATATTTCACCTTTTCTGAAACTAGAAAACCACTCATACACTTGAGTTTTTCTCATAGTGCTGTCCTTGTCAGCGGTGTTCAACATCACAACAGTTTCTGCAGCATTTTGCCTGAGCAGGAAACAAAATTTTACAGCCACACACTGTTCTCTTAAATTGGTCGTCACAAAAAATATGAGGTTCAAGAGAAGCTGCTTTTATGAAAAAATTCACTGTGAACAGAGGGAACCTTCTCAGAAACATGACTGGGTGCACTAACTTTCAGTGAATTGCACGATGCTTGCTGACGAGGGAAAATGCAATCCACGAAAACTCTGGCCCTCTGAGCTTTGTTCCTTTTTTTTTTTTTTTAAATACTTTTATTGGGGGCTCTTACATCTCTTTTCACAATCCATACATTCCTCCAATGTGTCAAGCACATTTGCACAAATGCAACCATGATCATTTTCAAAACATTCTCTTCCCACTTGAACCCCTGATATCAGATCCCCATTTCTTCCCCCTCCCTCCCCCACCTGGCCTCCCTCATGAACCCTTGATAAGTCATAGATTATTTTTTCCATAACTTACATCGTCCTCTGTTGCTCCTCACCCACTGTTCTGTTATTGGTCCCCCTGGCAGGAGGTTCTAGATTGATCCTTGTGATCAATTCCCCCTTCCTCCCACCATCCTCCTCTAGTCCTCCTGGTATCTCTACTGTCCTTGTTGGCCCAGCCAGCAAGAAGTAATAATAATTAGTTCCCACGGTTTTGTCAAATAACGTGGCCTAAAATAATGAGAGCTATTATTATGTGTAACTACCCCCTTACAGCCTAGAGATGGTTTTGTGAAAGCATAACCACTTCAGAGTTGAATTCTATCTTGTGGAAATAAAACTTTTCTTTACTCTAATAGTTGGAAATTTTTGCTACTTAAACCTAATAACCTTGTTAATTTTCAAGGATACGTTCAGGGACACATTTGGTTGGTTGAGTGAAAGAATTGCTTTTCTTCTTGTCTTTTAGTGATTTAAAGGCTTTTCTCACCTACAAGGACTTTTACATTTAATGGGGGATATGGCAGAGGGTGAAAAAAAAGACAAAGAAAGAATTGCCAGTTCCAAATTTTGTTTAAGCATTCTCTTTTACATAAGCATGCATATATTTGTAGAAAATGAAAAAAGTTAGTACAATAGCTTGCTATCCAGTATTATTCTAATCAGAAAATTGTACTCAGAATTTTGGATCTTGTAGTTCAGTTCTTACCCTAAAAATCTCTTGGTAAATAACATTATAACAACCAATGAAAGAATTAATCCCTAATTGTTTATAATAAATTTAAATGAAACAGCATACATAAATGATTAATTATACACCACACTCACAACCTTCAAATCTATTTTGACTCATCAGAATGCTGCCTAGGATTTCTGAGTCTGTAAATCTTTTGTTGTTGTAGTAGTTGTTTATAAACCTCTATTATAGGCAAAAACACCCGAAACATCCATATGACAGATAAGTGTCCATTCACATTTGTATATTACCATTTTAACAGTTTGAGAAAAACTCTACAACGTCTTACAACACAATACACAATATTCAAGTTACTGAGCAACAATAATAACAACAAAAAGAAAGGCAGCAGAAGCCTTGAGCGAGCCTCAAGGTTACAACTCAAGAGTGGCAGGACGAGCAAAGGCGAGCGAAGCGAAAAAGGAAGGGGAAAAACAGGCTGTGTGTAAGATGGAAGCCAATTTATACTGCCTTCTAAAATTCTAAATGAAGGAAACTCTAATTTTAAGAAAAACAGGGCTATAGCCTTTTTTTTTTTTTTTTTTTTTGCAGCACACATTAGGAATACTATCAACGTAGTCATTAAAAGAAACCTGTCAAGAATTTTGTCACACATGCCAGAAAGTATGTAATCAATACTTGGAAAACTGACGGGTGTAGAAGAAAGGGTAGGGTAATGCACACTCAGGTAAAAAGACTATAAAATGCAATTCCCATTGCTGTGCAGCTATACATCAGCGTCTCTCTGTTACATGACTTCTGGTTAAATTTGTGTATGCATGCTTTCAAAAAATGCAGTGTCAGAAGATAAACTAGACAGGAACCTAAATGCATGCTTTCATTTCATGCTATAATAAACCTACTGCCTAAGGTCATGGAGGAGGGAGAACCAATACACAGTCTGTCAGTCTTTATTGGAGCAGGGAGCCTCATTTGCTGGTGGGTTTGAATCATTGACCTTGACCTTGGAGTTAGCAATCCAATGCTTAACTAACGGTGCCCCTAAAACAAAACAAAAAAATAAAACTCACTGCCATCAAGTAACTTCTAATTCACATCAACCCCACAGAATAGAGCAGAACTGCCCCTCTGGGTTTTTGAGCCTGTAAATCTTTATAGGAGCAGAAAATTTCATCTTTCTCCATCAAAGGGGCTGCTGAGTTCAAACTACTACCTCACTATTAGCACCCAAGTTGTAAACCCACTGATATTTTATCACAATTATACATCTTGTTTGGTGCTTGTAAAAATTAGTACACCCTGCCATCACCCAAATCAAGAAATATAATATGACCAGCACTTCAGAAACTTGCCTCATGCTGCCTCTTATTCATTACTTATACTCAAAAGTATCAACAGTTCTGAATTAATTATATTATTGGTTTTATTCATTTTTAATTATTTAGTGGAATTATAGCATGTATTTTTTATGATGCATAGCTTTTTCTTAGTACAATATTTGTGATGGATGTCCATTTATATCTTCACATATACTAGTACTTCATTTGATACTCCACTGGTATATAGCCGTAATTCTCAGAATGTGCTTCATTGATACCCAAGATTCCCAATATGCTATCAGAAGAATAGGATGGTCAAATTTAGTTTCATAATAATACTATGAAATTTTTATGTTTTTCACTAAGTAGCATTGAGTTGACATTTGCTTTGATAATTCACTTTGTGATCTGATGTGAACCTAACCCACAGTGCTAGTAAGATTTCTTAATTCACCAAGTTGACATAATAGTCTTAAATGTATGTGAATGTCATATGTATTTTAAAGTGCATGAAGTAATACTGAGAATCAAAAAAGAAACCTACAAGTTAAAATGGACATTTCAACACACATCTAAAGGTAGTGCATAGAATATTTATAAAATAAATAAATAGGAATATATGATATATACATCATTTTATCAACCAATTTATTTAACTGACATTTTATACAATGAAAATCAAACTCATGGTCACTGAGTTGCTGTCAATTCATAGTGACAACTTTGAGTCACTGACAACTCTATTGGATAGGGTAGAAGGGCTATTGTAGGTTTTTGAGACTGTAACTGTTTATAGGAATAGAAAACCTGGTCTTTCTCCTGAGGAGCAGCTGGTTATTTTGAATAGTTGACCTTGCGATCAGCAGTAAACCACTATGCCACCAGCAATCCTTTTTATATACAACAGTCTATTAAAATCAGAAGAAATTACATTTGTAAATGCAAATATTCATTGAGATAGTTAAGGTTTATTGTGTCAACCTGGCCGATAAACACATGTAGGATTAATTGAAGGGCAGAAAGATAAATGACTCAGTGAGCCTCCCCTTTCTAGTTCTCAGGTCTCTGGCTCTCTGATGGTCGGACCAGGGTGCAGCTGCCTTAGCCAGTTCTCTGCTTCAGCTGGCAAAGCTCACTTCCTGCAAGACATCCCTATGAAGAAGCCATATGTACCCCTGGGTGCTAGGCAGCCGTGTGGAGACCCCTGCCAGTGCTGAGATGCTTACACGTTCACTGACTCAGCTTTCCTCCTGCAGTCAGTATCATAGTGTGTTTTCTGAGATGGAGGAGGGTTTTGTAGATTGGTGTCGGATATATGGGCTAATGTTGAACTTGTGGGCTTGGGCAGCACTGGGTTGGGATGTTTTCTTAATGTACACTTAACCTTTATATAAAACTCTCCCTTATACATATGAGTTTCTGTGGATTTGTTTCTCTCATGTACCCAGACTAACACATTCATCAATACAGAACATAGCCTTCTCTCTCATAAATAAGACGTTGATAAAACTAGATGAAGATGAGGGAAAACAGCCAGCGGGAGAAGCTCAAGAGTTAAAATCATCGGAGTTAAATGCTCTTATATACACAATTTGCAATGAAAGAAATCTAGCAGTTGGTGGATATGCACACTGAATGGAGTGGGAGGGAGAATGGTGAAATACCAAGAATGAAAGAAGGAAGAGGAGGAGGAGGAGGGAAGAAAGGGAGGACAAGTAGAAGAAGAAGGAGGAAATTAAGAAGGTGGAATTTTATGAACTGACAAGAATAGTCTTATTTTGCTCAACAATTCTAAAAGAAAAAATTATATAATCTTTCCATTAAATCTATACAATATTTTATCAGTAGAGTAATATGAAGAGGCATATGTACTTAGCCAAAAGTATTGGAGGGAAAAAACTATGAGTAAAATGTTCTAAATACGGGGTGGGAGAGGGGAGATATGCTATATGCTAGTGGTTTTTGGTTTTTTTTTTAAGTCTCTAAAAATTTTTAAATATTTCTAACAAAAATGGGATACAATCAGGTATCAAGATATTAGATATCTGTAAAATATTGGTACATTTAAAACAAAATTGTGTGAAATATTTCACTTCTAGAAAAAAAAATCAAGTAGATATATTTGTTCCTGTGCTCCCTACCAAGTAAACAAAAATCCTAACTATTGCACATACAGTCAATATGGGAAGGCTCTGCAAGGTGCAAAGCAATCAGCTAGAGGCGTCAGAGGATGAGTCCCTGGGTTTTTATCTCTGGGTTCATGTTCACCAGACATGGAGTTGAAGAAGCTGGCAACCAAAAATTCTACACTCAACCTGGAAATTGACACTGAGAAAATGCACAGCTAGTTGCTTGTTTGTTTTAAAATATTGTTATCAACCTTAAGCTTTAGAAAAACACAGTTATTCTTGTATCAACACACACACACATACAAAGTGCCTTTTAAAATTTTTTAGAGAAATTCCATTATTTTTTCATTTTCTTTTTTGAAGCACAATATAGGTTATTTGGTTTTCTGTTTCAATTATCCAATTGAAGTAGCAAAATACACAATTCAAAATACATCTCTTTACATTCTCTTGGATCAAAATTTGGTTTCTTGAATATATTATAGTCAATCATCTTAAGAGTTCTGTACAAGTCTCCAGGGACAGCTTCAATGCTCTCTGATACAAGGCCCCATAAATTTGCTGTGTTCCTTCTATCTACTTGCAAAGTAGATTAAGATCAGAAGAAAAGTTTGTGCAACAAAGTTTGATCCTATGATCAAGTTCTAGCCAACGATCTGTGTACTGGTTTCAATAATGCTCTTTACAGATTCATGCTCATTGGGACTTGTAAACGTGATCTTATTTGGAAATAGAATTTCTGCCAATGCAATCAAATTAAAATCAAGTTGTACAAGATCGAAGTGGGCCACAAATCCAATGACTGGTATATTTATAACAAGAGCATTTGGACATACACACATCAAAATACACATGGAAAGAAAGTCATGGAAAGTTAGAAGAAAAGATTTCAGTGATGCAGCTAGCAATGTATGAACCAAAGAACACACAGATCACTAACAACATCAGAAAGCAGGCCACACACATGGAACCAGACTGCTCCTCGTTGCCTCCAGAGGAACCAATCCTGCTGACAACTTGATTTTAGAAATGAATACAATCTTTCAAGGGAATTCTGTAGGAAGTCCCAGGGAGAGTTTCCATGCCTCCTTGATCAAAGGTCTCACGTTTTTCCTGTTTCCTTCTGTCTACTTGCAAAACAGACTGATACCTGGAGGAACATCTTGTCACTCTGAGGAAACAGCATGCCCTCTGCAAATGTTCAAGTCCCTCATAGCTATTTGCTTTTTAATTATTGGCATCCATGTGTATTCATAATGCAATAATTTATTTTTACTATTTTGAATCATTAATGATTTGCCTGATTTATATAAAAAAAGAGTGGTGTATTCACTTCTTGATCTAAGAGTTCAACACACCTGTTGAATGTAATATTTGTTCTCCAGTCCTTTAATTTTTTTCTTCCATTAATCTTCTGTCCTTAAAAAAAAATTCCAGTTTCTGTAGTTATCCTTCAGGCATCCTGTTTTCAACTAAAGGCTGGCACTGTATCTAAAATTGTTTTATGCACTATATATATATATGATTGTTTTATGACAATTCAATGTGTGTTTGGTGCATCAACCCAGAGATTTAAAAAATATTTCCTAATTATATTCTCATCCTTAAATGGAAAGAAATAATAGTAGGAATTAGCATACATATCCCTATCAGATGTATAAATCTTGGTTTATTTCACAGTTTAATATCACTTATCTGGGTGATTAATGGGATATCTTACCACTAAGATTTATCATCTAAAAATGTTGGACATTATCGTGAATGAGATTTTGTCCCTCATATATTCCAATATTTTTCTTATTAATATTTCTTCTACTAAAAGACATTGTGGCTTCCCATATTTAACACTATTTTTTAAACTAAGGATGCTGACAATACATATTGATGAGTTGTAATTTAAATAGTGCAAATTATGATCAAGATGTCCCCAATACAATTTTAAAATTTAAATGCCGAGTTAAATCTTCTGATTTCAGAAATTCTAAAGAGGGGTGCTAGTAGTCAGAACTGACTTGATGACAGTGGATTTGGTTTGGTTTAGAACATTTTTTTTTTTTGGTTTGGGAAATCTTAAGCTTCCAATGTCATTATAAAAGGAAGCTAGAGGACTGATCGTCTCCAGAAGTAAGAATAAAACAGTCATCAACCTATTCTATAGTTATCTCTGGGAAAACATACAAGTTAAAAAAGAAAGGAAAAAAAAAACACCCTCATTTCATCAAGTTGATTCCAACTCCTGTCAAGTTTGCGGAGCTTCTCCTGAGTGTTTCAGAAACTCTGGCTCTTCACAAGAGTAGAAAACCTTTTTTATCTCAGCGAGAGACCTTGTGTTTAGCAGCCTAACATGTAATCATTGTGCTGTCAGGACTCTATTATTTGACCAAAAGAAGAGGGAAGTTTTAAATAAACCAAAACTTGATGAGTGTATGAACATTCCAGTTGTCATGTTTTCCTTAAACCTCAATTAATTTTTATCGGGAAAAGTTTGATCTGTATTAAAGAAGCAAAATAACATTAACCATAAATATGAAAAAAACTTCAGAAAACAGTAGCAAGTAACTATTAGGGAAATGCCATCAGATTTTCATTAATATATAGATTAGTCTATCATCTTATCCATTATCAAACTTTACTAATTTCAAGGACATGGGTAATTATGAGACACAGAAAAGCCGTTGAGAATTCCAGGACTGTAAATAGCACTCATCAAGTCCTTTATTTTTGCTAAGAGTACACCTGACACATAATTAATAGATTATTATCAGCAATGCTTATAAGGCATACCTTTCACAGAAGAGAGTTATGTTACTAATAAAATATTGCCATTTGTATCCTGGCAATTATCAGTGTTGCATGACATTTTTGAGGAGGGTATACCAGGTTTATTTACAATAAACAACATAAACAGATAGCATTCATCTTGCTGAAACCAATCCCCAAATAAACACTTGCTCACAGTCAATATCAGTATGGTGCATTCCAGAAATGTAGTCATTAGCATGTTTTACAGGATGCTTTGACTAGAGCATGATTATTTCTTTCCCAAGTACTGAGACAGATGTGGTACTTGGACCCAAGGATTGCCTTCTAGCCCTTCTATAGCTTAAATAACCACGACACAGATATTACAGTGGGTCTACCCAAAGAAATATTCACACAGGCCCATATGATGAACATTTGTGAGTGTTTTTTTGTAGTGCTCTGTTGTTAACAGCATGTATCTGATTAAGTGGTTGTAGAGTTAGCTTTGAAGTACACACACCTTGGAAGACTAGGCAAAAGTTAAAGAAATAGGCAAAATACATGGTATCCTCTAGCAGATTGGAGTGAACAATAGCAAAAGAAACATAATTAGAATGAAATCTTTGGCACATTACCATTACATAAATTAAAACACAAGTACTGAATATACTTGTTTTAAAATAATATTCACAAAATATGCTCATATTCAATAATATAGCACATCTCTCTATGTGAGATAAAGAAGTGGAAATTCAGAAAAAGCACAAAGAAAATAAATAAAACGAGAAAACATGAACTAAGAAAAATTGTTACTTAAGCATATTGTGTTAGACAGGGTTCTCTAGAGAAACAAAACCAGGACACTGATAGATATAGAGATAGAGATATGTACAACATGAAGAAATAAACAGCTAATTAGTCCAGAGAGCAGTCCAGAGGGCTCAGTTCAGCTCACTTCCATGAGACAGTTAATATACTCATAGTCCTTCAACTCACAAGGGCAGCTGGGTGCAAGTCAAGGAAGCAGACAACTGAGTCTTCTGTAAAACAATACAGTCAGTCCAGGCACAAGCAGCAAACAGCAGGGTGAGTCACCAACAGTCAGTCAGATGATAGGGTCTGATAGTCCCCAGCTCAAGTGCTGAATACACCAGCAGTGTAGCGAAGCAGGACTCCAAGGAACCTGAAACCATAGTGACACAGCCCACAGGTTGGGTGTCCCACAGGTAGTGTAGCTCGCAAGTTAAGGCAGAGAACTAGCTAAGGCAGCCACACCCTGGCCCACTCGTCAGATAGCAAGAGACAGAAAGGCGAGGCTCGCCAAGCCATTTATCTTTTCAATTAAACGGTAACCTTATTAATCACACATGCGTTTATTGGTCAGGTTGGCACAATAAACGGTATCACATATACTGAAACTGAATTTCAACTTTAAAAGTGTATTTTAATAATAATAGATTCCAAATGGATGAAATCTTGAACTGAATTCGTTTTCACATTGTGGTTTATCTCAGATGTGTTCTGTCATTGGGGATCACCCTCTTGAATTTTTGTTATTTGTTTTTCTGTTTCTCAGTAAATGAAACCCAGAATTGATGAACCTATAGAGACAGCCAGTAAATGAAGGGTCCTTGAGGGGTACAGAGGAAGGGGAGTTAAAGGGGAGCTGATATCAAGGCGTTCTAGAGGAAATAGAATGTCTTAAAACTGATTGTGGTAGCAATTGTACACTAGTGCTTAATGTGATTGTCCTGTGATTATAATGTGATTATAATACGATACCTGTATTAACTCCTAATAAAACGATTTTGGAAAAAATGAAAACATTATATATCATGTAGGTGGGCAGTGCTATTGAATGCAGGGGGTTCCTAGTTTTCACTGACCCTAGAACGTCTTCCTCTTTTGTGACTCTACTGTATTAGAAACGCTTGTGGCAGGACCTCCAGTATCATCGCAACAAAGCCCATCGTTCGACAAACTCACACAGTGAGAAGGGAAACTGTAGAGAGTAACAGTTACAGCAAAACATTTCTCATATATGTAATCCTAAGTAGAAATAAAATCACAGGATGAGACAAGAAGATCCAATCAATTTTAGAAAATGTTTCCTTTTAAAAAGGAAAACGATATTGAAGATTTTACAGTTTTCCTTCTGAAAAATATTTTTTAAGTCTTCAACATGACTTTTGCCACTGAAATCTCATAGAAATGAAAAAGAAAGGGACTAGACCATCGCAGGAACTCCACGACATTGCATTAAAGATGTTGGTAGTCTCCCTGGTGATAACAGGAATGAATGAGATACCAACAAGGAAACTGAAGTTAAAAAGAGAAAAACTCATCAAAGACCCTCCCAACAAATTGGAAAAGACCTGACCATCTCATTTCCTTGTTTATTTACCTGTACATGGCTGATCTCATCCACCAGCCGATACATCACGAAAGCAGAAACTTCTCTAGCTCATCCATTTCCATATCTAAGCAACCAGCCTCGTGTTGAACTGTGTCTGAAACATTGTTTTTCTTTTTCAGATTCCAGTTCTAACCCTTGGTGAACTCATATGGATCAGAGTAGAACTTCGCTGTACGGGGTTTGCAATGATTGACATTTTGGAAGAGGATTGCCAGGCATTTTGTTTTGTTTGTGTTTGTTTTGCCAGGGCGACTCTGAATGATCTTGAACGTTCAACCTTTTGGCTAGGAACCATGCATGTTAATCGCTTGAACTACCCAGGCATTTCAAACAGGTCTATAGCTGTGTGTTCTTGATAACTATGGAATACAATTGGGTGGAGACCACTAAAATGTGATCTCTGGGATGTTAGGAAAGCTAGAGCTTATTTCTAAGCATCTGCTCCATATAAACTCTTAAATGTAACTTAAGGCATGATAGGAAAGCTGTGACAGACAAGAAATACTCTGATCCATACCTTCCTTCCTTAACCAAATTGCATAGTCACCACGTTTATATGTTCCCCTGGTCAAAGGATTACAAGAAGAAAACCACCGTCTCCCAACTTGCATAACCTGAATTCAGATCGCCAGTCCTTTGACAGTTTCTGCTGAGATACTTCCAGCGTGACAGCCGAGATGGGCGATCTACACATAGACATGAATCCAATCCTTCCAGTTACTGAAATTGAAGTTCCTTTAGAGGAAAGGGGCTCCTTCCTGTCTATTTAAGGCTGACAACAGCATTTGTCTTTAGTCATGCGGAGATGCCTGATAGCTCCCTTTTACCTATCACACACTTCACAGTCTTGAAGTTTTAATACAATGGATCAAATTTATCTTGAGAGGTTCTCCCTTCCCCTCCCCCCCTGTGACTGCAGTTTGTCAATAATGGAGAGAAAGTAGGGAGCAGTATTAACTCACAACATAAATTATCTCGGAATATTTTTTTCTGTATTAAGATATAAAAAAGCTTCCCACTCCACACTGACAAAGTCAACAGGACAGAGCAATAAGCTGCTGGCCCCCATGTGGTTTCAAAACCATGACTGTGGTTTTCTCTGGTGGACTGAAGATACTCTACTGTGGTAAGAAGTAGGCGTGTGCCGGTGAAGCACAGACATGAAACATACCCAAACACATGTGCACTACAAGACACGCCTACTGATCGGTCACTGGAGGCTGACGTCACTGTTTGGAAATTCGGTTCTCAGTTCTGCTCCTTCCTGACTCTGGAATCATCAACATAACACTAGCCAGCCCATGCCTCATTTTTCTCAGCTTTCAAATGATAGTAACTTCTGTATGGAACTAAAATGTGTTTATAAAGAATAAAAGAGTTAATAAATGTAAAACCCTTAAACAAGATGTTCCTGCGACAGAAAAAGACATGGGTTATTGGATGTATATATTTTACATTAATTTCACTACATTTTTCTTTATATTGAAATAGTGTCATCGATTTATGCTGTCTGGACACTTCAGAATATCCACATATATACACATACAGGGAGAGAGAAAGCGAGTACACATTCACATATTGGAAGCAAACGTCCAATTGCAATATTAATAGTAATATGACATTAGAGTTTTTACTCCCAATATGTGAATATGTACTAATACCCACATATCATAAACAAATAGAATTTTCACATAAAAGACAGCTTTAGCTACCAAGAGAAAATGCTTTAGGCTACATATGTTTCATAACTAGATTGGCCATCTAGCATCACCCCCACTAAGACGGTTTGAGAGTGAAATGTGTGTGCTTTTAATAATCACTCCAAGAGAACCAGTATGAATGACGACGATAACAAGCAACCTAGAAACGACTGACACCCAAATCAAAATCCCAGAAAACACAGTCAATGAAAAGTACGCCTCTTACTGGTTCCAGTGACAAAGGTACAGTTTTAAAACGGACCGTATCCCCACAGTTTCCTTGGTGGTGAAATTGTGTCATCTCTTCATGCCATCTGTGCAGCTTAGGCTGAATCTGTCACTCGGATGGGACCGTTGATTCTTTTCAGATTGCAAAACATATTATTATACATGCTTTGTACCTCACAGTTAAACACAACTAAACGTCCAAGCGCTCCTAAGACATAGCTGCCGGGGTTGAGTGTGAATCACATTGTTGGTGGCGTTTGTTCAGCTGTCTGTTGAATCCCCTGAAATGACTTCTTAGTCTATATTAATGCTCAATCCCAGGAAACCTCAGCCTGTTCTCTCCTATAATTAATCTTGCAGGTACTGCCTTGACATTATTGGTTCACCAACAGAGCAGAACTGCCTCAGCTATCAATAATAATTCCTCACATTAGGATGAGGCCTATGCACGAACCACGGAGGTAGCCAAATATGCACAAGCTCCTGTGTTCCTCTAGCGCTGAAGGGACACTGCAATTGAAGTTTTGGGTTGTTTTGGGGGCTGGATGATTTGTCATAGAAGGGTCTTGGTGTTACTAATTGTTTTGCTTTCTGCTTTTCTCCAAATGTAGGCACTGCTTGGCACAATGGGAGTGATTGTCTGTTTACTGAATCTTAATACTGAGGCTGTTACAAATTGTCTTTCACAGATGGTGGGAGCTTTTCAGATTGAGAGAGGCAGGGAATTTATTACTCAATATTTCTGTATTACTGATTGGGACGTGAGGCGCATAGACAGTCTGTGCTACTGCAGGGTTTGCCGCCTGGTTTTCCCTCTGCAAATGATGGCTGGCTCTAGACGTTTCTCTCATTCTGTAGAGATAGCAGCTGTGTCATTTCAAGCAGAATGTTTGCTTTGATCCCCCTTCCTTTAATTGAAATCCGCAATTATGAGATTTGTTTCTTTTATGTTTGTGAGTTTATTGGTTTAATCTACAAAATGTGCTGTCTCGCTGTCTTACACAGTTAAAGGCTATAGCACAGTTGGGACTTAAATGACAAACATTGGAGGGAGGAGCTTTTGGGTTTTGTTGGGTTTTTGTTTTTCCTCCTTTTTGTTTTGGCTCTGCAAAGAAACCACTACAGATTCCTCTCTGCAGATAACAGGTCATCTGACCACTGAATAAAACATCCTTTGGCTGAATTTAAAACTATACCTCTGGGGATTGTGTGTGTGTTAGTGTGTGTATGTGTGTGTGTGTGTGCATGCACATGGACAATAGCATGTGCACACATGTGCATTGAGGTGAATATGTGGGTGTTTCATATGATTATGTTCCTTACTATAAAGGCATAAAATGTGTATATGTGTGTGTATGTACATTATCGTAACTAGTAGAATTTATTACCTTTTAGTACATTTATTATTTAGTACATTTATTACCTTTTAGTACATTTTAGGGTGAAAGAGTGAGAGGGTTATGAAGTATATATATATACTTTCATATATATATGAAAAGAATTGTTGGTCTCAGATAATTTCACATTAGTAATTTCTATAGATTCTATCAATGCACGCTGTGATAGGGATATAAGCTGAATTATTCACTACATGGCAAATTTCCTGATGTTTCCAGTTATTTCCCTTTGAAATAGAAGAAAAAGAAAATAGGAGGTTGAAGTTCCTGTCAAATTTGTTAGTTGTCGCACCCAGTTTTTAATGAACCAGATAGATGTTTAAAGAAAGTTTTTGCTAATGTTGAATGTATTATAATCATTTGCTGGCACAATCTGGTGCATCATAACTTAGAATTACGGTCTGTGCCTATAGAGAGGACATCACATAATGATGGTTACTAAAGACCATTGCCACAAGTAGGTTCATTTGTATGTGAATTACAACTTTCCCGAGTGTCACTCCAATCTTCCACCACAAGGTGAATTAGTTTACGAGCTTTGGCATCATATGGCTTCTCTTTCAAATGTCCAGGAATATTTAACTCACTGTGGCTACAAGATGAATAATTCTCCACTCACTTCTTGCATATTTTAAGGACTCTTTTTTTTTTGAGGGGGGGGGACTGCACAATATAAAATGAGGGTTTACAATTCATTCTGTGAAATCCAGACTATTACATGGAGAGGTATATAATTGTGATATACATTACATGTATTGGCTATTTATTTTGAATTCCAAAATATATGGATTTTTCTTCAAATTCTAGTGTAATAGTTGTAGTATTCTAAAGCAGGGGGATGGGGGAGGTAATCACCTGAAACTAACACCTTTCGAAAGCTGATGGTATGCAACTATCAAAAGATATAGCATCTAGGGTCTTAAAGGTTTGAAGATAAACAAGTGACCAACTAGCTCAGAAGCAACAAAGCCCATATGGAAGAAGCACGCCAGCCTGTGTGATCATGAGGTGTTGATGAGATCAGATATCAGGCATCTAAGACCCAAAACAAAACCATACCCAAGGTGAATGGGGGGAGGGCATGGAGTGGAGACCCAATGCCCATCTGCAGACAGTTGGACATCCCCTCACAGAGGGGTCACAGGGAAGAGATGAGCCAGTCAGGGTGTAGTAGAGCACCGATGAAACACACAACTTTTCTCTAGCTCTTTGGTTCTTCCCCCCACTATCATGATCTCAATTCTACCTTACAAATTGGATTATACCAGAGCATGCACACTGCTACAGATAAGAGCTTGCAATACAGGGAATCCAGGATAGATAAACTTCTCAGGAACAGCAAGGAGAGGAGAGATACCAGGAGGATTAGGGTAAGGTGGGGGGAGAACAGGGGAACCTATCACAAGGATCAATCTAGAAGCCCCTCATAGGGGGACGAATAACAGAAAAGTGGGTGAGTGGTGATAGAGGACAATGTAAGCTATGGAAAAAAATAATCTATGACTTATTAAGGGTTCATGAGGGAGGGTGGATGGGGCAGGGTGGGGGGCAGAAATGGGGAGCTGATATCAGGGGCTCAAGTGGAAAGATAATGCTTTGAAAATGATGATGGTGGCATATGTGCAGATGTGCTGGACACACTGGAGAAGTGTATGGATTGTGAAAAAGAGACATAAGAGCCCCTATTAAAAGTATTTAATAAAAACACACCTTTCAGAGACTCTTGCAATGGCCTCATACTAGCCCTTAGATAAATGACAGGGTGCTCTCCCTGCTCCTTCTTCAGAACCACCATTTAATTGAATGCCCACTCTTCCAGGAACATCTTATAACAAAAACCTTTTAAGGTAGTTTCAGATATTTGCATTTTATGCATGAAAAACCCGAGTCTAATGGAGGTTATGTAACTTGCTCAGAAATACTGAGTATAAGGACAAAACACATAACTTAAATCCAGATGCCCTATGACTGTGTGATTTCTCTAACTCAGAAGATCTTTTCTTTTCTTGCTTCCCCCCCACCCCCACCAGCATATTAATGACTTTAAAATTTAACACCAGGGTCTGAAATATGAGATATGTTTCTTTCCCATGGGAGATACAGAAAATGTGAGAACAGTAATAACCTTACGAATGCATGAAAAAATGAATAGAAAGATAAGAAGTAGTGGGGTCTATAGGCAAAAAGAAAGAGAGATCAGTAAACTGGAAGGTGGGAAACACTGAAGATAAGCTACCTCTTTCACAATGCTTTAAGGCCAAATGCAACTCATAAATGAACAAGAAAAAGGAGTAAAGCACTCGTTTCCTTTGAGTCTTGCTCATCTTCCTCATTCCTACATGCAGATTGCTTTTTGTTTATGTTTTTTTTCCTTTAAGGATGAGGTGTAAAAGATAATGCCAGTGTTATGATTAAGAGTTTAGGGTGAGAGTTATAGTTAAGGTCACGTTTAGGATTAGAGTTTGTGTTAGGTAGGGTTAGGGTTAAGTTTAGAGGTTAAGGCTACGGTTAGGGTTAGGGGTAGGGTTTGTATCAGGTTTGCGGTTAAGATTAGGCTTAGGTTAGGGATTAAGTGATAATGCTTATGACGATAGTTAGGAGTTAAAGGTTAGAGTTACAGTTAGGGTTAGGGTTATTGTTATGATTAAGGTTAGTATTTGGGTTTGTGTTTTATTTAGGTTTAGAGTTAGGGTTTGTGTTAGGATTAGATTAAGGGTTTCGATTGGGTTTTATTTATGAGAGGAGATATCAACTTTTATGAGGCCTTTAATTTGCATAAAGAAGTTTATACAGTAACATTGCTCTGCACCTTACCTTATTCACACTATTAGAGGAAATATTTTATTCTCAGGGCCCTTCCACTTCATTCCTTGAGTTAAAAAAGTAACTTTATAATTTTTCTTTTTTGCCCCCAAATTTCCTTCTAGAAGCTTATGTATTCCAGTGGTTAAGTACTTGGTGGGTGAACCCAACCAATCACTGAAGAAAGATGGGACCATCAGCCTCTATAACAATTTGCCGCCTTTGACACTAGGGGACAATTATACTCGGTCCTGCAGGGTGGATGGCAGTGGGAATGGACTGGGTGTCAAGTCTTTGCAGTTAATTTCCTTCTCCTGGGCAGTGCATTTATAAAATGGGGAAGTTGAGAGATAAAGCACCTCAACGTGTGTCTCAGTTACTCCCTTTTTGGAAGACCAGACAGTTCTCAGTTCATTTCTTTGCTATTCCTTCATTCAGTGAGTTTACCAGGGCAGGCTCTGTTCTTTACTGAAGACGTCCAGTGAGACAGGGATATATTCAGTTCAAGAAGAAACTGATTATCTGACCACATTGTTTAATTCAACTTTACCAATTACAATGTTAGTCATCTTTATAGGTTTGGTATATCTTTCTAAAGAACTGTAATCCTACCTTATATGGGCCCAAAATATAAACACATACATATATTTATCTGTTTCATTTTTAAGAAGTATGTAATACTTTTTGAAGACTACTAATTAGTGATATCTGGTTATTTTTCATTATAATTTTGATTAGATTAAACATTTTGTGCTAATTAGGTAGTAAAACAATAAATATTCTTGTACATATCTTAGCATGTAAGTATAGATTACACATTTTGAGATTGAGTATCAGTCAATTACTACGGCCCTTGTAGCCTTAATTCCTTATGTGATATAGTTCTGGACTCTATAGGCCCATGGTTATAATCCTATTTTGAGACTGTTTTCTCCTATACTAATGGACAAATTAGGGTGAGATTACTACCCTGAGTTTAGTAGAGGGTGTGAACGAAGTCACATCCTTTTCCTAGAGGCATCTTTAGACTCTATCTTAGTGTTGTTGTTCATTGTTTGTTACCACTAAGTCAATTCTGACTCAATAGTTACCCTGTGATTTAAACCCTGCCTGGTTCCGCATCATCCTCACAATGGCTCCCATGCCTGATCCTGTTGTTCCAGCCACTGTGTTAACCCATCTCCTTGAGGGCCTTCCTTGCTTTCCCTGCCCCTCTTCTTGACTAAGCATGATGTCCTGCTCCAGGGATTGCCCTCTCAAGAAAACATGCCCTCAGTATCTAAGATGAAATGTTGCCATCCTGTCCTCTAAGGAGCACTGTGGCTGTACGTCTTTCAAAGCACATCGGTTTGTCCTTTTGACAGTCCACAGTAGTTTTAATATTCTTCTCCAGTTCCACAATTGATATGTATTGATAGTTCATCTGTTTTCTTTATTCAATGTCCAACTGTCACCTGCATGTGAGGTGATTGAAAATATCATTGCTTGAGTGAGGCACACATTAGTCCGAAAGTAACATCCCTGCTTTTCAACACTGTAAAGAGGTCTTGAGCAGAAGATTTAACCAATGCCATGCCTTACCTGGTCTCTTGACTGCAGTTTCCAGGAGCATTGATTGTGAATCCAAACAAGAGGCATTGAACACTAATGATAGAACACCTGTTGAGCTGTTGGAGCCACAAAGCACTTTGCTCATGAAGAAAGCAACAGATCATTAAAAAGATAGGAAACCAAGAAAGGATCAAGGTGATGTCAAAAGAAACTCTGAAACTGGCTCTTAATTGTAGAGTTGCAAAGGCGCATGGAAGAAATGATGACGTCAAAGAGCTGAATAGAAAATTTCAAAGGACGGCTTGAGAAGACAAAGTCAAATATTATAATGAAATGTGCAAAAACTTAGAGTTAGAAAACCAAAAGGGAAGAACATGCTAAGCATAACTTAAGCTAAAATAACTCAAGAAAAAATTCAAGCCTTGAGCTACAATATTGAAATATTCTTTAGGGAAAGTATTGAACGATGCAGGAAGCATCTCAAGAAGATGGAAAAAACACAGAGCGTCACTACTTTAATAGATGGTGTGAACCAAAACACACCCTGTGTTTCCTTGGCACATCTTTAAGACTTTACCTTAGTAGAAAAGGTGATGAACACACCATATTTTGTGCAGTATAAATTCTGGAAAGCCAGACCTATTTCCTGATTAAGCTTTGGTAGAAGTAGGAAGACATGCTGTGACTTCTGGATATTTGGGCTTCTGGCTCAGGACCTTACATTTGGATCGCCTCTACTTGACCTTCAAATTTGGAACTTAACAGCATTCACCCCCATGGGAGACATTTCTTTAAAATGACATGAGTTTCTATGAGACATTGCAGGAAATTAATGATCCTAGGGATGTGAGGGAGTATATTCAAGGGAAGTGAGGGGGTGGGGACAGGCAGGATGAAAAAAGTAGCATATTGGAAGAGCTGCCCATTGGAAGCATCTTTTATCGCCAAATCCTGTGTCTGTTGCTGTTGCTATTATGTGCCATCAAGTCTGTTCCACCTTGAAGAGACCCGGCGTCCAACATGAGGAAACACATCCTGGCCCTGTACAAACCTCATGCTGTTCAATGTTCGAGCCCCAGGTGGCGACCACTGGGCCAATCCCTTTTGTTGAGGGTCTTCCTCTTTTTTGCTGCCCCTCTAATTTACCATGACATTGGACAAGTCTGGCCTTCGTTCTCATGAAATAAATTGTTGCCCCAGAGATGACGGATTAAATCAAATAGAATGAACACTTTAAAGGTTGCTTCATTTCACCACATTGCCCTCAAACAGTTTCACTGATGTGTACGATAAACGAAAGCATAAAGGCGTCTATTTGCCCATGATCTGAACCAAACTGAATTTTATAAACTGGTTTAAAATTTTCCAAGGTGACTGCTCCTTATTTCTTTACTTCTTTGCTGTTTCTAATTGACTTGCCATTTTCTAATTGTTTTCTTTTTCCCACTGATACATTTCTTGGGCTCTAAAAGTCCTCCTTTAATTTAAATCTGTTACTTTTCCATTCCTGGATGAAGTTATTTTATTGAACTGATTTCCCCATTGGATTTTTCGCTAGCATTATCATTAGGATATTTTGCCATTGTATAGCATGGATTCTTAATGTTCGGTTATTCTGCTGATTTCTTTACCATTGAATGATTTTGTGCTTGCTGATTTTTGGTATTCCCAGCTCCTTCATTCTGACATTGTGTTCAGATGAATTTTCCACTAGTTTTCCACACTGAGTCATAGCTTGGGTTTTCATATATATACTGCTCTAATATTTCTTTAGCAGTTGAATTTTAAAATGTGCTACGTCTAGGGCAAGTATGTGGGGAATACACAAGTGAATTCAGCTTAGTCTTGGTTAGAAGGCCTGAACTTTTGATCTCTCATCTGTAATTTTATTACATACTCAATATCACAGTTTATTTCTACTTTCCAGGAGGAAGTGTTATTTCCCTGGAGAAGTTGTCTTGATATTTTATCATTTTCTGAATTTAGCATGGAGCTGTATCCATGAGTCATCTCAGATGTTTCCACCCACAGTTTCTAACCACAGTGTATAGTCTCTCTCTAGTATTTTCTTTCTTCTATTCCCAACTCCATGAGTCTTATTGGCATAGTGGGTTAAATAGTGGGCTGCTAACCTCCAGATTATGCAGCCCTGGTGGCAGAGTGATTTATGCTACAATGTTTGTGGTTCAAAACCACCAGCTCCTCTATGGTAGAAAGGGAAAACTACTATTGTAGAGTTGCCTCACAGGAACTCATACAGGGGCAGTTCTACCCTGAACCATAGGGTTGTATGGATTGGAATCGCCTAGGTGGCAGTGCTTTTGGCTTTTGAGTTTAACCTCTAGATTGGCAGCTCAAAATCACATACCAGCTACTCTGAAGGAGACAAATGAGCCCATCTGCTCCCATAAAGATTTCCAGTCTTGTAAATCCTAAAGAGAAGTTGTATTTCATCCTATAGTGTTTATAAGAGTAGGAATTGAATCGACTGGGTAGCAATGGATATCCCCAACCCAAATCGTCTTGGGGGATTATTGGTTAAGCATTCAGCTTCCAAACCAAAGGTCAGTAATTTGAACTCACCAATTTACACCTTGGAAGAAAGATAAGGCAATCTACTTCTATAAAGTGTACAGTCTTGGGAACCTTATGGGGGATTTCTAATCTATCCTACAAGGTCATGATGAGTTGAAATTGAATCTGCAATAATGAGATTTTCATGTTTGTTGTTGATGTTTTTAATCCCTAATTGTAATCCAGAGTGAGAAGTGAGAATTTGGTTGCAAAAGAATATGGTGTTTTGTCTGAGCATGGCCAGATAATCATTCACTTAAAGCATCTTCTTTCATCTGTTTTCTTTGCCACTGAATTTTGCAGGAGATAAAGATTCTAAGGGTGATTATGGTGGTTTCTCATATTTCTCTGATACCTAAGAAAGAGGTAAGAAACATCAAAGAAATAGTTTTGATTACTTACCTATTTTTGATGGGAAATCAAAGTAAATTTTTCCATGGAAATTACTGTGTCTACCACGGTGCTTTTATAAACCCTGTTTAAACATATTTTTAATGGAGGAATTCATGAGAAGTTTTCTGCATTTCCTTCATAAAACATGAATGTATGCTTTCTCAAAGCACCCCATTACTAATTCTAATCTAGCCTGAGTTTGAAAATGAAATCCTTCCTTAAACACTGACTTGAGAGGAGGTATATATCATGATACCTTCTGAATTGAATCTCTCAGCAACAAATCCACCCCCAAACCGCAATTCTCTCCCATTTCCTACTAAAATCCATTTAATGATAGAATTGCACAATCCTCTCTTCCTCGTATATTGCAGGACAAACAAACAGGACAACAGAACCCAGAAATCCTTTCAAATCCTGTTTGAAATTATAGGCTATATCTCCTTCACAAAAATAGTGTGAGATATTTGTAAAGGCCAATTAAGCACATGGCGTATTTTGGAACTCTCCACAGATATTAGAAAATATTACTACATGAATCAAAGTGTTTTTGTTGTTAGTTCCTTCAAAGTGGTTCCCACTTATACTTTCATCATGATGAACAGAATGAAGGTCTGTCATATAGGGTCGCCATGATTCAGCGTCAGTTTGATGGCTGTAAGTTTTGTTTTGTTTGAAGGGCTTATTACTACCTTGATAAATGTCTAAGTTAGTTATATATTGAAAGCGTTAAGGAGAAAAAAGTGAAAGAGTTGGATAACTATATCTCAGTTAGGTAATTTAGAGCTTGAGATTGAATAAGAAAGTAAAGGAAATATAAGGCAAATCAAGAGATTTTAATTTCACTATTAAAAAGATATAATTTAATAAATGTTTGAAGACTAAAATATGCAGGAAAGTTTGACTCACTTATATAGTTTTATTTACAGCCCCTTCATGGTGCCATGTACCAGACAGATGATCAGTAATTTTGAGTAAATTAAATAATAATCTGAGAGAAGTTATTAAGAGGAAACATAACGAACAATGCTCACAGTGACTATAGAACAAGTTGATAAAAAGATCAGGAACACTGTAAGATATGAGTCAGACTTGACTTGATTGCTGTGACTTCGGTCTTTATTGGCCTGTTTGGTGTTTTATATAAATTACTTTGACGCCAATTTGACAATACTGTAGAAAGGGAACAGTTAGGCGATGCGAATAATCCTGCTGATAATTGGAGATATAAGAGATTTAAAAGGTATTTAGAAGAAACTGTTATTCCACTTGCTGAATTTATAGTTATATGTGTTGTCTTAACTAGCTTTCTCTCCTTTGATATCTATTGTAATGGCTACACAACTCACAGGCAGTAGTCCTGACTAATGGGTTTATTAAGGAAGTTAAAGGTTGCAATGCAAGCGATAAATGCTAAGGATACTATTGTTCATCAGGACATGTTACAAAGTTCTTTCAGGGCTGCTAATAAATGCCCAAATGGCATACAACTCCTCTGTAAGCCTCAACCTAAAGGCATTTAGCTCAACTTCCATAGGTTTTCAAACCCAGCTCCCTTCAGAAGCACCTCACTCCTGTAAACTTCAGCTGGAACGCATTCAGCTCCACTTCTGTGGGTCAGAAAGTCTAGATCTCCCAATTAATTGCCCAGAGGCAATATACTCCACAAGTGAGCCTCCTACCCCAAATCACTCAGCTTCACTTGCTCTAGGGGCGGGAGAGTCATTTCATGCTCTGGTTCCTGGTTCTGCTACTGCTCCTCCTCTGCTGCCACAGCTGTCTTTCTGATCTTGAAGGTTCACTGTGGAGGGATCCCAGAGTCTAGAAGAAGCACACTATTCTTATCTCTTCCTGGGAGATAAGAATATCTCCTCTTCCTTTCCTCAGGTTCATTTTACATGTACCATAATGATATTCCAGGGAATTCCATTCACAATCTTAGGGGAAAACCATCATTATATCCCCCCATCCTCTGATCAGATCCATGCAGGAAAAGCTTGTTTGGCGGTAGTTACAGATTTTGGCTAGAAGGGTCACATTCAATAATTCACTGCCTCTACAGGGTATCTTTGAGTGTAGAAAAGAAAGAGATAAATAGTAATATAATGTATAGTGTTAACATTTAGGCCACATAATCTACTATTGGTATGATTAGTCACTATTATAGGGAATTTGCAAAACTTCTATTATCACTGGTAATTTCCATTGAAAAAATTGAGGATATGGATAATAAATATTACCCAAAAATATTATCAATGAGAATTTTCATGCCTTTAACTCAGCATTCATTTATAATTCAAGATGAATTAGATTAATCCAAGACATCTATATACCATTCATTTGTATGTTTCATATGAATGTTGAAAGAAGTTTGTCCAATAATTAAATAAATTAACTTTGGCCTACTAGTTTTCAAAATTAACCCCCCAAAACACATCCAAGATATTGTTACAAAAAAACTAGGTTGTTCATTGTGTTTTTAAGGCTTCAGTACATTTTTAACATTTATAAATTTCTAAGTCTTTAGAAACCTTTGTGTTCTACAGCACAGAGATTCAGGCCGGATTCAGAAGAGGATGTGAAACAAGGGATAAGTTTGCTGTTGTCAAAGGGACCTCGGTTGGATTCAGAGAATACCATGTTACTGACTATGCCACGACATTCAATTGGCTAGGTCATATGGATAATGCTGGGAACTATGGGCAATCCAGAACACTCCATTGTTCAGCTCAGGTGGATCTTGTGCTCCTCAGGAACTTGTAAGTGGATCAAGAGGCAGTTGTGAGAAAAGAACAAGAGATTCCTGCGTGGTTTAAACTCAAGAAGAGTATGTGCCATGGTTGTATGCTGTCACCATACTTATTCAATCTACATGCGGATCGAATAATCAGAGAAATTAAATCAAAGGAAAAGTTATTACCAACCTGTGATATGCAGATGACACAACCTTGTTTGCTGAGATTGAGGAGGACTTGAAGCACTTGCTGATGAAACTCAAGAACTGAAACTTCAGTATGGATTACAACTTAATGTAGACAAGTCCCAAGTTCTCACAACTAGATCAACAGGTAATATCTTGATAAGTAGAAGAAAATATTAATGTTGTCAAGGATTTTGTAGTGCTGGAATCCACAAGCAATGTTAATGGAAGCAGTAGTCAAGAGAGAAAAAGTGATGTTGCATTAGAAGAATCTGCTGCACATGACCTCTATAGAAAATTACTTTGAGGTCTAAGGGGCACCTTACCCAAGATATGCTGTTTATCTATTGCCTTACATGCATAGGAAAGTAATATATTGAATATGGAAGACTAAAGAAGAATCTAAAGTATTTGAATCATGGTGCTGGAGAAGAATATTGAAAGACCCAGAGAATGCTCAAAGGACAAACAAGAGTGTCTTGGAAGAAATGTGGCCAGAATGCTCTGTAAAGTCAAGGATGGAGAGACTGCTTACATATCTTGAGCATGTTATCAAGAGAGACCAATCGTTGGAGAAGGCCTTCATGCTTGGTAAGTAGAGTGACAGTGGAAAAAAAGAAGGTTCTCAAGGGGATGGACTGACCCAATTGGTGCAACAACGGGATCAAGCATGGAAACAATTGGGAGGATGGCACAGAACAAGCCACTGTTCACTTGTTATTCACAGGGTGGCAATGGGTTGAAGCCGACTCGATGGCATGTACCAACAATAACCAATCAAACTGTGGGAAAGAAACTAGATGGTCCTGGCTGTCAGAAAGAAGAGGGTCTAGGGTCTTAAGGGGTTCTCTGTAAACAAGCAGCCATCTAAGCAAGGTGTGAACGAAGTCCTCATGGAAAAATACAATGGTCTGTGTGATCCAAGGATTGTAAATAATATAATCCAAATTTAAGGAGAGAAAGTACCAGAGCTTAAATTGTGACTATCTGATTTTCAAAAGGCTGCGGAGGAAAGCGGAAGCCCGGAATCCATTTGCAGGCTCTACACGTAGGTTCAGCTCCAGTGACTACCCTCGACCAGGGTTGAGGGATATAAATGATCAGAGTACATTGTGAAGTGG
>NW_022103915.1:79561416-79574802 GCF_000313985.2 Echinops telfairi | reverse complement strand
CTATCTTTGGATTTCCCTTTTGATCCATTTAAAACTTTCCCTGGTTTTTAATATTTTCTGCTTTCTTTTAAATTGAGGTCTTCCTTTGTGTTATTTTGTTATTATTGTTAGTTTTGCTGTTGCTATCTTTTTTAAGGAATATGAAATCCAGGATAGGTAAATCTATAGAATAACTAGATTAATGTTTTCTTTGGATTACAGCGGGGTAGGTTAGGGGGGAAGTAAGGAGCTAATAGCAATGAGTACAGGAAGAAGAAAAGATTCTAAAATTGATTGTGGCAATACATGTACAACTCGATATAATTCAACAATTAAATTTTATGGTATGTGGATTATGTGCCAATAAAACTATTTAAAATTTTAATTAAAATAATAAAATAAAATTTATTTTTGCTGGAAACTTAAAAAAACATAATTAGTCAGAATTAAAAGCTCTGGTCATTAAATATGTCTAATACCTCAAGGAGGAGACCTGATGCATAGTGGGTTCAGCACTGGGCTGCTAACTGGAAGGTCAGCAGTTTAAAACCACCATCTGTTCCATGCATGAAGGATACTGATTTCTACTTCTGTAAAAGTTAAGGAAGTCTTGGAAACCCACAGGGGCAGTTCTACCCTTGCAGTGAATGAATGAGCTATTGAATACAGAAAGTGTTTTATATTTTTTCTTGTGTTTGGGTTCTTTGAAAATCAACCTGACTAAGTACGTTGCTCTTTGTGATAAACAGTTGACTTCTTTATCTCCACTGGATTCTCAATGTATTCAGATACATCCCAAGGTTATGGGTCTCATACAACACATTCATATTATTGGGCTTAGAGTTGAAGGTTTGACAATTTTTCAAATTGACTTTTAACAAAACAATGGCTTACAAGAATGAGTCAAAAATTATTTCTACTAACATTCCTGTTCATACATGCATGAATCTGTTCCAAACAACACATGTTAAAACATGTATCTATGGCCAGTGGAATGGAACAGGTTTTCTCAGTACTACATTTACCTACATCTCATTCGATGCCTTAAAAAAAAAAAAGATTCCTCAGCAAGGGGATCTCCAGTGGCCTACTAATGGGCTTGGGATCTCCACTCCGCACTCCCCTCATCATTCACTATGGTAAGATTTTTTGTTCTGATGATGCCTTACACCTGATCCCTTCAACACCTCGTGGTTGCATAGGCTGGTGTGCTTCTTCCCTGTGGGCTTTGTTGCTTCTGAGCTTGATGGCCACTTGATTGCCTTCAAGCCTTTAAGACCCCAGACGCTATACTTTTTGATAGCCAGGCACCATCAGCTTTCTTCACCATATTTGCTTATGCACCCATTTGTCTTCAGTGATCCCTTCGACACCCCGTGATCACACAGGTTGATATGTTGTTCCATGTGGGCGTTGTTGCTTCTGAGCTAGATGGCCGCTTGTTTACCTTCAAGCTTTTAAGACCCCAGACGCTATATCTTTTGATAGCCGGGCATCATCAGCTTTCTTCACATTTGCTTATTCACCCGCTTTGTCTTCAGCGGTTGTGTCGGGAAGATGAGCATCATAGAATGCCAATTTACTAGAAGAAAGTATTCTTGCATTGAGGGAGTACTTGAGTGGAGGCCCAATGTCCTTCTGCTACCTTAGGGTGCAATGTAGCAATGATGATAAATACAACTTTCCTCTAGTTCCTAAATGTTTCCTCCCTGCTCCCACCACCATGACTCGAATTCTATCTTGCAGGACTGGCTAGACCAGAGGAGGTACACTAGTATAGATGGGAACTGGAAATACAGGGAATCTGGGACGGATGAGCCCTATAGGACCAGTGGTGTGAGTGGTGAAACAGGGAGGGTAAAGGGAGAACGGGTAGGAAGGAGGGAACCGATTACATGGAACTGTGTGTGACCTCCTCCCTGGGGGACAGACAACCGAAAAGTGGATGAAGGGAGACGTCGGACAGGGCAAGATATGACAAAATACCCATTTATAAACTATCAGGGGCTCATGAGGGAGGGGGGAGCGGGGAGGGAGGGGAAAAATGAGGACCTAATGTCGGGGGTTTCAATGGAGAGAAAATGTTTTGAGAAACGTTGTACAAATGCGCTTTACACAATTGATGTGTGTATGGATTGGGATAACAGTTGTATGAGCCCCTAATAAAATGTTAAAAAAAAAAAAAGATTCCATCAAAAGTGTGGTTTCTAAGGGGATTTGCTGGTACATTCAAGCCAGAGTGCTCTTTCACGTCAACTCAGAAGGTTATGGTGACTATTTTTTGAAATTTCGTGGTTGTTTTTATAAAAACATTTTATTAGGAGCTCTTATAGACATTATTATAGTCCATAGTCCCATTAGATCAGGCATAACTGTATAATTGCTGTCATCATCATTTCAATACATTTTATTTCTTCATGAACTCTTTGATATCAGCTCTCCTTCACTCCCTTCCTCCCCCAATCCTACCACCCCATGAACCCGTAATCTATTATTGATGATGATGATGATGATGATTACCCTAGCTTGTACCATTCAATGTGTCTATTCACCTACAATCTGAGAATTTTTTGTTTTGTTTTGTTTTGTTTTCCATAAAAATAATTCACTTGTTCATTATTCAAGGATAGTAAGGTCTGCCTTTAGGATTTCAATGGGAAGCCCTACCATTTTCATTTTATAGCCCTGATATTGAACCTTCAGACTGATTTTGTTTGGAAAACTAAAATTTAAAAAAAAGAAATAAACACAATTTGAGCTCCTCAAGGATGCCAAAATTTCTGTTTTGAGGTGGTGGAAATCAGACTGTGCAGAATTCTTCCTGGAGGAATTAGAAATAAGGAAACACAACCTCAGAACGGTGTAGATGTGGTTGGAAATTATGTCCAGAAACAATAACTTCACCTATGGATTATTTTAATTATTAATGGTTATTAATGTTTTTTATTTTATTTTGTAGCAATCATTTTTGCTTACCTTGTCCTTTCTTACTTTACTCCTTTGTTTGGCGACTCTCAGAATTTTCTGGTTGAGTTCCTGTAAGCCCACGTACCTCTCATTCTTCTCATTCCAAAACTACAACATAAAATATTAATGATTTCTAGAACCATGATTCAGAAGTATCATCATGCTATGTAATTCATCTTTCTTGGAATATGACAAGCAGTGTTCATATTTTCAAAGTCTGTCATTTTCCAGGAAGCACCACGTAGAAATATTAGACTTAATTGGCATTATAAATTATTCTGTATGTTTGACTTGGGAATAAGCAAAAAAATGCAGCACATTTATTATGATTACAATGCAAATTCATGAGGAAATTCTTACATAACTTATTCCAACTTTTCAATTGATCCATTTGTAAAATATCTGAGCTCTTCAATCTATGAAAAGCAGCACATTTTCATTCTTGTCTCTTTTGAGTCTGCTATTTTGTTTAATATCTCTTTAGCAGGTAGTTATTGAAACATGACAGGAGAGTTAAGAAATAATAAAGCAATTATATTTAATGTCAAATATAATAGCTTTCTTTAGTGCATAGGCACATGATCAGGAACTAAAGAGAATTTCAAAATTTGAAATGTTTTCTATGAAACTTAATTACATTTTACCTAAATGTGTCACCATTTGTAGAAGTTTAAATTAGTATTTCCCAACAAATGAATTTTACTCACTTGAAGTTTGTTTAGATATACATATTTGTAATATACAAGCCAAAGTATCTTCTAAAATGCTGTGTCTGATAATGGTTGAGTAAAGTACATGTGATATAAATTGATATAATAAAAATAAAATCTTACAAAATTTATTTTACAAGAATTGAATCTAATTAAAATAAAATATGAGTAATATTTTCAAGAATATACTATAAACAAGAAAAGTAGCTATTAAGCATAAGTATATAAATAATAATAAAATCATTCACAGATCTAACTTCAGTTCCAGTACTAATATTGCCATTTTTAACTTCTGTAGTTGCAATTCAATTCTATAAAAGTAACCTACAAAATTCTATAAAAGTAATTCTATAATGAGTAACTAAAATCTTTGCTCTCCTAATATATTCTAACTGAATATGCAGTTATAAACAAATTAAGTACCACAGTGTTATTATAAATTAATCTTTGAGTAAAAATATGTGCTCTGCATAAAGCAGTTAACAGAATTTTATCATAAAAGACATAAACATAAAATCCTGGATTAACTCAATGAAAAACAGGATAGAGAAACAAAATTATATCAATCATTTTAGACTCACAAATCTATTCCACCATTGTAGCAATAAAAACAAAAGGCTAAGAGTGAAATAGAAGGAAAGATGAAGAGAAAGAAGAAGCAAAGTTAAGGACAAAATAGACATTAAAGGAACAAAGAGATGAGAGGCTGCAGATCAAAAGGAACCGTGCCTAGCAGAGAGTGTCACCCGCCAGTTTTCCTGATGGACTGTAAAATGATGAACATTGTCTATGAATTCTAGGTGGCGATTGTAATGGATTCACAAGCCCAGCAGATCAGAGACCTCCCTGGGAGGGATGGCTGTCAGGGTGGAGACCTGCCTGACTTCTGCCTTGCAGGAATCAATCTTGGGTTGCTGTGGAGTTGAACTCTTCTCCTTTGTGTTGCCAAGAACCCTGGTGGTGTAGTGGTTGGGCCTTGGGCTGCCAGTCACAAGGTCAGTAGTTAGAAACCACCAGCCAGCTCTATGGGAGAAAGGTGGGCTTTCTACTCCCGTACAGAGTTACAGTCTGAGAAACTCCCAGGGGCAGTCCTCCCCTGTCCACTAGGCTTGGCTCAGTTTCCTTGTGCGGTCAGCGGAGGTCAGCTGTGGCTTCCATTTGATTTTCTTCAGTTGACATTAGAAGTGGGATGCACCATAAACTCATGAAAGCACGGGGCTTTGTAAATAAAGGAAAGGACATTGGTGTGTGAATCATAACTTTTTTCATTTTAGGAGATTATTTTAATGGTAATGATTGAAAAGAATATAAGAAATTAAGCTGCATCAAAAGGACACCCGGGTTTAACAAGAGGACTGCTGGATAAGCCCTGTCAGAGGCTCCAGGTCATTTGAAAATAAATGGGATAGTCAGGGATGGAGAAGAGATCATTGAACTTGATTTTTTTTTCCAAAATAATTTTATATTTTAGGTTATATGTTTAATTGATTGTATTGTGGATACTAGTTACAGCGGTTCTCAGCCTGTGGGTTGCAGCCCCTTTGAGGGTCAAACGACCCTTTCACAGGGGTTGCCCAATTCATCATAGTAGCAAAATTGTGGTTATGACTTAGCCATGAAAATAATGTTATGGTTGGGGGTCACCACAACATGAGGAACTGTATTAAAGGGTCATGGCACTAGGAAGGTTGAGAACCTCTGCTCTAGTAGAAGAGATGGGTCAATTTTGTCATTCCACTGAATAAAAATGGAACCATTTCAGAAGCAGGAGCAGAGCCTCCCATGACCATTCTGTTAATGTGAAAGTACTGAATATGGCCCTTCCATACATGTCTCTGCACCTTCCCCCAAATGATGGGGTGTTCCAATGCAAACGGGGTGTGTAAAACACTAATAGAAGGGATTGGTCTGTTTGGGTTGCCATTTTTCTGTGTCTGAGTGCCATTTCAGAACCATGGAGTGAAAGAATCCCAGGACCAGCAAGGTAGAAGAACACTAGTGGAACACATTCAAGTGCTCTGTCTAAGTGGTGGAGGCCAAGACCGGAGGGACCAGACGCAACAGCATAGAGACCATGTAACAGAGCAAAGGAACTACACAAAGACAGAAGACTGAGACAAGGAGTCCATGATGCAGAACAGAAGAGCAGCAAGATTTTCATGAGATTGTAAAGGACAGTAGCATGTGGATTTCCTGGCCCATGGAGACAGAGGCCCAGGGACTATTGGCTAAGAGGTTTAGCAGCAGAGAAATAAAATTGTGTGCTGGCTGAGGAGAGGTATTGCTGTAGACCAATGAGTGCATACTTAATGTTTTCTGATCCTCGCTTCTGGTAACTTGTTAATTTGTCAAATAAACCCCTTTCATCTTGAGTACTGCCTGTGAATTCTTTGTCGCCATTGCATTGAATGATCAAAGTCAGCAGAGATCTAGCATGTCCCGGGAACGACAGTTGGTGTCAGAATAGGGTCAAAGAATGATGGAGGAGAATGGGTAGGAAAGAGGGAACCGATTACATAAAACTGTGTGTGACCTCCTCCCTGGGGGACAGACAACCGAAAAGTGGGTGAAGGGAGACGTCGGACAGCGCAAGATATGACAAAATACCCATTTATAAACTATCAAGGGCTCATGAGGGAGGGGGCAGCGGGGAGGGAGGGGAAAAATGAGGACCTAATGTCGGGGGTTTAAGTGGAGAGAAAATGTTTTGAGAAACGATGTACAAATGCGCTTTACACAATTGATGTGTGTATGGACTGGGATAACAGTTGTTGTATGAGACCCTAATAAAATGTTAAAAAAAAAAAAAAGACACCACTCCAAAAGAAAAAAAAAAAAGAATGATGGAGGCTAGAGGCGTGGCTGACCTCTGCCTTGTTGCAGGTGGTCTTGGGCTAGGGTGGAAATGAATTCTCCTTCTCTCTTGTACAGTAAGAGGTGGCCAGAGGTGGTTTTCACTCTCTTTTTCATACCCACCAAGAAATAAAATCCATAAGTGAAAAGAGTTAAGATCCTGCATGGAGGGGCAGTATAGGACAACACTGAAACCCTAATACAGAGAAGACCAGTGACAGAGTTAGAAAATATGGGGGTCTTCCAAGCTCCTGGAATGAGTAAAACTGGGTGACTTTGGGCATTTCTCAGCACTACCAGGGCTTTGAAAATACAGAATGTGAGTGGCTCAAAAAGGAGGAGAAGTAAAAGTGAAGTAAACTTGGAGTATTTAATGACTTACAAGTTCATTTCAAACATTACACATATATTTTAATGTTTATAATATATATTAAACACATCATAGTGAATATAAGAAAAGACTCCAGAATTTACTCATATTCATAGAATAATTAAGGCATATTATTGCAAAGGGAAGCTCAAGAAAAAAGAGGGAATTATTATAACAAATTGTGCAAAAGACCTAGAGTTAGGAAACCCAAAAAGGAAGGACATACTCATTTTATCTCAAACTCCAAGAACTCAAGAAAAAAAAATCAAGCATCCATTTGCACTGCTGAAAGGTCCTAGGGGCAAAATATTAAATAATGCAGAAAGCATCAAAGAAAGATGGAAAAATTTCAGTCACTATACCAAGAAGAATTAGCTAACATTCCACCATTTCAGGAGGTAGCATACGATCATGAAGCAATGGCCCTGAAGGAAGAAGTTCAAGCTGCACTGAAAGAATTTGCCAAAATTAATTATCCAAAATGGATGGGATACCAATGGAAATTTGAGCTAGCTGATGATACACTAGAAGCACTAACTCATCTATTCCGGGAAACGTAGAAGACAGCTACTATTTGGGCAGGTCACTGAAAGAGATCCATATGTGTACCCATTCCAAAGAAAGTTACCCAAAAGAAAGCTCACATTATACAACATAATCATTAGCATCACATGCCAGCAAAATTTTTCTGATGATCATCCAACAAAGGTTTCAGCAATACATTGATAGGGGGTACCAGAGATTCAGTCCAGATTCAGAAGATGATATGAAACTAGGGATATCATTGCTGGCATCAAATGGTTTTTGACTGAAAGCAGAGAATACCATAAAGATGTTTACTGGTGTTTTCTTGACTATGTAATAATGACTTTCAGCTGTGCAGCTCATAACAAATTATTGATGACCTTGAGAAGCATGGAATTCCAGAAACTTCACTGTGCTCTTGTGGAACCTATATATAAAAAAGAGGCAGTGGTAAGAACAAAGAGAACAAAGGAATACTACATAGTTTACAATCAGGAGAGTATGTATGCGGGTTGTATACGCTCACCATACTTACTCAATCCATGTGGTGAGACAATCCTAGAGAAGCTGGATGATGTAAGCAAAGAATGTGGCAGTAGGATTAGAGGAAGGCTTATTAACAACCTGTGCTATGCAGATGACACAATTCTGCTTGGTTGAAATGAGGAGGACCCGAAGAACTTGCTGCTGAGGACCAAGGACCAGGGACTGTGGGCTTCAATATGGATTACAATGCAATGCATAGAAAAGTAAAATCCTCACAACTGTGCAAACAAGTAAGATCGTGATGAATGGAGGGAAGTTTGAAAATGTCAAGGATTTCATCTTGATTTGATTCATAATCCACGCTCATGGAAGCAGAAGTCAAGCTATAGGAGGAAGCATTGTATTGGGTAAATCTTATGCCTAAGCACGCTTTAAAATGTTGAACTATAAGGAAGTTCCTTTAAGGACTAAAGTGCACTTGACTCCAGCCATGTGAACTTTACATGCATGTGAAAGTTGGCTATTGAATATGGAAGATAGAAGAAAAGTTAACGTGTTTCATTTATGGTGCTGGTGAACAATAGTCAAAAAGTAGCATGGACAGTCAAAAGAGCAAACAGATCTGCCTTGGAGAAAATATTGGGCAAATATTCTGCCCAAATGGTAATATATAGGCAAAATCTTGGATGTTTTGCAGAACATAAAAGGAAGGTGGAAAGAATATACAGATTCACTCTACTGAGAAGAACTAATTGGTTTTCTACCATTCCAGGAGATAGCATATAAACAAGAAGTTCAAGCCCCAAATGCTCCTTAGATATAAGAATGGCAAAACTTCTTATTATCTACTTTGGACACACTGCTAGGAAAAATGGCTTCTTGCTTGGTAAAGTAAAGGTACAGAGAAAAATAGAAAAGCCCTTAACAAGATGGGTTGACACATTGGCTGCAACAATGTGGAAAATTGTGAACATGTTGCAAACTGTGCTGTGTTTTGTTCCGTTTTGCATAGGGTCACTACGAGTTAAAACCAACTATATAGCACCTAACAACCACCATGTATGTATATTTTTAGAACTAAAGGTAACAATAATGATTCCAATACATGAGAAAATTCTATTCATATATACTTAGAAGTTTTTATGACTTCAGTATTCATTTTCAATTACTTTTCATAGAATGATCCATTCAGTTTCTGTTTAGGACAAATGCATTGTTCTGAGATAATATTAAGCTTCCAAATATATGTGTAATCAAGAAACAAGGAGTGCAATAAATTTTAAATAACTCATGGATTAGATAAAAGATGTTAATTTAGAAAATTTTCACCTGAATGATAGTAAAGCAACAACACTAACAAACAATTATTACAAATTATGTATGCTTAGTTCAAGCTACGTGAGATCTAAATGTATAGACTTAATAATGTATATCAAGTAAAATAATATACAGAAACTAATTGTTTCCTTTAGAAGTTAGGGAAAAATTAACAAATTATACCAAATAAAGTCAGAAGTAGGAAATAACCAAGTTAAATTTATATTGGTAAAATAGGAAACAACTGTACAATAGTGGCAACATGAAAAGAAAAATAGAATGAAAGGTAAGGAGAAATAAATTCAAGATTGAACTTCAGAAAGAGAAAACAAGAAAGGAAACATTATAGCAGAATCTAAATCTAATAAAGAGAAAATATATGTGCACATAATATTGAGCAATTTGCTGCCAACATATTTTGGAAGATATAGATGTGTTTCTAAAAACCGTATTGTACAAAATGGATATAAATTTAATTGGTATATTTCTTTACTACAATACATACAGAAGCAACAGAACTGAGATATTAAAATGCTCCCAAACAGATATTTATATGACCCTTGGTGGGCTTTCTTTTCTCTTTGTTTTCAGATCAGATTTTGCATTCCAATTGCTAATATTTACCAATTCATCTTGACTGGCTGTTTGATCAATTTCTGAAAGTAGACTTTGGTATAATTCCTGAATTTCTACATCACCAGCTTTCTTGATTCATGCACAAATTTGAATAATTGTTGTATTGACAGAATTTTCTTAAAGACACATAGTTATAATCCTATCTATAAATGAAGAAAAGATTGAAGTTACAAAGTATTTTGTCTTGTTTGGATCCACAATCAATGCTCATGGAAGTAGCAGTCAAAAGATCAAAATGAATATTGCATTCAGTAAATCTGTTGCACAAGATCTCTTCAGAGTATTGAAAAGCAAGGATGTTACTTTGAGGGTTAAGATACCCCTCACCCAAGCATGGTCTTTTCACTTGCCCCATACACATGTGAAAGTTGAACCGTGGATAAGGAAGACCCAAGGAGAATTGATACATTTGAATTGTGGTGCTGCAGAAGAATATTGACAGTATCATGGACTGCCAAATAACAAACAAATCTGTCTTGGAAAATTATGTCCAGAGTGCTTCTTAGAGACAAGGATGGCAAGACTTTATCTTGAATACTTTGGACATTTTTTCAAGAGAGACCAGTCCCTGGAGAAGGTCATATTGCTTGGAAAAGAGGAAGGGTACTGACAAAGAGAAGGCCTCCACAGATTAATTGACACGGCAACTGAAACCATGGGCTCAAGGTTCGAAGCAATTGTGAGGATGGTGCAGGAAGAGCAGTACTTCCTTCTCCTGTGTGCAGGGTCACAATGAGTTGGAACCGATTTGATGGTCGCTAATGACAACAAGGTTGGCTTTGCCAGCAACATCTCCTACATATATAAAGAAGAACTACATTTTTTATAACAAAATGTATAGAAGAACACTGAAAAAGAAATAACCTTCACTTTCCATTAGTTCAACATTACCTTAACCACAAAACTAGAGTGATGTGGTACCATAAAATAAAAAAAAAAAAAAAAGAACAGACCTCTTTAAAAAATAATGGTGAGAATTCACCACAAAGGATGCAAGCAAATTAAATCTAAAGATGTGTGGAAAGAATAAACATTGCCACAAAATATATTATTTCTAGAACTTTACTCAAAATCAAACTCATTATCCTCACGATTCCAACTCATAGTGACTCCACAGGACAAGATAGAGCTGCCCTTCTGGATTTCAGAAGCTGAACCTCTTTATGAGAGTAGGAAGCCTCATGTTTCTCCTGTGGAGTGGCTGGTGGGTTGGAACTGCTGACATTGCAGTTAGAACTTTAGACACAACATAATATTAGAATTGAGCCATTATAATTCACCACATTATAAAGAAAAATTATTGCATTATCATTGAATTGAGAAAAATGATTTCCAAAAAATTTGACGTTTTCATTATAAAAATTAATAGCCCAAAGTAGAACAGGATATTCTTCATCATAGACAGCACATAGTATTTGTTAATTATGAAATATTTAAACATTACTCCTAAGATTGGAAATAACAGAAAAAATATGCCTATCATGCCTTCTATTTGCCATCTATTAGGATCCCAAGTCACTAATGTATGGTACAATAAGGAAAATGCATACATATGCATACATATGCATCTATGTGTGCACACACATAGATGTGTATATATATAAATATGTGTGTATAAGTGGTCTGCAAAAAGTTCATGGAAAATTTTCATTACCTTTTAATTCAACCATCCCTTTTGAGGTTGTTAGTTTATTGTGCCAACCTGGCAGATAAACACATGTGGGGTTAATCGAAGGGCAGAGGGATAAATGGCTCAGAGAGCCTTGCCCCCGGTCTCTTGCTTTGTGATGGTCAGACCAGGGTGCAGCTGCCTCAGCCAGTTCCCTGCTTCAGCTGGCAAGGCTGACTACCTGCAAGACATCCCCAAGGAGAAGCCGCATGGACCTACCCTGATGCAGCCCTGGGTGCTGGAGCAGCCCTGTGGAGACCCCTGCCAGCACTGAGATGCTTATACATTCACTGACTCGGCTTTCCTCCTGCAGTCGGCATCATTGCGTGTGTTTTGTGAGATGCAGGAGGACTTTGTGGATTGGTGTTGGACATATGGGTTAATGGGTTAATGTTGGACTTGTGGGCTTGGCAGCACTGGGTTGGGATGTTTTCTTGATGCGTATTTAACCTTTATATAAAGCTCTCTCTTATACATGAGTTCCTGTGGATTTGTTTCTCTAAAGTACCTAGACTAACACACCTTCTATTTACAATCTATTGGGATCCAAATCACCAATATCAGATGCAATAAAGAAAATATATACATACACATTAATATACACACATATATGTGTATATATACAAATAGGCTTCAAAAAGTTAACAGAAATTTTTCATTATCATTTAGTTCAGTTTTTCTATGAACTTTTAGAGAGAGCCTTATGTATTATTATATGTATATAAATATTGGAAAGGGAAAAATGATCATTATCTTCCAAGTAGCTTGAACAAATCACTTTGAGACTGTTATCTCTAAATATTAAGTAAATAAAAAAGTGAATGAGTGTCTGGTACATGAGATATACACAAAGAAGGAATGAATATTACACACCCAGAAATGAAATGACAAAACTAAATAAAAGTGATGTTTCCCATGGCAATAGATAAATCTTGGTTTGGAAACATTATAGAAGAGCCCTAAGGCAATCTGAGGTGCAAGTTCTACCAGAAAATCATCAATATACAAATTTTGTGGGAATCTGAACTACTACTTCTTTAGTCATGTCTGATGAAGTGAAACTGGAACACGTTCAAATTAGAAAAATATAGGTGTACCAGATTAAGGACTGGAAGCAGAAAAATTATGGGTTAATATGGGGGAAAACTTGTATATCAGTTTTCCTCAATTGCTCTTATATTTTCGAGGCTTCCAAAGAGCCATGGTGGGGTAGTGTTTCTGCATTAGGCTGCTAACTGCAAGGTGAATATCAAGAGGCCCTGCACAAGAGAATGATGAAGCTTTCTACTCCTATATAATGAGCTATAGTCTCAGAAACCCACAGAGGCATTTCTACCCTACCAATGCAATTCTAATAGCATTGCTAAGAGTTGGAATTGATTTGATGGTGTGAGTTTAAATTGAGTTTTAAGAAGCATGCTATATATATAATTTTGATTTTCCTCCTCACTATTCAAATATACCGCTACATCTCTACAATAAAAGAGTGGACTCAAATGTAAAAGAATGACTTCAAATTTTGTATCCAGTTAGCCTGTAATTAAATGTTATTGTGTTCATCCCAAGCAAGCTCATTTAGTAATTGAACTCTATGATGAATGCTTACCTCAGTGCAACTTGATAACTTCACCAATCCTATACAGAAAATGAATTCTAAGAGAGTTATTGATGGTAACATAAAATGAAACAGTCTCAAATTTTTTAGGAAATGCCAGAAGAATACATTTCTGAATTATTGGGAAGAAAGTTATAAAACAAGACACTTAAAGAACTATCAGTAAAGGAAAGGATGTATTATGATGTACGTTTAAATTATGAATATCTACTCAGAATCCAGCTTTGTAGAACATAAACACCCTATATAGACCAGGAAA
>NW_022103915.1:79545762-79560711 GCF_000313985.2 Echinops telfairi | reverse complement strand
AAAAAGCCCAGATCTTTTTGTACCCCAAATATCTAGGCAATTAAAAAAAATAGCTGAATGGGTTTTACTCTAGGTCATATATTTTATTGTTTTTTACACTTTGCATGGGTATGCACTTGCAACATTAAACCAGCCAAAAATGCATGAATATCTGACACGCAAAAATCAGAGGGAGAATTCTCAATCACTTGTTAGTACTGTTAGTTAAATACAAAGTTTCTACTAACTATAGAGAGGCTGTACTTTTCAGTTCAAAAGCACGTATTCTAGACTCTGAGAGAAAGGCTGTCTTTGGCTATTATTTCCCATAAAATCTTTTTAACTGTTGTTTATTATAGCTACTATTTATGATAATGCTGCTGTATGCATTATTATAGCCCTGTATTTTCAGTAAAATGTCCAATAAATGTATTTTTAAAATACCCTCTTCTTTAACTGCTTGAGATAAAATGTTGCTGTCATTTTTTGGAGCTGCACAAGTACATAAACATGGCAATAATAAATGTTTTAAAGTTTCTAAAGGACTGAATGGTAGGAAATTAATCTGCAACATCACAGCCTCTTTCATAACAACTTTCTAATGAGTCAGATTCATCTACTCCATTTTGACAGCAAAAAGTAGGTGATTTCTTGAAGAGATATGTCAGCACAAAGAGCAATATGAATCTACCCTGTACTATAAAGGTCTGAAAATAGGGAATGAAACTTTTCAATTTAGTACAGAATATAAGTCTTTATCTCCCTTGGTTTCTTCCCAGATCACAGATTCATCATTTAACCTAGAACTAGATGTTCTAAATGGAAAATTCGAATCATTCTAAAATTAATGTTACAGGGTGATATTTATTCCAGTAAATGTAAAGCAATTCCTTTCATGAGCATAAGTCTCCAATTTGCTGCTGCAGGCATGAGGTGGAACAAGCTAGAAGTCCTAAGGAATATTACTATGTATCACAATATTTAAGATAAGAAGTTTTAGGATAACAAATACTGGTTGGACTTAAAAATTGCAGTATACCTTAAATCTAGTCACCCAATAAAGGTAAAGTGTTACACAGCTTGCTGGGTTTGTTTGCTTGTTTTAATTTGTTTTTTTCTTTCAGTTTTTGGTTTGCTGTGGATTTCTAGTACTTTGCCTTTGGGGGATCATTTTTCTACTTCCCTGATACGTATTATGCTTTCCTTGTGAAAGAATGTAAAGAATCCTTGCTAATCTGAGTAAGGCAATGGATATATGCCCATTACATATCATTAGATAAAGAATTTCACAGAATTCATAAACACCTGTCATTGCTTGAACTCTGGAGATTTATGAGCCCTGTTAAGAAAATATTGATGTAGTAGATGTAGTCATATTACATATTGTAGTCACTGGGGTTGTCTTTGGATAGTCCAGTTCTTTTTCTTTTTGTGTATATATATATACTTGGTAGGAGTTTGATTATAATTCTACATCCAATTTTAAGTTAAGAATAGCCACAAAGCTTGCTCTGGGCAATGAAACGGAAAATATTAAGGCCTCATTTCTATTCTTTTATTTTTTTTCCCACTTTTCAAGAATTCTAGAAATGTGTATTGAAATAAAGCCTTTATCATCACAGATCTCAAGGAGAACCTTGAACCAGAAATAAACACTATATTAAACATCCAGGACACCTGGTGGCATAGTGGTTACACTTTGGCCTGCTAACTGCAAGATCAGCAGATTGAAACCAGCTACACCAAAGGAGAAAGGTAGGGCTGTGTTCTCCCACCAAGAGTTTGAGATTTAGAACTCATTCAGAGGCTGTTATTTCTATAGGGTCGCCATGAGTCGGCTACAGCACTATGACAACGTGACTGATATTTAATCTGAGGAGCCCTGAATGTGCTGGAGTGGGTGAGCCAGCAAAGCCATCAACACTAAACCACCAGCCCATCAGGGGAGAAAAAAAATGAAGCTTTCTTGTTCTGCTCACGTAAAGGTTTTGCACTGGAAACCCACAGGGGCCGTTGCCCTGTAGTGTCTCTAGGAGTCAGAATTGCCTCGATAGCAGATTTCGTTTTTTGTTAAACCTCAAGAAACCCTGCTGGTGTTGTTGGGTACATTAGACAGCTAGTTTCAAAGTCAGTAGTTCAAACCCACCAGCTGCTCTGTGGTAGAAAGATGAGGCTGTCTCTATGAAAATTTATAGCCTTAGGAACTGTATATGGGTTTGCAATGAATCAGAAATAGGTGAACTGGTGACGTAGTGGGATACAAGTGAGGCTGCTGACCACGAGAGTGGCAGTTCAAACACACCAGCTGCATTGCCAGGGGAAGGATGAGGCGTTCTGTTCTCATAAAGATTTGCACCCTGGAAATGCATGGGGGTGATTCTACTCTTTCCTATAGGGTCACTATGAATCAACATCTATTTGATAGCAGTTAGACTTTTTTTAAATTATATGTCAAAATTGACTCTATAGCAGTGGGTATATTAAAATTTAGGTGGGTCTTTTTTTGAGCGGGTGGGGAATGATTTTTATGTTACATTATGACTCCTTTGACTCATAATGTCTTTCTCACAGTAAGTAGGTAGTGTTCAGTGGCGCTGATCCTATTTCACCTCCCAGGGACCAGTGTGGCGGAGTGGAATTTCTCTACAGGGCCTTCTTGGCTTCGATCTTTTGGGGAGATATATTGCCAGGTAGTTCTCCTGTTGATTCACTGGATGAGTTCAAGGAGCCAACCCCTAAATTAGCAACCAAGCACTTAACTATTAGCATAACCGAGGTTCCATACACTAATCATAAGAGTTTGAATCTCAAAAGACAATATTTCACAATAACAATGGTGAGATTAAAATATATCACTGATAGTTCATATAAAATTGCAATATTTGACAAACTTCTTAGTATGAAAGGATACTTCATATATCCAGAACTAAGCCATCAAACATTAGATTATGGAAGCAGTCTTAAATTCTTCCCACAGAGACTAGACTAGCTCCATTTGCCTAATTTCTATAATCTTTATTCTCTAGCTTACAAACAAACAACAACAACAACAACAACAACAACAAAACATGCCTCTTGATAGCTGCTAAAAGGAACAGTTGCTAAAGTGGAATAAAAGGGAACATACCTCAAAAAGTCACAAGGAATGACCAAAGACACCGGATTTAGGCTTATTTTGTACAGGGACAAATAGCCTTAAATGTCTCAATACACATTTGGGAAATGTACACGTAAGACAGGTAAGGCTTTACAACAGCAGCAGTGACAACCAAACATCTTTACTTAGATTAAAGACACAATGATTAAACTCATCATCTTTCATAGCAATTACAACTAAAATAAGCACAGTAATACTTATAGTAAGTACTTGGTGGGAACTGTTGAGTTAGCTTCGACTCACAGTGACTCTGTGTAACATTGCTTGGTCCTGTGCTATCCTCACAATAACAGATATATTTGGGCCCATTGTTGCAGCCATCATATTGGACCATTTTACTGAGGGAGTTCCTCATTTTAGTGGACTCTCTACCAACTATGACATCTTTCTCCAGGAATTGAGACATTTGAATTGTGGTGAAGACTATTGACCATCAATTCTTGATCAGATAGTACTTACTGAAATGTTTGAATGCTGAACCTTTAATTTGTGCACAGTGATTCTTTTTCCTTCCATCTTCTTTTGTTTCTCCGGCATTGCTCAATTATTTTAGTTTATTATAATTTGGTACAAATTGCTAGGTCTTTAGGTTTCCAATCTGTCGGACAAAATTGACTTAAGTAGTTGCTAAGAAACTATTGAAATAAGTCATATATATGTATATGTAAAAGACAGAGAAATATATGATTATCTCCCAGTACATGATGAAATAATGGAAAATAATTTAAGATTTGATTTTATAAATCTTAAAATTGTTTTTGAGGGCTCGTACAGTTCTTATCACAATCCATACATACATCCATTGTGTCAAGCACATATGTACATTTGTTGCCCTCATCATTCTCAAAACATTTGCCTTCTACTTTAGCCCTTAATATCAGTTGTTCATTTTCCCCCTCCCTCCCCACCCCCTCCTCTCTCCCGAACCCTTCATAATTCATAAATTATTATAGTTTTGTCATAAGTTACACTGTCCGGCGTCTCCCTCCGCCCTCTTCGCTGCTGCTCATCCCCCAGGGAGGGGGCCATACTTAGAATCGTGTAATTGGTTCCCCCCTTCTACCCCACGTTCCCTTCACCCTCCAGACATTGCCCCTCTCACCACTGGTCCTGAAGGGGTCATCTGTCCTGAATTCCCTGTATTTCCAGTTGATATCTGTACCAATGTACATCTTCTGGTCTAGCCAGATTTGCAAGGAGAATTGGGATCATGATAGTGGAGGGGAGGAAGCATTCAAGAACATCAAGGAACAAGAAATCATGTCAATGTAAAGGTGGGTGAGTGCAGAGTGGAGACTCAGAGTCCATCGGTAGGCAACTGAACACCCCCTTGCTGAGGGGTTGTGGGGAGGAGACGAGCCAATCAGGGTGCAGGGTAGCAATGATGAAACATATAACTTTCCTCTAGTTCTTGAATGCTCCCCACACCCACTATCATGATCCCAATTCTGCCTTGCAAATCTGGCTAGACCATAGGATGTACATTGGTACTGATTTAATAAATTTAATAATAGCCCAGAGACATAAAAAGAGGAATGATTAAGAATAAAGAAAAATGAATGACAGACTCTCTTTCCTTTTCCTGCTATAAACCACTATCTGCATCCCACATATATTAGTATATGTTACATCTTCAATGTCAGTCAGGTGATAATATTTCTGAATTTGTATTTCAATATCTTCATTGCTCTCTTGGTTATTTGAATGTGAATTGTTTACTTTCTAAGTAGGAAAGATTTCCTAGTATGCTTTTTACCCTATTATTGTTTTGCAGCTTATTACATTGTAGTCAAAGCAGATAATGTACAAAAGCTTGTCTCTCTGTATTAAACACACTATTCATTGAAATTGTTTTATCCACTAAAATGAAGCACCTCAGGCTTCATTTATCCTTCAAATGTGTTGATGACCACTTGAAAAATATCAGTGGACTTTGTAACAAAGATACTCAAAGGCTAGATCGAGTCTTCTAACGAGCTACTTAACTTGCTTTTTAGAATATATTTTCAAATATTCTAGTACAGTGAAATCATCAAAAATACTTATTTCATTTGGGTTTATGTGTCTTTGTTGTCTCCCATCTGCACACTGAAATGATTGGTGAATTGCAAAACTAAAAATCCGAGATAGATTTGATCTACTGGGCTGAGTCATCTACGTGGCTATGGAGTGTATGACAGATAGACACTAGTTATCATCGAGCATCTCGCAATGAACAAAGGCAAATGCCATTTGTCTAAACATTTTTTATGCATAACAAGAGCACTTGGTTTGTAACAGAACACTATATTTGGAGCAACTTGAGATTGCCATAGATAGACAACTAGGCAGAAAGGTAAGGTCATACTACTCCTATTGTCTGTTTTAGTGGAAAAACTAAAGATGCTGGCAATTTGAATTCCCCATGCATGGTAATAGAAATCAAGAGACAGGTTTGCTGAATCTATTTTTTTCCCTTGTATCGAGCAATGCACCTAACTAAAAAAAAATTTTTTTAAGTTGAATTCGTCTTTCCACAGTGTCTTAGGTTACATTTTAGAAACAAAGTGAGTAAACAATTTATGAGGCTCCAGATTCTGGTAAGAGGTACATGAAGAGGTCAGGTGATAACCCTCGTAAGAAAACAAAATAATTATGTAGTCATTTTAAAGGCACCATATTAGGGCACTTGAAATTAATCAAAAGGTAACTAAAATGTGAGAGTAAGCTTTATGTTTATAGATATAGACATAGATATAGATATAATAGGTATATGAATAAAAAGTATGTCTTTGATGGTTTTGTTTAAGTCTGCTCATTTGACACCATCAAAGTCTACTCTATTCTTGTCCCCATAAGCTCAGCTGGTTCTTGGCTGGAAACATACAAGTAGGGGGCAAAAAAGCACAGAAAAAAAGAAGCCACCTGCAGTTGCCAGAGCTGGAAGATTGATTCATTTACCTAAAATTGAGTTAAACTTCGCTACTTTCTTTAAACAACCGTTTGTCATACTAGAAGTAGTAGAACACAAAAATAAAGTCACATCAACAAGAAAACATAAAAGACATACGTACACAAAGCTCTTAGTCAACATTCATGATTATGAATAGAGCATTAAGATGAAAGAAGGGTAGCATTCAACAAATGATAGTGTAAGAGGAACTAAGCAGGGATAAAAAGTCATTTGCATTTTAGGTATATTCCCAAAGCAAAGCAGATAAATATTTGGTTTGCAGATATATAAATTGTATTGTTATTTGTAATAGAAAAATGGGAGAATATTTAAATTAATCTTGATTTATTCATTGGATGAAACTATATGTAGGAAATGAAGTTATATTGTGTGCAATTTAATATTATGCGGTTACTTTAAATGTTAACTAAAATAAATATTTTTCTTTAACATATAATATGTTTGTGTTTTAATAATTTATATATGCATGGAGATAGAAAAGCAAACATTAATCTTGCTTACTATTTTGTGAAGGAACATGCATAACTATAAAGGCTCAAACTTTGTTTTTCCCAACTATCCAACAAAAAGAAATTGCATTATATTAAATGTTATTAAAGCCTAATTTGAGCCAGATGTTTTGTTTTTCATTTGGTAAAAAGAAAAAATAGATCAGCTCTCAAAATATGTACCCACGCCTTCCATTATCAAGAAATTGGAAAACCACCTCTTGATTTTATTTTCAGTTTCCACTGAATTCTTGATCCGATTGTTGCTTTATATCCTCTCACCGTCATTATGACAAAGATCCCTGTACCACCATGACTAACTGCCCTCCACCACCCCTGGAGCCACTCACAGAATTGATTACACAAAACCAAAAGCAGTAGTGGCAGTGCGGGAGCAGTGGGTTGACCAGAGGGCCTCTAACCTCAAGGAGGGTGATTCAAATGCACCAGGCTCCCTGTAGGAAGAAAATGCGGCAGTCCACTTTTGAAAAGATTTGTGCTGGGAGATAATTCTACTCTATCCAACGAGGTTGCTACGATTCAGGTAAGTCTAGCTGTTAGGTGCTCCTAGTGGCTGCTGACTCACAGCAGCCCTGGGTCCAAAGGAAGGAAGCAGCCCTGACCTTCCTGCACTTCAGATCAGGAAGATAAGGGCCAGAGTATTTTACTTTCCCAAACAGGGATAGAATGCCCACTCCAACTCAAAGTTTTTCCTATTGTCCCTATAGACCACTTAAAAAGATTTCAGGTAAAAATGTACAATAGTCGCATTTTATTTTTTAAAAGGGAAAATTCCAATGTATTTTTATTTGGTTCACAATTTGATCTTTATAATCTAAATGATACATAACTTCTGTTATCATTATTGTATGGCCATTTATGATTACATTAAAACATATTTTAGGTGTTAGGTGCCATGGAGTTGGTCCTAATTCATAGCCACCCAAAGGGGAAACAGAATGAACACTCCCAGTTATGATTGACAGCCATTGTTGTGCCAATCCATCCTACTAAAGTAATTCCTTTTCTTCCCTGACCATTTATCGAGTGTGAGAGGTCTTATATTAACTTGGCTGGGCCTGGATCTTAGTAGTTTGGCAAAAATGTCCTATGATGTGACCCAACACAATGGAATCTTTGTGATGGAATCTAAAATAACATAACTCTGTTATTAACAGCTCGTGTTCGTGTAGAGCACAGCCTCATTGATCAGGTCACAGCCTTCATGCAATTAGAAGAACGATTCCGCTGAGATACGGCCTGCTCCTTTTTGAGCAGACCCTGTGATAAAGCTTGTAACTTCTGCTGCGTCTAGATCCTGAATCTGCTTTGTTGACCATATTGTCTGTCAATCCCAGGGGCTGTCATTGGACTGCTGACCTTGGATTCTGCCACCCCTGCATCTGTCAGTCGGTGGCACCCAGGCTTCAACTTCCTGCTTCCTGGTTCAGGGGTACCTACAGCTACATGAGGCAGGAGGAGCCTTCAGTTGAACATGTTCAAGATCCATGGATTTGAACCAGACTGCAATTACCCACTTCTGCAACACTGTGAGTTATTTCTTGATATAAATTTCTTTCTCTATGAGTACACATATAAGTCTCACTGGTTTTGTGTCTCTAGAGAATCTTGCCTGACACCTCAAGCATGCTATTCTTCACAGGCATTGGTCACTCCTGACAATATATCCAAGGCACATTAAATAAAATCTTGCCACTCTCATTTTTCAAAAGCATTCTAGCTATACATTTTCTTAGAATGGTATGTTTGTTCTCTGGCAGACCACGGTACTTTCAATATTCTTTGCTTGGTCCTGCACCTTCCTCGTAGTTGTTTGAGCTCCTTGTTGCGACCACTGTGTCAGTCCATCTTGGAGAAGGTCTTTCTCTTTCTGGTAACATGTCCAAAGTACACGAGACGAACTCTCGCCATCCTTGCTTCTCTAAGGTATTTTGACGGTACTTCTTCCTTGACAGATTTCATTGTTCTTGTGATATTCTATGGGAGGGGGTATATTTAGCAATACTTATGTAATATCATAAGCTGTTGTGTTTTTCCAAGCTTAAAAGGGCTTCAACAATAGATTCCCACTGTTTATTTTTAAACATGTCACTGGAGATTTATAAATATGATATTCATCTATATCATCCCAATTATTAATCATTATGTAACAAACCACCCTTAATGTTACTTGCTGGAAACAGGAACTATTCAGTTGAGTTACAAATCTGAAATTGAGGTAGGGCTTAGTCGGGATGGCTCCTCTTTGCTCTGAGTGGACCACAGTATCCATGGCCATTGAATCACTCACTCACAAGGCTATCAAGACGTCGCTTGAGAAGCCATTAAAAAGAGTTTTGTTGGGTTTGTGTGTGTGTGTGTGTGAAATTCCTTCAAGAAGTGCTTAGATTTCTTCTTTCTCCTGCAGCTTTTTTTTTAACTCATATATGTCTCTCCTCTTCCTCTGGTTTTCCCATCATACATCTGCAATTATACTTTCAAATGATCTCAGATGTTTCAAAAACCAATCTTTATTTTTATTCAGCAAATCACTTTTGGTCACTGATCTTTTCATGACATGATTCTCAACCATATAGCTTTCATTTAATTCTTTTCTTTCTAATGTAATCATAAATATGCTGCACAAATTCCATTTATACTTTGCTAGAAAAACTCAACCAGGATCATACTGGAGGATGTGAAGACACAAATGAAAAGTTTCCGAAGGAAATGCATAATTTATCTTTTACACAATAACAAGTCAGTGCTCTAGAATAGATTAGTTTTTTAAAAGAAATTAATCATCAGAAGTACAACTTCAATAAATTCTTTCTAAACCACTCAGTTTGCTGCATGGACTATCACAAACTCTGAACAGGCTTGAAAACAAAAAAGAGAATCCTAGAACATTTCATTGTGCTCCTACAGAACCTGAATGTGGGTCAAGCAGCAGTTGTACAAACAGAACAAGGGAAAGCTGCATGGTGTAAAACCAAGAAAGATGAGTGGCAGGATTGTATTCAATCTTTGTGCTTAGTAAATAATCAGAGGAACTGGATTATATGATAAAGAATGTGGCCTCAAGAATGGATGAAAACTTATGAACCACCTGTTACATGCAGATGACATTACGTTGCTTGATGCAAATGACACTGACGTGCAGCACTTGCTGATGAACATCACTATGGGTTACAAGTTAATATAAAGAAGACCAAACACCTCACAACTGGAACAATAAGTAAATGATGAATAGAGAAATAGAGAAAAGGTTCAAACTCTCAAGGAGTTCGCCTTGTTTGAATCCACAATCAATACTTATAGAAGCAGCAGTCAAGAGAGCAAACAATGCCTTGCATTAGGTAAATCTTCATAAGATCTCTTTAAAGTGCTGAAAAGGAAATATGTTACTCTGAGGACTAGAGTGTGCCTGATCCACACCATAGTATATTCAATCACCTCATATGCCTGTGAAAGTCGACCTTTGCATAAGGAAGACTGACGGAAAATCCATGCATTTGAATTGAGTGCTGATGAGGAATAAGGAAAGCCCCATGGACTGCTGAAAGAACCAACCAAGCTTGCCTTGGGAAAAGTATACCAAGAATGTTCCTTAGAAGCTACGATGTCAAGAGCTTGTCTTGTAAACTTTGGCCACGTTATCAGGAGAGACTAGTCCCTGAAAAAGGACATCGTGCTAGATAAAGTAGCAGGGTAGCTAAAAAAGAGGAAGCCCCTTGATAAGACAGCTTGATACAGTAGCTGCAGCAATGGGCTGAAACGTAGGAACATATTATGAGGGTGATGCAGGACTGGGCGGTGTTTCATTCTGTTGTACATAGGGTCTCTATGGGTCAGAAGCAACTCAACAGCACCTAGCAACAGCATTTCATTCAATGGGGAAAATAGTTACCTAGCCTTACTTAGAACGAGCCCAGCTGGCATAGTGATTACACTTGGGGCTGGTACCCAAAAGGTCAACAGATTGAAACCACTAACCACTACACAGGAGAAAGATGAAGGTTTGTAATCGCATAAATATGAATAGTCTTGGAAACAAATGGGGCAGGTCTACCTTGTCCTATAGGGTCATTTTGAGTCAGACTTCATGTAACTGCGGTAAGGTGAGGGATGCCAAACTGGAAGCTTTATTTTACCTTGATCATTGAAAAAATTAGAGAGCCAGCGAAAAAGTAGAAGATCTTCAATGACATGGATTGACACAGTAGCTAGGATCATGCGATTAAACTTACACACATTTGTGAGGATGGCCATGGGAAATGTTGCATTTTGTTACACCTAAGGTGTTTATGGTAGAAGGCTTATTAACAACCTGAGATATGCAGAAGACACCACCTTGCTTGCTGGAAGTGACTTGAAGCACTTGCTGATGCAGAACAAAGATTGCAACCTTCAGGATGAATTATGACTCATAATGGTTTCGGTAAATGAAAGCAAATCCTTACAAGTGAACCAGTGGAAATATTGAAGTTGACAAGGACTTCCTCTTGCTTGGATCCACAATCAATGCTCACGGAGGCAGCAGTCAAGAGAGCAAATGATGAACTACATTTGGTAGGTCTGTTAGACTAGACCACTTTAAAGCGCTGAAAAGCAAGGTTACTTTGAGGACTAAGGTGGGTCTGACCCAAGGCTAGGTATTTTCAAATGCCTCATAGCCTCATATGCCTGTGAAAGTTGGACAATGGAAGCCCGATGAAGACTTGATGCATTTGAATTATGCTGTTGGTGAAGAATACTTTGAGCACCACTGACTGCCAGAATAAGCCAGAGGGTTCACAAGAACCATTGTTAGGAGGGCACAGGACAGGGCAGTGTTTCCTTCGGCAGTGCTTAGGGTAACTAAGAGTCAGAACTGACTGAATGGTGTCCCAAAGCAAGATAATTTAGGAGTCAGAGTATTTCACAGGAGCTAGCAAAAATGTAGATTAATTTTCAAGAAGGGCAAAGTTGAAATAACATCAATAATGAGTTACATTCCCCTTCTCTGAGGAGGCAAATTCAATTACGCAATCTAAAATTTAGCTGTTAATTTTGAAATATATGCGTCTAGGAATATACAGTGAAAATAAATGCTTATTATTTCCTCATATAGCTAAACCAGTGTGCTGATTAAAATGCACTGAGTAAAGATCAAATTATACTGATTATAATAATATCAATTGTGAGGGAGATAAATGGATAAGATAAGGATCCTAAAATGAAAAATAACATGTATTGCATAATCAATGCTTTAATTTTTAAAAGAATTTTATGCAGATAATATTTCATTGTACTTGAAAAAACATTAAATTATGAAGTCCCACGTACTTAAAGGTACATTTACCTTTAAGTTCTTTTCTTGGCATCTTTCAATAAATGTTAATTAGAAGAAGTGAGATTACATAGATGTTAATTAGAGGAAGTGGGAAACATACATTATTTGTATATATATTTATACACATATTTGTATATATAAACATACATACATTTGTATATATATATATCAATATATTATATAACTAACAAGCAAAATTTAAAAAGCTAAAATTGTAAATAGCACTTCTTTATTTATGCTTAATTAATCCGAGTAGAAATCAATCAGAATATACAAAAGTGCAAGCAGAGGATAAACATACAGAAATATCTGTCAGTAGATGCCTGTAAAACATTGAAAATAATTCTATGAATTAAAAAAAACATAGCAAGCAACAAACTATTTGTAGTCAATGTCTTATAATTGTTTAGCAGTTATTTTTTAAAAGTTTATCTGCTTTAACATAAATCCTAGTTATCAGTAAATGGCAAAGCGACAGAAAGAGTATATTAAAAAATAGCACTGAAAATAATACTTTGGAAATCTCTTTAATCTAAATACCCTCTCCTCTCTAATATGCAATAACATAAGCAAAGTCACAGTTTTTAAAAATTAGTTGGAATTGTTTCACCATTTATTTTAGAAGTAGTTTCTTGATTCATAATGTACAGGCATTTGGATGTATTTAACCAAAATTAAATTTTCAAAGATATGTCCTTCAAAAGGGTTAAAAAAAAAACCTCAAATTGCTTGTCAACTACATTTAAGTGAAAAATATTTTTGCCCAGAAGCTTCCGTTTTATGACCTTACTTGAATATCTGCACTTCATGCTATGTAAATAGAGCCTTTTTTGTGCTATTTCCCTAAATATTCTCTGCATTAGCCCAATCTGGAATCCTAGAAACAGGCTACTTCATGATGTTCTCTTTCCTTCTTTTTGAGCAAATAGCTTTTAATTGTCAGGGAGCAATAATTCAAGAGTGGATGCTATTGAACATTTGACACCAGCATATTTTGCAACTTGGGTCATCGCTTCCTGACTCCAGAATTTTAATGAAAGCCTTCTTATTAAATCACTTAAACATGGCCCCACCTCACCTTGGCCCACGCTGTGTGTGGACCTGGCTGGTAGGATCATGGCCTTCCAGTAGAGAAAGCTGATCCTAAGAAGTCCCAAGAAGAAGGAAATCGCATTTGGGATCCAGGCCCATTTGTCACCTGGAGAAAGGGCTGTGCATTTATGATTTTGCAGAATAAAGCTGATGGACACCTTTAAAAGGATGCAACTATGTTTGGAGAAAGATGAACATGGAGATGGAGAAGACACCCAATTTTAATCATAATTCTTTTTCCAGGTTGCTGACACACCAATGAGATGGGCTGTTTGTTTATATTTTCACAGGCAAATGAGATAGGTGGATTTCTCTTCAGCCAGCAAAGCCCAGAAGAAAGAAGGGAAGCTGATGCCTGACCTGACCCTGTCTTGCTACTGAAGTTATCTAAAACGTCAAGAAGACCTCGCAGATTCCTAAGAATGGTGATCGCTACCTGCTGAGATATTTCTTCCATTGCTGATGCTGTCAAAGGGACACTCTGGGACTCTATCATAACTGAACATTTTGTGCAGTGGCAAGTGAACTCACATCAGCTTTGGGTCACTCAGGCAAAGGTCGATGATGAACTGGGGGGAAAGTAGTGGAGCTGCAGCAGACTGTCCAATGGTTGTGAGATCAAATCATGGACCTGCAATTTTGTATAACCCCTCACCCATATAATAAGACATTCTATGATTGGGATTTGATTAGGAAACATTTGCCAGGGTTTAAGGTAAACATTTCATCAGATGTTGATCAGCTTAAGAAGGATATTTTCTATACATTCAAAGACAGACTCGAGGCATCTCCTGGCTCTGATATGATTAAGCAATTGGTGAATGGCATGGAAGGGTTGGATCCTCGAGCTTGGGCTGAAAGTATTTCGCATAGCTTAAGTCCTTGTCTGACTTCTATAGGCAGCTAAGAGATATGAAGAGAGACCATGTTGCTTCTGTGACACTATTAAATCTTAAATGCAATGCAGAAGGGGAAAATATGGGATACTAACACTGAGGGAAATAGAACTGGGACTTATTCCCTGACTAGTACGGAGGGAATAGAGATACATATTTTTGTTTAATTTTATTTTAGAAGAGTAAAATTTCAGATGAAGATTGAATATGCAATAATGATATTTAAATTAATTGTTAATGTTATTTTCTTTTGACAGTGCTAACTACAAAATTATTAACATTATTTGAATTGATCATTAGATGTATGGAGAGTAGGAATGGTATCAATATAAAATAAAAAAATTTCCCATTGGATTAGAAAAAAAATAGAATCTAACATTTGAAGTTAGGATTATTAAGTAATATATTAATGTTGAAAACCTGAATATTTTATTGAAGAGATTTCCAATTTTTGACAATTATTTATCATATCCGTTGTCCAGGAAATATGATTATATTTGTAGAGTTACCCTGTGAAGTAGTCATGATGATTTTTCACCCAAGGCAAAGTGCCTTGACTTCTGTTATATTCCATGATAAAGAAAAGGAAAACTCTACATTGGAGTGATAAAAAGAAAATTAGCACCTAGGGCTAATCAATGACACTATTAAAAGAAAATCCTTATGCTCTGAGAAGATAATCCATAGGATTCTTTATCAGAAGTTAACAAGGATCTCCGTAAGGGAAGCCAGAAACAGATAAAAAACAAAGATCACCAGCCTGTGTGACCACGATGTGTCAAAGGGTGGTAACAGGCATCAAAGAACAAAAAATCATAGCATTGTAAATGAGGAGGAGCAGAGTAGAGATCCAAAGCCCATCTGAAGGCAACTGGACATCCCCTAACAGAAGGGTCTCTGGCAGGAGACAAGCCAGTCAGGGTGCAGGGTAGCAATGATGAGACATACAACTTTCCTCTAGTTCTTAAATGCTTCCTCCCACCCACTATCATGATCCCAATCTACCTTACAAATGCAGCTAGACCAGAGCATGTACACGGGTACAGATA
>NW_022103915.1:79527655-79545078 GCF_000313985.2 Echinops telfairi | reverse complement strand
CACAGAAGATATGGATACTACAGCAAAGTGTGGTGAAGAAATAAGATGGTGCCAGGCTGTCAGAACAATGGTTCTCAACCTTCCTAATACCAAGGTCCTTTAATACAGGTTCTCATGTTGGGATGACCACAACCGTAAAATTATTTTCATTGCTACTTCATAACTATAATTTTGCTACTGATACGAATCATAATATAAATAGCTGTTATGCAGGATGTATTTTAACTGTTACAAATTGAACATAGTTAAAGCATAGTGATTAATCACAAAAACAATATGTCATTATATATTGTGAAATATTTATGTCTAATTAAAAATAAATGAAATTTTGTCTTCGAGTATTGTGTAGCATGGGTAACAGTTTTAATATAACAACAGTAAACTACATTGCTACATTTGGGGATAGTATGTGCTGAGATAGCTTCTTTCTCACCAAATCAGAAATTCTCAGGGCAGTCTTTGCAAGAGCACAATGAAGATCATCTTCCACAACAAGTCTACTTCTGTATTTAGACTTTATAACAACAAGCTGGAAAACCATGTTTCACAAAGATAAGTTGTTGGAAATGGAAGAAAAAGGTGAAACAGTCTCAGACAGAACAGGATATGACTGCAAACACTTGATGCCGAATTTTGTAACTGGCATTGTAGAAAAATCCGTTCTCGCTGCATCACTGATAATAAGTTCAGTGAACGCCTCTTGTGCTGTCTCAGGAACATCTTCAACTTGGACTGTGAATGGGCTCTGGCAAGTGCAAATGGGGTGTCAGGTAGATTTGGAAAATATGATGAAATTTCATCTGCAAGCATGTGCAAATGTTCTTTCACAGAAATTATAATATTTTGTCTGATTCAAGGTCATGTTCCTCAAAGAAAGCAACTGAGGTAGGCAACATGTAAATTTTATTTTTAGCTAATATTTTTGCCAAATCTGTAGTTTTGCCAAATCTGAATCCAACTCGTTGCACAGTTGCAAAAACAGTTGACTATTTAAAGTGCTTCCCTTTAAAAAATTGACATTACTTATGATGCTTTTCATTACTTCTTGTAACTCTTGTGACAGCATCTTCATTGCTAATATTTGTCGATGAATCATACAGATAATTCTGATCACTTTTGGTGGCTGATTCAGTACCAAACATTGAAATCCAGATGGACATCCTAGCATAGCTGGAGCACCATCTGTGCAAACACCACAAACCTTTTCCCAAGAGATCGTATGCTCTTTCAGAAATGAACCAACTGTGTCAAATACATCACGTATAGTAGCTATTGTTTCAAGAGGTTTGCAAAAAAAGAGACTCACCTTTAAAGTCACCATCATTAATGTACCTCACATAAACCAGTAACTGTGAACAGTTTGCAACGTCTGTAGATTCATCAAGCTGGATGCTAAATATTGGAAGCGGAGCAGATTTAATTTCCTGGATTACTTCATCAAGCATATCAGCAGACATGTCATCTATTCTTCTGAAGACAGTGTCGTTAGATAAGGAAATTGCACTGAATTTCATAACAATTTCATCTCCAATCAGAACTGGAACAATGTCTTTGGCCACTGGCAACAGTAATCTTCACCGATGGTGTGAGGTTTCATAGCTCTGGTGATTCTGAATGCCACCAAATATGATCCTTCAACAGCTGCTACGTTTTTCTTGTGGTACTTGCCACCAGTGTCAAGTCTGGCTTTCTTGAGTCCATCGCTTTGCTTCTAAAATAGTTGGCATCCTTGCCAGCAAAGCGGGGATACTTGTTTTCAAAATGGGGTTTTAGTTTGTTCAGCTTCATAGATTTGGCTGATAGAACTTCACAACAAATAACACATTTTGGTTTCTCAATTCCTACAGTAATTACTGAGGTAAAACCATAATGTAAAAATATCCTCACTATATTTTCTTTTCTTTACGTTCTTCTCTACATGAACCATTGTCATGAGACGACTTACTAATGAAAATAATATATAGCAATAGCTTTAATAATACAAAAGGTGATACATGGCATAGTTCAGTCAATAAAGTTCATTAAAGTTTTCTATGATTTACCATTCTCTTTATTGTTGTTGTTTTTTTACATACCTGTTACTGTCACAAGGGGACAGTATTCACATCAACAACAGGTGAATATAAAAAGACAGATCAGCATCCAGATTAAGTTCCCATGGTACAGATTTTTTTGCTGTAGTTGATGATTTTACAGTACTTGATTTTACATTTACCCAGTAATTATAATTCATGAAGTGTCCTTTTATCTCTAATACTGCTGATTTCAACACTGTAGCTGGTTTCAACACAGTAATACTTTGTACACAGTAGCTGCTCTCTACACATGTGGGGCTGGTCTGCATAAGTACATTATGGCACCAACCCTGTCACATACACCTGTATTTATATGGGGTGTATGTCATGAGGTTGGCGCGATGATGTCACCACGCCGTGTACTCGTATGTGGGCATATCTGCCTGTGGGCGGACCAGACTGGAGCAAGATAGAGGAGCAGTGTCTTGGTTCCTAAGACCATTGGCAATATGTGCTTTCTGCTGGTCTTAGGCAACCCCTGTGAAAGGGTCCTTTGACCCCCAAAGGGGTTGCAACACACAGGTTGAGAACCACTGTAATAGAATTACATCTGGGGTTAAAGGCTTGTTTTCAAACTAGTAGCTATTTAAGTGAGCGGTCAACTAAGTCCATATGGAAGAAGCACATCAACATCAGTGACCCAAGCATTGAAAATTTTATAATCCCAAACAGAATGAGGGACTAGTATCAGAGCTTAAATTGTGAGATTCTGGTTTACAGAAGGCTATGGATGTCAGTGGAAGCCCGAGAAATATTTGTGAGGTCTGCACAGGAAATAAACCTCCAGTGATTTCCTTCCGTCAATAATGGAAGGATAGAAACAAGCTGGTTCCCAAACAGTGCTTTCGCGAGATGACTATAGGAAATCAAAATGAGAAACCTGACTTGGATGGCTAAAACCTTGTCAGTTGATCCCCCTCTGATTCACATTGGGCATGATCTGGTTTTCAACATTTTCTGTGTTTAAAAATTTTTTTCTTCATATCAGATTTTATCTCTGATTATTTTATCATTGGGGGCAGCCCTCCTGAATTGTTGTTATATGTTTTTCTGTTTTTCAATATATGAAACCCATGATGATGAACTTTTAGAGATAATAAGCAGAATAAGGATTTCCAAGTGGGACCAGGAGGATGGGCTGTTGGGTAAAGGGAAACTGATATCAAAGAGTACAAGAAGAAGAAAATGTTTTGAAACTGATGTGGTAGCAGTTGTACAACACTGCTTAAGGATGACAGTGGCCCACACACATTTGGGTGCCTCAACGCAAAGCTTGTTCCTTGATATATTTGACCTGCTGATTCTGAAAATGGCACTTATTTTCTCCCAGTTTTCCTGTAGTTTTTGAGATACAGAGCATACACTGCTCTTCACTTTGTGCACCTATAAAAAGTCAGGATAATTTAATCTAGTGTAAGGTAGCCTGAGACAGAGGAAATGCACACTAGCTTTTTTTAAAAAGTAGCTTGTGTTGTACTAAATATTTAGGTCATATTATACTTCATGGGGTGTCCTTTGAGCCAAAGGTATGTTTAAATAATGCAAATTACATGACCTTGGAATTCTCCCCAAGAATTATGGCACCTTTATTAGGAACTGAATCCAGGCAATTCCAATTTGTTATCTTAAAAATGGGCCAAAAATAAGTTACTATAAATAAAGAAAAAGCCCTGATGGCACAATGGGTTATGTATTTGACTGGTAACCACCAAGTCAGCTCTTCGAGTTCACCGACAAGAGAAAGATGAGACTTTCTCTTCCTATGAAGATTCACACGCTCAGAAATTCACAGGGAAAGTTCCACTGTGTCCCATAGGGTTTCTATGAGTTGTGATTGAATGACTCATGTTGTGTGTGGTACCGTAAATAGAGATTCAAATGTTCTGATACCCAACAGGGTCTGTCAGAGTTTGAGAACTGCTTTAAAAAATTAAAATGTTCCCGTCTTGTTATAAGATGGCTCAACTTCTCCCCATGTGCACAGAACAGCTTCCCTTGAAGGTTCCTTAATACTTAACTTTCTTTCAACTATGTCTCACCTTTTTTCTTATCCTATAATTTGTGGGTCTGAACTCATCTAATATTCAAGACTAGTATGATAAATAAATTAATTAGTACAATTTAGTAGCTGAAAATATAGTGGAACACCATTTCTAGGAAATCAGAGCATATGCGGTCTATTCAATGCAAATAACTGAATCAGCACCCTAAATATCCAGGAACAGGCTTAAAAATGAAAACACTAAGGGGGAATAAAAAATGCTGTTGGGCTGTGCTATTTTTACTTTAAGGATTGTAAACAAAAAAGCTTAAGAAAAACTATCACATCACGTAAAACCCAGAGAGAGAAAAACATTTTTTCCCATTGAACAAATTAGGATGAATTTGTTTTACACAGTTATCAATGATTTTATTGAAAATGAAATATTCTTTAGAAAACTAACCTAGTTTTTTTGGGTGTTGTTGCTAAAAACAAGTTATATATATTTACTTTGGGAAATTTTGCTGTTGTCTGTTCACATTATACATTATGACCTTGGTGTTACATTTTTTCCTGTCACAGCACCAGGAAAACTTGGTGCATAGTTGAATTTTTCTCAGAAGTAATGTTTTATTAAAATAAATTTAGATTATTGGATCCTCTATTATATAAAAATCCCCCAAGAAGAGTCCACATGAGTTGCCCTAAGTCTGAATCTACTAACAATAACTAACAATGACAATGCTATCATTATAAGACTTCTAAAATGTATCCCTCTATTCTAAAGACACTCCACTGAGTAAACATGACACTTGAACATCAACTGATATCCACTTACCCTGTGCCTTCTGACATCAAGAGCATAATGTCTGGGATGGAATCGTACATTTGAAAGGGTATGCTCAATGTTGTACAGATGAGAACTCCATTCAAATGTGCCTTCATGCTTGCCTTGCGGTAGCAGACACAGAAGCAAATGAGCCAACCGAAGTGCCTTCATAGATGCTGACCTCTGGAGGGTTTTCCCCTCTGCAATTTTGCCAATTTAATGTTATAAAAATATTTTGCTTTCCGTTTCTTGAAATCCTTGCCATGAGCCCATCTCAGGTGGGAAGCAGCATTCATTAATCTATATCTCTCCAGCTATAGTAAGCTTAATCTATTTGTGTATTTGTATGTCATTGCTGTCAGCTTATAAATGGCTGAATCATTGGTGCAGGTCTTTATCGTGACAAATGATGAAAATGAAGCGGAGAGCACAAATATCATTTAGTAACAGAAAAAAAGAATGTTGCTGGGATTATTTTCCTTCCAAGACCTTCATGTAAGACCACAGACAATCCTTGAGTTTCATAGCCCTGAAGCTTGTAGCAAATCCATTTGATTACCACCATCAAGAATACAAATAAAAAGTTCATTGAAAGTTTGGGTTTATGGTTATAGAATTAATCTGATCTGAAATATCCTATCAATTTCTAATGAGCATGCCTCCCTTAAATCTTTCTCATAGTCTTTATTATGCTCCATAAAGCATCAAAGCTGAGAGCGACCAGCTGGTGTAGCCACAGGCATCACAGCTTGGTTTGCCTGACTTGTTGGTTATTCACTGTTTCTACAGGCAATGTGCTCCGTAACCTAACAAGACCCGGCAGGAGTCAATAGCAGACCAAAGTCCACCTGAAAACTTTTATTTTCTGTTTTAAATTAAAATGGCAAAAGTTCTTATTTTTTGTCCACTTCAGCTCTATAATCAAGCCTACACAGATCTGGGAAATGGAATATGTTTTATGGGAGTTACCATTTGTTTGTAGACTATTAGGCTTGCCCGAACTCACTCTCTGAGAACTCAAGATGACTTAGGTGAAAGCAGATTAAGGAAGCAAACTGAAAAAAGTAATATCCCTAGTTTACATCATAATTTATTTTATATAACAATCCTAGAGTTGCACTAAGCCGTGCAAAATTGACTCAGTCTAACAAAACTACTTCCCATTGGGATATTTAAAGAGTATTAATTATTAAATATTATTAATGTGCATATGGCAATTGGACATCACACACTTGTTTGTATTTGATACACAGTTAGATGTTTTCAAAGGCACATGTTTTGCATGAGTAAAATCCTGCTTGACTTTCTTTGACTTTCAAAGAAAACTTGGTGTGCTAAAAGAACTCTGGATTAATTTGTTTTCAATTAGGATTGCTGACCCTAAATACATAAAAGTTCCAATATTAAATTTACTTTGGAAACCAAAAGTAAAAATGGTCTGTTGTGAAATAATTGAATACATTTTTTAATGATAATGATTACTCTTCAGAAATTAGGTTTTAATTGTGCTTCAACTATTTCCAAATAGTTTTTACTATTATGGAAAAGGAATATAGAAGGATAATAGATATCTAATAAACATAGATAATATTGACAATTTTCATAAAGTATGTATTTAATCTTTGAATTATTTAAATATTCTAAGCAGTTTTGTATTAGACATAGGAATTAAGAAAAAAATTACTGATATACAGTAATAAATATATATGTTGGTTATAGTCTAACTAAAACATAGCTTTATTATTCAAACAATCTTTGTGTTGTTTCTATTGTTTATATTTATAATAAAGAAATTAAGATTTAGATCTAGAAATAACCAATAATTATAACCTTACTAATTTAAATTTCTGCACTAATTAGGCAAATATTGGCTTATATTCATATAAACTATTATGAGATATATATAATGTAAAGGTATATGAATGCAAAATATGCAAAAGTTTTACAATAAGTATCTGTTTAATTCTGTGTAAGCGTATTATTTTAAATTTACTAATTTTATAAAGCTAGTTTTAAAGCAGAAGTACATTTTATATAGGATTACAAAACTTTTTGTAAAAGTAAAAATTTTGAAAACATTGAAGAAATAATGAAGTCAAAGATAAAGTCAAAGAACTGAATAGAAAATTTCAAATGGCAGTTTAAGAAGACAAATAAAGTATTAGACTGAAATGTGGAAAGACTCAAACTGAAAGAACTCAAGAAAAGTCAAGCCCTGAGTTGCAAAATTAAAAGATTCTATAGACAACATATTGAATGATGCCATAAGCATCAAGAGAAGATGGACAGAATACACAGAGTCACTGTGCTAAAAAGAATTATTCGACATTACACCCTTTCAGGAGGTAGCTTATGAGCAAGAACCTATGGTACTAAAGGAAGCAGTCCAAGTTACACTGAAAACATTCACCAAAAATATGGTTTCAGGAATTGATGGAATACTGATAGAAATGCTTCAACAAATGGACTATTTAATGGAAATACTCATCTATGCCAGGAAATTTGGAAGACAATTGCTTAGCAAACTGACTGGAAGAGTTCCATATTTTTACCAATTCCAAAGGAATATTACTCAATAGAATGTTCAGATTATAGAAAACAGCATTAATGTCCCATACAAGTAAAATTTTGCTGAAGATCATTCTACAATGGTTGCAGCAGTACATTGCTAGGAAGCAGCCAAGTAGCATCAGGTCCTGACCAGATTCAGAAGAGGACATGGAACAAGGGAGTGCTGAGGTAGATACATCTTGAGTGAAAGCAGAAAGATGTTTAGTTGTGTTTTATATTTAAGACAAAACATTTGACTGTGAAAATTATAGCAAACTCTGGATAGTCTAGAAAAATGGGAACTCCAGAAAACTTCACTGTGTTCATGCAGAAAGTATACATGGAGCAAGAAGCAGTTGTGCAAACAAACCAAGGGAAGACTACATTGTTAAAAATCAGGAAATACGTGCATCAGGATTATATCCTCTCAGCACACTTATTCAATCTGTATGCCGAACAATAGGCAGAGATGCTGAGTTCTATGAAGAGTGTGGCATCAGGATTGGAGGAGGGCTTATAAACAACCTGCAGTATGCAGATGACACAACCTTGCAGGCTGAAAGTGAGGAGAATTTGAAGCACTTGATGATGAACCTCAGGGATTACAGCCTTGAATATGGATTACAACCCATTGTAAAGAAAACAAAATCCTCACAACCGGACCCAGAAATAGCATCATAATAAGTGGAGATAAGATTGAAGCTGTCAAGGACCGAAGTTGTCTTGCTTGGACCTACAATCAATGCTCATGGAAGCTGCAGTCAAGAGATCAAATTATATAATGCATTTGGTGAATCAGCTGCACAAATCCTCTTTAAAGTGTTGGAAAGCAAAGGTGTTATAAAGTGTTGTAAATCACGGGTGTTACTCTGAGTACTAGAGTGTGCCTAACTACTCAGGCCTTTCGATTGCCTCATATGCATGTGGAAAAGGGCATATTGAATAAAGAGGATCGGAGAAGAATTGATGTTTTTCCATTATGGTGTTGGAGATGAATATTAAAAGTAGAATAGGCTGCCAAAAGAACAAATAAATCTGTCTCAGAAGAAGTACAGCCAGAATGTTCCTTTAGAGCAGTGGTTCTCAACCTTCCTATAGCTTGGATCCTTTAATACAGTTCCTCATGTTGTGGTGACCTCCAACCACTGGAAATATGTGTTTTCCTATGGTTTTTGGTAACCCCTGTGAAAGGGTCATTTGACCCCCAAAGGGGTTGAGACCCACAGGTTGAGAACTGCTTCTTTAAAGGCAAGGACAGTGAGAATACTCAAGTACTTTGAACCTCAGGAGAGCCCAATCCCCGGAGAGGACATCATGCTTAATAAATAGAGGAAACAAAGAGCAAAAAAGAGGAAAGGTATAGGTTGTGTCATCTGCATATTGCAGGTTGTTTATAAGCCTATCTCCAATCCTGATGTCACATTCTTCCTATAATCCAGCAATTCTGATTATTTGCTCAGCATATAGCTTGAATAAGTATGGTGAGAGGATACAACATGATGCACACTTTTCTGATTTTAAACAATGTAGTATTCCCTTTGTCTGTTCACACATTTTCCCTTGATCTATGCACAAGTTATGTATGAGCACGATGAAATTTTCCAGAATTCCTATTCTTCTGAAGGTTATCCACAGTTTTTAAGATCAACACAATCGAATATTAGGATCTACACAATCCAACGCACTAAATTCTGATGCTTATTACTATTTTGAGGAATCAGAATCTTTCTTGAATTCCTCATATTGAGAGGGTATGGAGGTCACATCTAATCTCCGCCAACTCCCAAGACTGATTGCCACACAGCCAAAGTCCCACATGCCTCTGTTCTCCATCCTATTCTCCCCAACTCTCTCTCCCATGGCACTCTAGTTCTGTGGCTGGGCTTGATGATCCATTGCCAAGGCCACACAGCACTCACAGATAAAGCTAATGATGATGTGGGTTATTAAGGAAGTTCATGGGTTGCAGAGCAGTAGAGAAATGGTCCAGATGCAGTTTTTATTTCACAAAAAGGTCTTTTGTTGGCCTCTCTCTGGCCTTCAGTCACTCTTCCTGGCCTCTACTCTGTTCAGAAAATGTTAAAGCTCTTTTATGGCTGCCAGTACATGCTCAAAGACCTCCCACTCAGATATAAGCCATAACCCCAAGTCACTCAGCTCTAGTTCTGTTGGCCAATGAGATAACGTTTATTGTACCAACCTGGCAAATAAACACCTGTGGGGTTAATTGAAGGGCAGAGAGATAAATGGCACAGTGAGTCTCACCTTTCTAGTTTTCGGGTCTTTTGTTTTCTGTCGGTCAGATCCGGGTGCAGCTGCCTTAACCAGTTCCCTGCTTCAGCTTGCAAGGCTCAAGACATCTCTGAGGAGAAGCCACATGGGCCTACCCTGATGCAGCCCACCTGCCAGCGCTGAGATGCTTACACTCTCACTGATTCGGCTTTCCTCCTGCAGTCGGCATCATGGCGTGTGTTTTGTGAGATGGAGGAGGACTTTGTGGATTGATGTCGGATATATGGGCGAATGTTGGACTTGTGGGCTAGGGCAACACTGGGTTGGGGTGTTTTCTTGATGTGCACTTACCCTTTATATAAAATTCATAAGTTTTGATGAGCTTCTGTGGATTTGTTTCTCTAATGTACCCAGACTAACACATTCAACAAAGCCATCTTCCTTAAAATCTGCCCAAATGTACCCCACTTCATAAGCCAGTATCTTGCTCCAAAGCATTTTTTCCCCACTTCTTCTGTGGACAAGGAAATCCACTATCACAAGCTCTGGCTTGTAATTCTGCTGCTGCTGCTTCTCTGTTCTTCCTCTAGTGTTTTCTGGAAAAAGATATTTAATGTGCAAGGATCTCAGGTTCCAAAAGATGTGCTGGGCTCCTGGCTTTTCTCTCTTACTGATAGTAAAATCCCCTTTCCTGTTTCTGAGTTGCATCATTTTATTCCAAGCAGATGGCTAGCATAATCGTGTTATAATCACTCACAAGTAAATGATATAATCCAATCTGTATCTTCACCTACCTTCTTATCCAGACCCATCAGGAAAACAAAGGTTGTTTGGTGGGAATAACAAAGGTTATGTCTTCAACAACCACATGGAAGTAATTCACTGCATTGCAGCCAGAAAAGTTCTCTGGGGTTTCATTCTCTGAGTTGCATGATCAAATCTAGCTACAAGTGAAAGTATGAAATATATTTTCATGACATTCATTTCTTGCTGGATAAAAGAAAGGGTTCCTTTAATCACAAAATACCAGAATGGACAGAGCATAAAAAGCAATATGACATGCCATAAATCTTTCATTTTAATAGAATTATTTTAGGAACATATTTCATAACCCAAAAAATGATGGAATGAGAAAAGTGTAGAAATGTCTTCCATCTCCTAAATAAGTTTAATTATTCTTATTTTTTGAATATCAAAAAGTACTATGTCCTCAAAAAATACTTTAGTTCAACACAAACCTTTTTTATGGTTAGTTTTGTTAGCTTTCCCAAGTGATATTAGCAGTTTATTTTGTAGAATGTTAAGGAAACAACTATATACATACCAGGCCACAAACAGGAGTGTTTGTGAAGGAAACAAAAAGGAAAACTGTACTATGTACAATGATTAGTAAAAATCTCAATTGTTAAGGTACTACTTTAAATCTATTTGCTATAACTTCAATTTTTCTTAATGTTTAAATCTTATTTATTTCACTTAAAAATATACAGCTATATGGATATAAGTCAGGGTCAAAGTGACAATAAAAGCCTTTCGTGCCTGATGGAATGAACAAACATGTTTCTGATTTATGCTTCCATATCATCTGCCAAGCTGGCAGCATAATTCCCAATCCTCTCAGCAAAAAAAAAAAAAAGTCTTTCATTTGAAGCAAGCTTCTGTTATGTGGTCTTTTTCCCCCTGGCAGATGATGTGTTAAAAATGTACTATCTGGGAGACAGACCAGAGGCAGGTGCACAGGTTTTGATGTGGAAGGCTTGGCAGGTGTGACGCAGAATGGAAAATATTCTCCTCAGAGGGACCCGTAGGGATCAGATGTTCATGAGGAAGACAATGCTCAAATTATTCCAACATGCATGTAATTATTTCTTAGCGTGGTACTGTGACCTTGCTATAATTTCCACACCAGAAAATACATTTAAGCCATGTTAACAGCACCTGAATTAACGATGTTTCTGATCTGTAAAAATATTTACTCATATATCTAATATTTTGCTGTGCTTATAATATGGAAAGGTATTTTCAGTGGCCTCATATGTATGTGAAAGCGAGAGAATAAATAGGAAGATCATACAAGATCTGATGCCTTTGAATTACAGAGTTGGCAAAGAATAGTTAACATACATACCATGGGCTCCTTCAAGAACAAACAAATCTCTCCTGGAAGAAGGATCTCTAGAATGCTCCAGATAAGATGGCAGGCATTGATCTCCGGCTCTGTGGACATGTTATCAGCAGGAACAGGTCCCTGGAGAAGGACATCATGCTTGATAGAGGATGAGGCACAAAGAGAAAGACCCTCAAAGAGGTGGAAGGACATAGTGGCTGCCACAATGGGCTCAAACAGAGCAGCAGTCATGAGAACGGCACAGCGCCAGGGAGCGTGTTGTTGTGTTGTACACAGGGTGGCTGTGTGTCAAAACCAACTCCAGGGCATGTAGCAATTATTGAGATGACAAAATTAGTGTCTTGATTCAAAAAAGAACACAGTTGTTAACAACGCCTAACTTTGTATTCAAATTTAGCTTTAACTGTATTTCTAAGCACTTAGTAGCATTGTGTCCTTTTGTTCACTTTATTTTCCTTTCTCAAGCACATGTCTTTTGTACAAAACTTCCCTTTTTGCCTATAGACTCAGTTTATCCCAATTTTATACTTCATCTTTCTTCAGGTGCCATATTATTTCCACTTAGGGGCTTGTGCATGTTGATAGCATGTCACATAAGGACTCAGTATGTATTCTATAATAAATAAGTTAATAATTTTAAAATAACATTCACCATGCTACAAGGTAAGCACTGCTCCTTTTTTTCCTTTATAAATTAAATTCATCATAGTGTCCTGAGGTGTGTTCAGCATTGAAATTACATAACAAAACCCGAGTAAAAATTCATCATGAGCTACATATGTCCTCATTGATATTTACTGAAATAACTACAACAGATGTATAATATTGACCATAGTTAAAGTTACAGGCATACATTGGCAACAAATTTTAATGTTTGTTAATAAATATTTTGTAAAGAAATGGTTGACACATGGCCTTATTAAAATGCAAAGCACAGGTTTGCTCCTTCTGATTGATATTGATTTTTTTCTCAAACGTGAGCGAATATTTGTGAGTTACATTTTGAAAGTACATTAATACACACTTATACTGTATCTTAATATCACATTGTTTATTTTCTATTAAAAAGGCAAATAATTCCCCTCTGATATTGAAAATGCTTTTATCTGTTAACTCCTTAAGATTAGCACTAGTAATTTTGAAACTATTCATATATTTCTAATAAACAACATCTATTAGGATGTTTTTCCAAAAAGTTATTTATCTAAAATTTAAATACAATTAAGAAATTATTTTTCTCACTTAAAATAATTAATAGCTCATATTTATGTTATTTCCTATGCACCTTCTTGTATATCATGAATATTGTCATTAAACAAGTTTTTGTATTGTTTTGCATAAACATTTTGCAAATCAAAATGTATTACCTAACTTTCCAATTTTAAAGACAGAAAAACTCTCTTTTTTTTCCACTGTGGAAGTTTTACTTTCCAATACAAAAAACAAAATTATCATGCTAAACTATCAAATATGCTAGTCTGTAAAAATTTTACATTACAATAAGCAAAGTTAAGGCTTGCACATTCAAATCTGGTCAAGGTTCAGATAGATGAACAGTTAAAGTTCTTCCACTTTGCTAAATTTTAGTCTACTTTTCTATTTATAATCAGGTTTAGAATGCTTTGTTGTTCTCTTATACTTACACTTTCAGTATCCTACTTCTTTTTCTTACAAGTTTTTCTCTTTTATAAGGCCCAAATAGTGATAGAGAAGAACTAACATCATAATTTTCCTGTTTTCTCACATTTACTTCAGTTTTAGTTTATGTCTGTCTGTCTTTTATCATGTTTTGCATAACCTGTCAATGGTTCCAAATGAACTGATGTTTCCTTTATTGCTGCTCATAGTGACAAAGCAAAACTGCTCCCTAAGGCTTCCAGGAGTAAAATCTCTCCAGCAGGTGACAGCCGCATCTTTCCCTCAAAGAGCAGCTGGTGGGTTTAGAACACTGATTTTGCAATTACAGCCCAGTACTTAATCTACAGAGTCACCAGGGAGGATCCGAAGTGCCCATTTATTAAAAGCGTATGGAAAATCCAACCTTTTTCCATTGGTCTAGTCTAGTGGTCTACTCAAAAAGAAAAATTTCAACTTCTATAACATTACTATTTTTATGTTCTAAAGTCAACACCTGACTGCTTAGTACGAGTGTTAATTGTAATCCATAGATGTACCAGTAGATGTACTTTCATTAAAAGCTAGTAATCATTGAGTAGTATTTAACAAGACACTTGTGGAGGGCACGTTCTTTCTTTTAAAAACATTTTAATGAGGGCTCCTACAGCTCTTGTAACAATCCATGCATCAATGGTATCAAGCACATTTGTACCTATGTTGCCATCACTATTTTCTAGACATTAATTTCTATTGAGCACTTGATGTCAGCTCCCACCCCAACACCTTCATGGCCTCACTGATCCCAGCTTTCAGGTATTCTGCAATCCCCTCCATTTGTGAGTGAGCTGCAGTTAGTGATTTCTTTCTAAAATAGAACTTTAAAAATAAAAATAACTAGATGCTATTTCCAATCTTAGGTTGAGAAAAGACTGACTATTCTCTTTCTTAACTTCTCTTGTTCTCTCTGTTGAAAGCCAGTCATGATCAATTCTGTGTTGAAGTTCATGTAGAACAGCACTGAAGTCAGTCTCTGGTCAATAGTGAGTAGCTTAAAAACCAAGAACAAACGCCCTGCCATTGAGTCATCGTGGACACACAGTGAACCCCGTGGGTTTCTGACACTAACTGTTTAGGAGAGTAGAAAGCCCAGCCTTTCTCCCACTGTGATGGTGGTGATTTTGAACCACCAAGCACGCAGCTAGCCACTATACACCACCAGAGCTCCTCAGTGAGGAACTGAAGACTTTAGCAATTAAAATAACAAAACAAAACTCAAACTCACAGCTATGCAGTCAATTCGGATTCAAAGTGACCCTGTAGGGTAGCTCAGAGCTGCCGGTTTTGATTTCTGAGGCTGTAAATGTTTTGGGGAACAGGAAACTTCTCTTTCTCCCACTGGTGGTTTCAAACTTCAAACCTTACAGTTACTGGCCCCAAATATATTTCACGAAACACCACCAGGGCTCCTTTAAGATGACTACTAAAGGGATATAAGAATCTAACACATCCGTTTATTGACAAAGAAATAGCTCAATTTTGTTTTGTTTAAATTGCTTTAAAGTCATGCAGTTAACTTGTGGGAATATAAATTTGTATATGAAAACGTTTACTTGCCTGTTCTGTTTAAGGAATTTTATTTTAAGAACATTTTTAGGTTTGCAGAAATACTACATAGATTGAGTTTCAGAGTTCCTAAACTCACTCTTTCTCTTTGCCCACGGTATTAGGATCTTATATCGATGTGATGCATCTGTTACAATTGATGAGGCAATATTGATACACTATTATTAACTGAAGTCTACATTTTATTCAGGTTAACTCTGTTGTAGAAGTCTATGGGTTTTGGGCAACACAAAATGTTGTGTATCTATCATTACAGTAGCACACATAACAATATCACTGCTTTAAAATACCCTGCCTTCCACCTGTTGATCCCCCCTCTCCCCATCACCATCTCCCTAACTCCTTGCCAGTACTATTCCTTCTACCGGTTTTATAGTTTTGCCCTTTCTACACTGTCAGAATGTCTTTGACATAATGTAGGACTCTAGTTTAGCCTTACCAGACTAACTTCTTTCACTGCATAGCAATACAGTTAAGATTTTCCCACGACTTATTGTTGTGTGGCTATTTCTATCATTTTCAGATTTTCATTGTTCTAGTGTAATAGACTATTTCAGATGAACATTTAAATTATTCTACATTAATACTTTCAATCATATTATTAACTCACTCACCTTAAAAAGAACAAAGAAACAAACAACAACAACTCCCACTGCTTTTGGAAGCATGACGCTAGGAGAATGACGAATCTATTATTACAAGTTTTTAAATGAGAGCAACAATAACAACGAAAGTAGCTTCAAAAACACTTTGAAGAATATTTCCTCAATGTATAAAGCATTTGTTGTATAGATAGTACTTTTTATATTCTCTGGTATCCATAATATCATATGCCTTATACATATATTGTGACATGCTACATGACCTGGGGTAATGGGTCTGGTGGGAACCTGGAATCTGTAGCATAATTAAGGGTAGTGTGAGAGGAGAAGAGCAAATTGATGGTTAGACACAGTAAGTCTCAGTAAGTTTCTCAAAAGCATCATATCCTATGATGCCTCCATGCCTGTGTGTGTGTGTGTGTGTGTGTGTGTGTGTGTGTAATTATTTATGCCTTTATCACTCTTGGCCCATTCTTCTTTCTACTTGCTCCTTTTTAGTCTTTCAAAGTACCATAAGCCTTTCCCGAATTCATACTCTAAATTATATGAGTAACAGAATGTAGCATAGAAGTCTGTCTATGTCATTACATTTGAAATATAGAAATATATAGATTTTTTAAATAGAATCCAAAATAGCCAATTGAATATCACTGTCCCCAGATCATGCACATTTTAAAAGGATCAGCGTATACAGAGTGGAATAGGAAATAAATTGATGAAGAAATTAGAGCTAGCTTTTATTTGCTTAGGGATCCACACTGAAGTATTGCTCTGGAATGGGTTTACTATAGGGGTAACATGCAGAACAGAAAACGGTGACAAACTGACAAAGAATCTGAGATTCTTGAGAAGACATGAGATTAGCCATTGACTCATGCCCTAAAATTACCAAGAAGCAGAGAAACACGAACTGAATGGTTTGACACAGGATCCAGCAGATGACTGCTCCATCAAATCAGTTTGTATCTCCAGCGTTTGCAGGACACGGGATTCTATGATTGCCACCACAGAATGGCCAACGAAAGAAAGCCAATGTCTATCTTAAATCCTTCCGACTAGGTCAACTGAGTGGGCTACGGGAGTTTGTCAGGGTTCTCGAATGTGATGTGCTTGAATTAAAGCACTTATACATCGAGCATAAACATTCCTCAGAGGAAAAAGAACTTGGTATCTCCCATCATCAGAAAAGGCAAAACTACTCAGCAAAGTGTCAGTTTAAGGAAGACCTTATCCTGCTCTAGTCTGTTTCCTACTGGCATTGGAGGGGCTGACGATTTAATAAGCTGGGGAAAGCAAAATGAAAAACAGAAAAGTAAACGAGACGCCCATTTCCCACAGAAAACGTTCTACCCTGAAGCAGACCGAAGCAAGGATGGAGAAAGAAATTCAAGGCTTCCTAAAATGTTGAATTTTAATTATGACATATGGCTAGTATCCTAATTTCTTAATCAGAATATTGTTCATGACTATGTTAGTCTGGGTACATTAGAGAAACAAATCCACAAAAACTCATGGATAAGAGAGAGTTTTATATAAAGGGTAAATGCACATCAAGAAAACATCCCAACCCAGTGCTTCCCAAGCCCATACGTCCAACATTAACCCATATGTCCAACACCAATGTACAAAGTCCTCCTCCATCTCACAAAACACATGCAATAATGCCAACTGCAGGAGGAAAGCCGAATCAGTGAATGTGTAAGCATCTCAGCACTGGCAGGGGTCTCCACATGGCTGCTCCAGCACCCAGGGCTGCATCGGGGTAGGTCCATGTGGCTTCTCCTCA
>NW_022103915.1:79507929-79527151 GCF_000313985.2 Echinops telfairi | reverse complement strand
TGGTAAGAGAGAAATTCATTCTAAAGAAAAGCCAGTAATAAGAAAACAGTTATGCTTCAAGGAAGTTTTCTATCAGGAATCAAGCTTGCTTGAAAACAAGAACGAAACTCTGATAAGAAGACATTTTTAGTGAAAAAAAATGCCTTTTTATTTGTCAGAATGCAGCAAAACAAGGAATTTTCAAACTATTGACAAAATATCTCTGTTGTTTGTTGTGTAAAAGTTTCCTAATGCACAGCCTTAGCCTCAAGCATTCCTCTAGCAATCGTTCTACTTGCCTGCTTAAGAAGATGCTCAAATCAGCAAGTATTCATCATTTGATTTTGTATTTAAGTTGTAGGCGTAAATATATCAGACTGGTTTTCTTGCAAAGTTTTATGAGCCATATCAAACTTACTTTGGGTCGCAATGCTACTGAAAACAACAAATGGAAAAATCAATGACACAAGGTCTTGAACATTAGAAGCAAGTGATTACACGTCTGAAACAGGCTGGATACTCAAAAATGAAACAATTTGTTAAAACAAACAAATAATGACTTGCCAAGACCACAAAGGCTATTTTATTTTGATTATTGTCTACAGGGACTCGTTATTTGGCATACATAGAGTAACATGCTGCTACAAGAAAGGTTGATCTCAAGTAAAGAATTGTTTGTTACAGAATCCCTAAAACAAGACATGCTGAGATGTAGTTGAATTGTAAGATATTATGGGTAGTACATACCTCGAAGGGACAGGGGAAGACTCAGTATTGAGCAGAGAAGAAATAAAACTTCAATGCCAGCCCCGTGGGTAGCTCTGAAGCAAAAGTTGGTAAATAGAATGTCTCAGAATAGGCCAAAGCGGCTAGGAATCTCTCTCTCTCTATTGTTTGCTCACGAGATGTCGGCCACAATGGGAAGGAGATTACCTCTGACAGGTGAAGCTGAAAAGGCTGGCAGTGGAAAGGCAGTCTGCTGGCAACCCTCCTTGTGGCTGGATAGCATGGCCTTTCCTAATGAGGCATCTGGGCAATGCATTTCTACGTCTATCACATTATCTGTTATGTATTTTCCTGATAGGAAATTTAATCAGCACAAATGCATATTTATTCAAGTTGTTTATGTGTAGTCAACATTCAGCAGAATCGAGGCTCCTAGTCTATGAGTTTGATTATAAAATGTCTATTTGGGGATTAGTCCTGACTTCATGATATATTTGCCCTTTGGAGGAAACAATCAGCAAGTTGTAAATACAGCACAAGTAAACATATGGAACAGGAGAGTATGTGTAACGGATGACAGCAATATCAGTTTTGATATAACAGTATGTATGAATTCCAAAAAGTGTACTGCTGTGTTAGACAGAATAATAATTAAAAATATATATATTTCACCTTATAAAAGTGCGGTGATGGTACATAAATGAAAACATCAGCACAAACTTCTCTGTGTCAAATGATTAAGAAATGCACAAATACTCCATTAAATGTTTACCTTGAGAAAGAGACGAAGTTTGCTTATGCAAACAGACATTATCAGAAGAGTCACGGGTTCTGAGTTACTGTTAGCTGATGGCAGCATAGTTAGCACCATTCAGAACAGCCATAATATCGGATGTAAATGGGTGTAGCTCGTTACGCATGCAGTGAACGGAGGGAGTTGATAGATATTTTTGATGTGTACCTCTTGTATATTCCTATATGGTTGGGTTCACCTGGGTGCAGTTTTCTGCATTCACCAACTGTTTCATGTGAATTAAATCATGCATAAGCAAGATCGAGATTCACATTGTGCTTAAATTGTTCCCAAATATCCATTCAGTTGGAATAAATTTGCATTTCCAAAACAAGTGTTTTACCAGAACTGACTGTACTTTTAAGACATGTTTCCTTTTTGTTCTCCGACAGTGAAAACATAGCTAATCGTGTGCTAGCTGCTTTCACTCAACAGCCGTTTCGTCATCTTATTCAATTTCCTGGATGGCTGAGAGCTAGGTGCTGTTGCCTCCCTTCTTTAAATACATGGAAACAGACTAAGAGAAGTTAAGAAACTGCCCCAAGGTATGACAACCAGTCAGTAGGGGGGGAAGAAATCTAATCCAATTCTAACATATTGTCAAGTACACGTTCATTTATCAACACTACAACATTACTTCTCCATTATCTAAACAAAGACAACCATGGAGAAAAAAGTATTAAAAAATTAACATGTAAGGCTCTACATTGTAATGTAAGAGCTGAATTTTCATACTCTACAAACATTAGCATTTGGTTATAATTTTTATGTTTTTATGTTTATTCTCAGTCATTTCCAAGAGGCTACAATTTGCTCACTTGACATTAAATATTTTTCTGCTGAAAATAACCTTTTAAAAAAATCTCAATTTGCATACTCTGAAATGACATAGCAATAAATGATATATGAAGTCTTAGAGATTTACAACACACATATATGTGTGTGTTTGCTTAAAATTAAGACATTATAAAGTATGTTAGACTGAAATATCACTATAAAAAGATCATTTTAAAGACCGTTATCAATATAGCTCAAATGACTTGAAATTCCCTATGTTCTTCATTTCTCATAATCTAGTCTATAAAATTTAAAACCACAGCCTTAAAGATAATGTCACTTTTTTAGGTGGTTGTATGCATGATTTTGACAATTTAGAAAGCTCTACGTTTTATGCAATTTAATTCCATAGACAATTGTTGGGGGCGTAAAAAGAGCATTGGTGGAACATTGTTCAAGTGCTTGACAGCTAACTGAAAGGTAGGCAGCACAAACCCACCAGCCACTCTCCAGCAGAAAGATAGGACAATCTGATCCCATAAAGATTATAATGTTGCAAACAGTATGGGACAGTTCTACTCTTTCTATAGGGTCAATCTGCCGTAGAATCAACTCAAAAGCCATGAGTTTTACAACAAAACAAAAAAAAATTCTTTATTTTTTTTGTTTTGTTGTATTAGCTATTGTTGATTTATGTTTTGTCTTCTTTTTGTGTTATGTTTTGGTTTGCTTTGTTTTTGTGTGTATTATTGTCTATGCATATCTGTCTGGACAAGATGGATGGGATGAATGATCCAGAGGAGAGAACAGTGGGACTGACAGTTCTGGGGGCCAAAGGAGATGGGGAGATGGGCGGAAAGGAGGGGGGTGCAATGAATCCAGGGACGGGAAAAATAGGTGATCTAGAATTGATGGTGAGGAGGGCATAGGATGCTTGGGGGGACTTGATCAGGGGTGGTGTAGCTGAGAGGAATTGCCAGGCCTGTGTGAGGGCAGAAAATGATGGTGAGATGGGAGGAAAGTAAAAGTAAATAGAGAAAAAACTGAGAGGCAAAAGACAATTATAGAGGTCTAAATACAGGCATGTATATATGTAAATACATTTATATACAACAAGAGGGTAACAGAACCATGTACATATATTTATTTATAAAGTATTCCGGTGGAGGATGGATATTGGGCCTCCACTCAAGTACTCCCTCAATGCAAGAACAATTTGTTCTACTAACACGGCACTGTGTGATGTTCACCTTCCCTGACATGATTGCTAAGGACAAAATGGGTGCATAAGCAAGTGTGGTGAGGAGAGCTGATGGTGCCCGGCTGTCAAAAGATGTGGCATCTGGGCACTTGAAGGCTTGAGAATGGACAAGCAGCCATCTGGCTGAGGGCCAGCAAAGCCCACATGGAAGAAGCACACCAGCCTATGTGGTTGTGGGGTGTCAATGGGATCAGATATCAGGCAGCAAAGACCCAAAACAAAACAAACAAACAAAAAGCGTATCAATGGGATGAGGGGGAGAGCAGAGTGGAGACCCAAAGCCAACCAGTAGTCAATTGAACACTCCCTGTCGGGTCCACAAGGAAGAGAAGAGCCAGTCAGGGTGCAGTACAGCACCAAGGAAACACATGACCTTCCTCTAGTTCTCTAATGCTTCCTTCCTGCCCCCCCACCCAATACCATGACCCCAATACTATCTTGTGGGTCTGACTGGACCAGAGCGTGTATCCTGGTACAGATAAGAGCTCGCAACACAGGGGATGCAGAGCAGAAAAACCCCTCAGGATCAATGAGGGGAGCAGCGATGCTGGGAGGGTGGGGTTAGGGGGGAGAGTGGGGGAGAACCGATCATGATGATCAATGTATGGCCCTCCTCCCAGAGGAATGGACAGAGAAAGGTGGGTAAAGTGGGATGGCAGTCGGTGTAAACATGAAGAAGAAAGAATGATTTGTAAATTGCCAGGGAGAACAGGGGGCAGGGTAGGTGGGGGCGAGAGGGGGGGAAAGGGTGAGGGGCTGGTGCCAGGGGCTCGGTTAGAGAGAATTTGTTTTAAAGGAGATGGTGACAACAGATGTACAGATGTGTTTGACACAGTGGATGTGTGTGGATGGATTGTGATGGGAGCTCTGGGAGCCCCTAATTAAAAAAAAAAATTAAGTCATGAGTTTGGAGTCTATGATTTGTACTCACTTCTATAGTGGAGAGACATGTCAAAACTTCAGAAAACGTTTCTTTCCTCTATGTTGTTAGGTAACCCCATGTACAACAGAATGAAATAGTCCTGCACCATCCTCACAATGGCTTTTTTGTTGGAGACCATTGTGCCAGCCACTGTGTCGATCCACCTTTGACAGTCTCCTTGTTTTTCACTGATACAGTAGTAATTATCTGAACATATGCGGCTTCCATAGCACTGACTATCCTCTTTTCCCTCAGCAGGACAGAAATTATAGTTGGGCAAAGTTTGGGACATTTGAAGTATATGATAGCTAAGGTAGAACTGAGATCTCTTATCTCAACAACAATTTTAAACATGTGTCAATGATCACATTTTAATAGCTAAACAAATATATCTATATTCATGTTTTCTAAAGGTACTATGTAAAAATAAACCTACTAAGAATCTACTAACCATTAGTATAAGTCTGGCCATTAGTGTAAGAAATCTGGCCCCAAATGAATTTGGAAATAAGATCAGCGTATTTGATTGCCAAGACAAAGGGAAACATGGAGACATTGGAACTATCCTCTTCCAAGCATAATACAAATTTTATTTTACAGAGTGAAATTTAATGGGAATATTTGTGTCAGATTATCCTACTATCTCTTTTTATACTTGGCATTTCAGACTTTGTTATTGATTCATAAATCTTTATGTATCTTTTAGGTGTTTTGCCATCTTTTTATTAACTGTACCATATCTGCAGTGAGCCCATCCATCAGTACAGCAGATGTGCATACTGTTATGCATTTAAACAATGATCAAAATGTGAAGAGGTAAAGTATAAAATAAATAGATAAGTTTTGCCATATCAAGGGCTTTACATCAAAATAATTTTTGAAGGAAAATAGTTTGTAATAATAATTCCATTTTCTAATCTATTGGGGAAATTCCACTTGCTACACTTGTTATGGATATGAATTTTCAATCTGGCTTTTACATTAAAGCTGCAATGAACAGATTCTCTGCAAAGATGAACCTCAGTAATTCATGTCTTGCATCAGTCATAAAACTTTATCAAAATTGATTGAGTCCCAAATAACAGTTATTTGCATGGTAATCTGCATCCAAAATCATGTGATAAATAGGATATTCTAAAGATGATCATCCACTTAGGTTAATAATACTGTCTTTACATTTTACTAATAAAAGATAAATGTATAGAAAATAGACTTTCAAATCCAATCTAGAATAAATAAATGTAGAGATTTTTTTAGTCGCTCTGAGCATTTTAATACAAGTTACAGAAAAATGTCATCATTATTTTCTATTTTAATCATCATTTGTTATTGTTGTGGATAAATACCATCAGGTCAGTTCCTACTCATAGCAATCCTATATGCAATGGAACAAGACGTAGCCTGGTCTTTTGCCATCCTCACAATTATTCGCATGTTGGAGCCCATCGATACATCCATTCCATTACATGAATCCATCTTGTTGAGGGCTATCCTCTTTTAAGCTGCCTTCTACTTTACCAAGTAGAGATGTCCTTCTCCAGGGACTGTTTTTGTCCTGGTAACATGTCCAAAGGATGGTGGTCTTAGATCTCACCATCCTTGCCTCTAAGGGGCATTCTGGCTTTACTTCTTCAAAGGTGGATCTGTTTGTTTTTTTGACAGTCCGTAGTACTTTCTATATTTGTTTGCCTACATCCTACTTCAAATGCATCATTTTTTTTCAGTCTCCCTTATTCACTGTCTACCTTCCACATGTATATGGGCCAATTGAAAATACCATGGCTTGGGTCAGGTGTAACTTAGGCCTCAAAGTAATAAACTTGCCTTTCACCACTTTGGAGAGGTCTTGTGCAGCAGATTTACCTAATGCAAAATGACCTTTGAGCTCATCACTGCTGCTTCCATGAGCATTGATTATAGCTACAAGCAATACAAAATCCTTGGCAACTTCAAGCTCTTCTCCATGTATTTTGATATTACCTATTAGCCCATTTCTGAGGAGCTTTTGTTTTCTTTACATGTAGTTGCACTCCCTACTGAAGACTTGATCTTCATCAGCAAATGCTTCAATTCCTTGTCACTGTAAACAAGTCATACTCATTAGTAAATGAATAAGGTTTGTCATCTATTCACTTGTGTGTTTTTCTCAAGAACATCTCAGCAGAATAAACTATCTGAATCTCCAATTTTCTTTCAACTATTTCTAGGTATTTGTAAGTATTTTGAACTATCCAGGAATTAAACTACTGAGATTTGAATATTACTTTGAACAACTAGAAAGTGATATAATTTTCAAATGTATTATTTCTGAATATAAAATGTTCTGAGAACCTTTAACTTACCTTCACTCCCACAAAGGAATCAGTAATGGTATTGTGTCTTTAGGGATAGTCCATATCTTTCACATTCCAGTAAATTCCATGTCACATCTGAAGGACTTTATAAGTGCAAAGCCTTTGTTTTTGTATCTTCAATTATTTCTGTTCTGTTTACCTAAGCTCCTCAATTTCTTTTGTTTCTTAAATTTCTTCTTTTTAATGAAAACATTATAGTCCACTAATACCAAAAAGAAATGAGGATAACTATGCTTCCGTGTACCTTGGACTAGCTTGTTGTCTAGACTTAGTTATTAATACTAGCTCATTTTTGTTTGAAAAATGTCACATTTAGATAATAAATTACATGATCATATCCCACTACCCTGACTCAATGCTGACTCAAAGCCACCTTATAGGAGGAGGTAAAACTCACCTGTGAGTTTCTGAGACTGTAACTGTTTACAGAAGTCAAAAGCCCATCTTTCTCCCTCGGAATAGCAAGTGGCTTCGAGCTGTAGATCAAGACTCCGTTAGTTACCTTTTATAGTCGTAGACTGAATCATTAACACCAGCCAGTGAACCAGCAAACATAGCTTGAGAACATGATTTTCCAACACATTCTTACATATTTTGGAAGAAGCAAGTAATCTTAACCATCAACTCACTTGTTAATATCCCGAGTTGGAGCCAAACAGTCTAAATCAAGATTTCTAGAACTCAAAGATTTGTGAATTATCAGTGATTGAAAAATGATCAGGAATAGAAATTAGGCACTGAATAGATTAAATAGTTCTGTAAGTTCTAAATGTGGGCTTTGTTGTTAATGTTCTTATTGTTGTTCGGCATTGTTGAATTGGTTCTGACTCACAGTGACCCTATGTACAATAGAACAAAACATCACCCAGTCCTGCACCATCCTCATAATAGACCTTATGTTTGAGCCCATTGATGCAGCCACGGTGTCAATACATCTTGATTAAGGTCTTCCTCTTTTTTGCTGCCCTGCTACTTTATCAAGCATGATGTCCTCTAGTGACCGGTCTCTCCTGACAACATGTTTAAAGGATGTGAGATGAAGTCTTACCATCCCTGTCTCTAAGGAGTATAAGGGCTATACTTCTTCCAGACAGATTTGTCTTTGTCCCATAGAGTCACTCTAACTTGGCATCACTCAATGGCAGTGAGTTTGAGTATTCTGTATACGGGAAAATGCTTTTTTCATGCTCTCAAATTCTTTAAATTAGGTGTTTAATATATGACTCTCAGAAAAAAATTAGCAAAATCATAAATACCATGATTAGATTTTTTATTATATTACTGAGACTTGAGCTGTGGTTTATTATAATGGACATTTTCAGTATCCATTTTGATGTCAATGTTCATAAACAACCAGAGGTTTTTACATAATTTAGTTGCTACTGGTGTTAGATATTAAAAAATACCTTATAATGCTGATTACATAGTGTTATTTTCACACATTTGGCTTAATATTGATAGTGTTTCTATTTTGTCTCTGACTTTTGTAGAATTTTGGAGAACCCAGATGTGGACCATTTGCCCCTAAATGGGTGCATAGCAAAGTGTGGTGAAGAAATCAAAGGGTGCCCGGCTATCACAAAGAATAGCATCTGGAATCTTAAAAGCTTATCTTACAACAGACGGCCCCAAAGTGAGATGTCACCTTAATCCACATGAAAGAAGTTCACCCAACTTGTGTGATGAAATCATTAATAAAAATAAGAAGCCATGATTTGGGGGTGGGGGTGGGTGTTGAACTTAAATTCTAATCGAAGGTCTATGAATGGCAGTGATAACCCAATATCCTTTAGCACAGTCCCCACATGCATTAAGCTTCCATTGAATTCTTCCTTCTCTTTTTTTCACTTAACCTAGTAAACATTTGTGAAAATCCATTAATTCCCATAAAGCAAACCAAAAAGTCTCAAAACCTTCCTATTTCTTGGCCTTAGCAACGTCAAACAGCAAAGCAGTGGAAGATAACTGGCTTTCATAAACAAGGGGAAATAGTTCAGGCAGAAGTAGTGACAACATTTTATAAAAACAGTCATTCAGCCATTTCCTTTCTTTCAGAATGGAGTGGCTATGTGGTGTCAACTTTTTCAGAATGGCTGGTAAATTCCCTGGTCACCACTGTAATATGGAGTGACCTGGGTTGTTTGTGCGTTAAAGTTATCAACTGTAGATCTGAACCCAGGAAACAACCCTCTACCATGGTCATTAAACATTGGCTGATTACTGTAGACAGTATGGGTATTGCTAAATATTTGATCAGAGCTTACTTGGCCATAGGCCAAGGAGGCAACAGGTTCAAGAATGGAAGGAAGACCACTACCACCAACAGGGCTTTGAACAGCTGGGTTTGTTTCAAGGTCACTATGCTATGCCCCAAAATAACTTGCTCCCCAGGTGTCTGGACCACCGTCACCAACAGCATCTTCAACAGCTGGGTTTGACCCGACATCACCAGTATTTGCTCCACAGGCATCTGGGTTTGCTTTGAACGCATCCTGGTTTAGATGTAACCTCCTTTTACTGGTGATTTCCTGGGCAGGCAAAAGGAGCACTTCTTCTCACCAGCTGAGGCCTGCCATGTTCTTTCAGGAGAGCAATTTGAATTTTACACCACCAGAACCAGTTAGGTGGTGCTTGATTTCTAACAGCTTCCTTGCCACTCTCTCATCGGTATATGTGATAATGCCCAAAACTCTTTCTTTTGTGCTTGGCCACATGGTGGTTAAAGATTCTGAATCGCTTCAAATGTCTCAAAGTATTGTCTGCGTTTTTGTTCAAGCCTATGAGGGCTCAGCCCACCCACAAAAACCCTCTCCACAGGGAAGTTGGATTCCATGGCTATCGGCCCTTTGCGCTCAATTACTTGCCATCTAGTTGTGCTCTCTAAGTTGGAGAACCTTCTCCATGGAAACACTATCTTAGAAAATGACAAATCCAAATCTCCTAGATAGTCCAGTGTTTGGGTTCATTTTGATAATAAAGTCTATTATCTCACCAAACTGAGAAAAGTATTCAAGAAGAGATTGTTTACTCATATCATAAGATAGTCCCCTGATGGATAGTTTGTTGGCATCATGCAGAAGCTTGGTGGCCTAGATTCTGAGCCCTTCCGGGTACTGTCCTTCTTGGAATTCATTCATGGCAACAACGTTGGCATCCATCATATAGTAGTAGGTGACTGGGATTTTTGTGAAAGTTGAGAAGACAGAGGCCAGAGATGACGGTGAGAGACAAAAAGAGAGAAGAGAATAGCGGTGTAGAGGCTTTACCGGTTGGCAGAGCCATTGAATTGTTTTTGATCATTTAGCCAAGGATATAGATCATCTTGCCCGCAAACAGAGTGTCTTAGAAGTTGGATTACCTCCACCCTTCCCAAGTGTTGAGGGGTATGCCTGGGTATGTTCTTGATTGAGGTCAGTACACGGGGTTGCACAGTCAGGAATAACTCCCTATCATTCTCACCCCATCTTGGTCAGAAGGCCCCAGATCACGTTTATAAGCCCTCCTATTTAACATAATGGACATGTTCCAATAATGGTTCTCTTCCTGCTTTGGTAGTCCCACCTGTAACTGTGATATACTAATCTGCCACCAATCATGAATTTGTGAGTTTTCTGTGTTCCATGCTTTAACTAGCATCCTGTGAATCTTTGGATGCCATCTTGACTTCAAACTAATGGCCTCCTTCAAATAGGTGATGTGTTTGTGTCTTTGTTTTGTCTTTGTCCCTTTAAAGGTTGAATGGATATTCTCCTTAAATTATAAATAAAGGGAACATAAATTAGAAAGAGAAATAAACATGTATTTGCTGAGGACATATTACTATATATAACCCAACTGGCATCAAATCAGTACTCCCTCATGGCATCCCTGCTACGGCTTCAAGGTTTGGAAATATTTACAGGATCAGACAGCCTCATCTTTTCCTTGCAGAGTGTCTGGTAAGTTCAAACTGCTGACCATGAGGTTAGCAACCCAACTGTTTCATCAGGGCTCTAATACTACAGATAGAAATCCCTAAGGAATTTTCAAGAGAGCTATTAGAGCTAATAAATGAATTTACCAAAATCACAGAGTACAAAATAAACACACAAATAAAGCATATTCCTACACACCCATAACTAATATACCTCAGAAAGAATAAAGACACAATATGATTTAAAATAGAATAAAAAATTCAGAAACACAGTGAATCAAGGAGTTCAATATTTTATACTTTGAACACTATAGGACATTACTGAAATAAAGAAGATCTGTATAAGTAGAAATACATTTTGTGTTCATGAATTGGGAGACCTAATATTGCTATAACATCAATTCTGCCAAACACATTTGCATTAAATGTACGTATTTAATGCAATCCCTATCAAATTTTTAATAGATTTTTCTCATAAATGGAAAAATCAATTTTAAAATTCATATGGAATTTCAAGGGCATTGAAAAGTGAACAAAATCTTGAAAAAAATAAAAATCAGAGAGGATTCACACTTCTCAACATCAAAACACACCCTAAGGGTAGAGAATAGTATGTGCAAATTAATAGACATATACGTGGGAGTACCCCCCCAAAAAATAGAATTATACTGGGCAGAGTGGACTTTTTGTAGTATGCATTTTTCCGGCTAGATGAGCATCCAGCAATTTGCTCTGAGTTAGTGCACCCAGTGGCGTTGCCAGAGAAGGTTCTCTCTGGTCACAGTGAATTTTGTTGTAAAAGCAGTTTTGCTCACACCTCGTTTTTTGTGAGGGCCAAGTTAAGAAACCAGTATGAGGCTGTGAAATTTTGTTTCCTGCTCAGGAAAAAAATACCATAGAAATTGTTGTGGTGTAGAACACAGCTTACAAGGACAGCACTATAGGAAAAACTCAAGTGTATGAGTGGTTTTCTCCTTTCAAAAAAGGTGAAACGTCTATTGATGACAAACCTTGTTCTGGATATCCATCAACTTCTCAAACAGATGAAAATGTCGGCCCATAGTGCTTTTTTTAGTTCGTTCCACCTGGTCAGACTATTAATCAAGCTTCCTCCTTAGAGGTTCTGAAAAGATTGCATAACGATTTGCAACAAAAAAAGCCTGATTTGTGGCAAACAGGTGACTGGTTATACCACCATGACAATACACCTGCTTACTCAGCCATATCAGTGTGCCAGTTTTGGGCAAAAACCAGCATGCCTCTCTTGCCACATGTACCTTACTCACCTGACCTAAATCCGTGTGACTTCTTTTTGTTTCCACAAATTAACAGAGACATGAAAGGACAGTAATTTGACAACACAAGAGTTGAAGAAAAAAAATGAGGGAGGTAGTGTCAGCCATCCGAACAGATGATTTTGAAAAATGTTTCCAAGATAAATGACTCCAAGAATCCTATATTGGACAAATTTATTAAGTGTAATGGAGAGGACTTCAAAGGTGATAAGTTTGTTTTGTAAAAAAATTAAATGCATAGCTTTGACAAAATAATTCTATTTTTTGGGGGGGGCACACCCTCAGATCATAAAAGACAGATTTGAGAATTCAAAAATAATATTATACATGCATCTTTACTATATTTTTGGCTGGGGTGCGAAGTCTATTCAGTGGAGGAAAAATAGTCATTTCAATAAATGGGGCTCTGATAACTGGATGTCCACAGGCAATAAAACATGAAGACCTAGATGTAAATATAAAACCATAAAACTATTAGAAGAAAACTTAAGAGTAATGCTTCATGACCAGTTATTGGCAATGGATTCTTTGCAATAACACCAAAAGCACTAGAAACAAACGACAAAGTCAAAAATTGAATTTCATCAAAAGTAAGAACCTATTTGCAACAAAGAATTTTACCAAGAAAGTAAGAGACAATCTACCAAGTGGAAGGGTATAACAAGCAATAGACATATACATATTGTGCATAGTGCTGCTATGAATTGAAACTGCCTTAAACACCTAACACAAGCATAATTATATACTTGATAAGCATTTACTACCTAGAATATATGAAACTTAACCAACCAACCAAACCGAACAAAACAACACAACAATGCCCATAACAAAATTAAAATGGGAAAGGACCTAACTAAACATTATTTTTAAAGGTATACAAAAGTCCAACAAGCAAATGATAGGATATTTAACATGATCGGTCATTATTGTTGTATTCATTCCAACTCAAAACCACCTTACAGAATAGCAAAGGACCTCATATGCTTCCTAAATTGCCCTCGTGGTGTAGTGGTTCCACACTGTGCTTTGAACCACATGGTAGGCAGTTTTAGAAGCCACCAGTAGCTCAGCAGGAGAACAACTAGACTTTCGACTCTCCTAAGCAGTCACAGTCTCAGAAGCCCACAGGGGGGCACTGTGAGTCAGCATTGACTTGATGGCAGCGAGTTGACATTTTTGTTTTTGGGGGCGGTTGGCTTAACCTTATGAAGTAGATTGCCAGGTCTTTTCTCTTGGGGAGCAGCTGTGGGCTCAAAACCCCAACCTTTCTGTCAGCAGCTTAGTGCATAATCATTGTGTTATCCATGGAAAATACACATCTGCATCACAATGAAATATCATTTCAGTCCTACTAGTATGCATTCCGCTACAACAGAAATACCACAAGTGAGCAGCTTTAACGGACTTTTATTCAGAGTGCTGGCTTGAGGACAACGTTTTGAAAGAAGGTTGTCACCGCTTGAGCGTCTTCTATTTTCTTTTTCCTTTTTAAATCGTTTTATTAGGGCTCATACAACTCTTATCACAATCCACAGATACATCAATTGTGTAAAGCACATTTGTACATTCATTGCCCTCATCATTCTCAAAACATTTCCTCGCCACTTAAGCATCCCCCCCCCACCGCCCCGAAATAAGTTCCTCATTTTTCCCCTCCCTTCCCGCTCCCCCCTCCCTCATGAGCCCTTGATAATTTATAAATTATTATTTTGTCATATCTTGCCCTGTCTATTTTCTTGTTCCTTTGAGGTCTAGTGGCTTGACATCTGTCTCAATCAATCTGTGCACATTTTCTTGCTTATTTAATCTCTTTGAGATCTCAAAAGAGATTGACTCAAAACACGAATTACAATAATGTTGCCTCATTAACAAAACAAAGATAACCTATTCCCAAATCAGATTTTAACTACGCACATAAAAAGCAAAATCAAACTCACTGCCATCAAGTTGAATCGGACTCATGGCAACCCTACAGGACAGGCTCGACCTGCTCCTACAGGCGTGCAGGACCTCACCTCTTTATGGGAGTAGAAAGCTTCAAGAGGTTAGGAGTTAAACTACATATCTCAGGGGTACAAAGTCCATTCATAATAAGTACTATAGGAAAAATGTGAAATAAGAAGTATTTGAGAGGATGTTAAAAATGGAAATATTCAAAAATTATTGGTGGGAGTATAAAATGCTAGAGCCACTAAAGAGAATATTTTGGTATTCCTTTAAAAATTAAAAATAGGTTTACCATATAACTTAGCGATTCAACTTTTAGGTATATCTAAGGGACTTGAAAGCAGAATACTTGTTATTGTGATGTTTAAATGACATGATTAATGTAATTAATGCCAGTAAGTTGAATGTATACAAACTATAAAAACTAGAAACAAATGCTTCTTTATCAATATTCACTGCAGAATCATCTACACTTGCCAAAGCAGGAAAATACCCAAATGTCAATAAACAGATATTTTACATACATACAATAGAATATGATTCAAAAATAAATGGAGATACGTGCTATGAGATTGAAGATATGAAATTACAGAATGTGAGCTAACCTTTTAAAAGATTATGTGTGGGGGGGGGATGGACCTTAGAATGTGTGAGGTGACAAAGGAAATCAATTCAGGAAAATCATAGAAGGTTTACCAATTTATATAAGAGATCGTAGTACGTAGACGTTGTTGTTAGGTATTGTTCAGTCAATCCAATTCACAGAGACCCTACATATACTACTCTTCAAAACACTGCCCGGTCCTCTGCCATCTTCTCAACTGCTTTCCGTTTGCGCCCATTGTTGCAGCCACTGTGTTAATCCATCTTATCCAGAGTCTTTTAGGCTGCTCTTTTACTTTACCAAGCATAATTTCCCTTTCCATGGACTGGTCTTTCTTGATAACATGTCCAAAGTATATGAGACATTATCTGTATATCACTTCTAGGAAGCATTGTTTCTATCCACTGAAGACAGATGTGTTTGTTCTTTGGGCCGTGCGTAGTTCTTCAGTACCACCGTAATTCAAATGTATCGATTCTTTTGGGGGACTTCCTTATTCAATGTCTAAATTTCACATGCAGCAGATTTACCCAATGCTATGTATCCTCTGATTTCTTAACTACTGCTTCTGTAAGCATTGATTGCATTTCCAAGCAAGATGAAATCCTTAACAATTTCAATTTTTTCTCCATTTATCATGATGTTCTGTTGTACGGATTTTTGTTTTCTTTCCATTAAGTCTGAATCCATATTGAAGGCTGCAATTTTTGATCTTCATCAGCAAGTACTTAAAAATCTCTTCACTTTCAGCAAGCTATGTTGTGTCATTTGCATATCAAAGGTTGTTAATAAGCCTTCCTCCAATCTTAATACTGAATTCTTCATATAGTCCAGCTTCACATGTAGTTTGTTCAGTATTCACATTGAATAAGTATGTTGAGAGAATACAACATTAATGCACATCTGATATTAAATCAAACAGTATTCCTGCGTTCTGCTCACACAGAAACCTCTTGCTCCACACACGTACAAGTACCTCACGAGCACAGTAAGTTTTCTGCAATTCTCATTCTTCCCAAGGTTATCCATAGATTGATAGGATCTACAACGTTGAAAGCATAAGTAAACATTTTTGTGACATTCTCTGATTTGGGACAGGATCCATCTGAATGTCAGCACTGATATCGCATGTTCTAAGTCCTCTTCTGAATTCTGCTTGCAAACCTGGCAATTGCCTGTACTGATCAACCATTTTTAAATGATCTTCAGTAAAACTTTTATTTATTGTTTGATAAGTTTTGCATTGTCAGGTTACCTTTCTTTGGAACGGATACATATATGGATCTCTCAGTTGGTAGGTCAGGTAGCTGTCGTCCAAATTTCTTGGCATAGGTGAGTGTGTGCTTCCAGCACTTCATCAGCTTGTGAAAACATTTTGTTTGATATTTAGTTCTGCCGCCTTGTTTTTTGAGAAATGCTTCCGTGCATTTTGGACTTCTTTCTTTGCAGTACCATTGGTTCTTGATCATATGCCATCTCTTGAAATGGTTGAATAGAGGGTAGTTCTTTTCGGTAAGTGACTCTGTATTTCTTCTATCTTTTCATGCTTCCTGAATTATTCAATATATTGCCCATACAATCTTTTACTATTGAAATCCCAGGCTTGATTCTTTCATTTCTTTAGACTTAGGATATGCTGAGTGTGTTCTTTTTTAGTTTTCTAACTCCAAGTCTTTACACATTTCATTTTACTACCTGGCCTTCTAAAATTGCCCTTTGAAATTTCCTGTTCATTTCTTTTATTTCATAATTTCTTCCATTGGCTTTAGCTACCCTAGGAACAAGAGAATTTTTCAGAGCCCCGTATGACTTCCAATTTGAGCTTCTTGTTTTGTTTTTGTTTTTCCCCGTCTTTTCCACGACCTTTCCCCCTGCATGTATGATGTTCTGATGTTATTCCATAGCTTGTAAGGTCTTCTGCCATTACTGTTAATGAGTTAAACCAGGTGGGGTATATTCAAGGCCATATTTGGCTTTTGTGGACTTGTTTTGATTATCTTCAACAATAACTTTCACATGAGTAATTTATTATCTGTTCCCCTGTGAGCTCCTGGCCTCATTTTGACTGCTATAATTTGATATCAAGCCCAAATGTCCACCCTTTCTTCAGAGTTTATTCTTAATCTGGAAACTCTACTGAAACCTGTTCATCTAGGGTGATCCTGGTGGAATTTGCAATACCAGTGACATAGCTTACAGCGTTGCAGCAACACTCATGCCACCATAGTATGACAAAGTGACTGCCAAGTGCTGATATACAGGAAGGTTATTTTATCACTGGAGATGATGATAAATCCATATATTTTTTAAGGTAAATACTATAGGAATTACTTGATAAGCCTAATGTGGTGATGAGTGATATAAATGATGGTTCTAACTTTTTACCTGAATGCATTGATTAAAGATAATGCCATTTACTCAGCAAAGGTTTCCAAGGTATCCAATTTCAAGTAAATGTTCTGCTTTGACCAAGTCAAATCTGGGTGATGTTTTAGTTATTCAACTAGAGATATTTATTTAGAAGTTGAGGTAGTTACATAACCTGTTGTCAATTTGAGGATTAAGAGTGAAGGGGTGGAGTCTACCCTGTCAATCAGGTGATAGCCAGTAAGACCTCTGTGTGGGCATGGCCTTCTCCTGAGGATTCTGGGAAGTCCTATATTTCCTCTTTGGAGGTGGGAGACACTCTCTCAGCCTCTGCTCATTCCCTGTGAGACACCCTTGTGGAGAAGACACATGGAGAGAAGCTGATGGAGTCAGACCTCTGGAGCTGGAGAAGCCACATGGAGACGCCCACCAGTGCTGAGATTCTTACATACCACTAGATCCACAAGACTTCCCACCCACTGGCCTGTGATCTTCCTGCATTTGGCATCATTGCATGTGTTTTGTGAGTCCAGAGAGGACTTTATAGATTGGTATCCACATATGGGCTACTATTGGACTTATGGGCTTGATCTGGACTGGGCTGGGATGTTTTCTCAATATTCCATTGCTCTTGTATAGAAAGCTCTTTCTTATACACATGTGAGTGTCTATGAATTTGTTTCTCTAGTCTATGCAGACTAACACAGAAGTTTTTTTGACATTTTAGTCTAGATGAGAGATGTTAACACTATAAAAATATTAGGATAAGAGTATATATATAATTAGTATATAACATACAATATATTTATAACATGTACACATATAATTATTATTTATGTTTACATAATATATTATAAGGAGACTCTCTGGATATATGTAGATTACTGTCCTATCTGGTCAATAAATGATTTGAGCTTTCAGATTTTTCAATATATGTATCTCAGACATACACTTTATGCCAGGCACTGGTCTAGACACTGGGAATAACTTGGTGAACACAATTCCTGGAAATCTCTATGAGTTTACAGATCTAGTGAAAGTAAAATAAATTATGATATTTAATGGTAAAATAACTACTTATTTAAAACTACATTGTTTAGTAGAGTTTCAGGTACTCAAAAGTGAGTTAAGATTTTAATTATAACACATTGAATAGTCTCTATATATCACCTAATGAATTAGGGAGGACTGTCAGCCTATGACCTGGATTTACTTGGTTTATCATTCTATAGGAATAAGCAGTTTCTTACTCTTCAAGTTATAAATATTCCCTGAATTGTCACACCTAATTTTATGCTCACCAGCATGCTGAATTAACTTCTTTTACCAGTCTAATAACCTTGTGATCAAAGGACATTTGATATAGGCTAGGTTGCTGATTTCCATTTTGTTTTCCAAAGAGCAAGAATTTTTAGAAACAAGATCATCCTAAGACCGTACTCTTGCCCAGGAGTATAAAAATAACGGTGTCATCCAAAGATAGGATACCATACCAAATAGGTTCCAAATGCTTCAAAGAAGAATAAGAATATTTTTCTTAGATCTATTCTATTTTTGATATGTCACTCTTTCATTTATGTCTTATTGCTTTAACTAAAGAGTAAATCAATAGAGCTATGCACTTGATTATTTGAAGAAAATAAAACATCTTTCATTTGGTTGTTTGTTTTGGAGTTGGGAGCACTTAGAATCAGGATTAAGATCATTTAGAGTAGCAGCTTTGGCATGAAAATCATGGCATTGTTTAGCCTGCACAGTGTAAACACCTGTAATGTTTTGTTTTAATTTTTCTTCAGTTATATATATAAATACAGATAAATAATTGGCTTGCAGCTTTTATGTTCTATGTTTTCACTAAAAGATGCCTATTAATGGATAAACATCAATATTGAAGAAATATCTACTCTCCTGTTCTGATACTCTGATTTCATCACGTCTCTTCATACTGTGAAATAAGATTATCAGTGATGTTCAGATTAAATATCTGAAATATGTGGCCTTACATGCCATAATATACATTGTCAATGTGGCTCTCAAAATTATAATTTGGATTTAGCTTATATTTCTACAAATAGAATCTTTAGTATCATGGATGTGATCATTTTTCTCTATTATACATTGGTCCAATTATTGTACATTGGGGAATTATGTTTAGTTCTAGAGAATACTCTCAGAGTAGCATTGTCTGTTGGTTATAAGCTATAGGTTATTTAGAGGATAGATGAGGATGAGTCAAAGAGCATTGCTTACAATAACATACATTTTATTTACAAATTATAAAATT
>NW_022103915.1:79505156-79506929 GCF_000313985.2 Echinops telfairi | reverse complement strand
TGAACCTGAACATAGGTAGCAATTTTTATATGGTTATATATTAAATGTGGAAAATGGAGCTGTAGGAATATATATATATATATATATAAACAGAAGAGAAGGTATTGCTTTTCCTAGCTCCCATCAAAGGTAGAGTTAGTTCCATGGAATAGGTAGTGTTCAGTTCCCTCCATTCACCCATTTGAAAGACTTTATGGTGTTTTAAGCAAGTGGAGTCCACAGTCAACTTGGGCCTTGCCAACTGTGGTAATTACATAATCTGGTTTCAATTTAAGGATTAAGAGTGCAGGGTGAATTCTAGCCTGTCAATCATTGTATAGACAATAAGTCCTCTGTGTGGGCATGGCCTTCTCCTGAGGATTCTGGGAACTGCTGTAATTCCTTCTTGTGGGCAGGAGACATTCTCTCTCTTGGCTCACTCCTTGTGATATACATTTCTAACAAGAAGCCGCGTGAAGCTACCCTAATTCAGCCAGAGCCCTGAGAGCTGGAGAAGCCACATGGAGACCCCTGTCAGTGCTGAGGTGATTACATCACTGGATTCACAATGGTTCCCATCCACTGGCCTGTGAGCTTCCTGCATTGGGCATCATTGCATGTGTTTCCTGAGTCTGACGAGGACTTTATAGATTGGTATTGGACACATAGGCTAATATAGGACTTAAGGACTTGATCTGGACTGCGATGTTTTCTCAATATTCAATTGCTCTTGTACATAAACCTCTTTCTTATACACATATGTGTCTATGGTTTTGTTTCTCTAGTCTACCCAGAATAACACATTACGGTACCAGGAGTGGGGTATTAGAGAAACAACTCATAAAGATAAAGAGTGGATATTTGTTTGACATCTTCCTCATGGTAGTGTTTCTTCTTTGGCTAGCTGGAAGTCAGATGTGTCCATGCAATTTACCATGTTGTTTTCTGGAAAGAGTATGGGAAGTTAAAGTTTTGATTATTTTGTTTAGTTGTAGTCTTTGGTTACTTCTGTGTGAAATGGCAAAAATGAGTGTGACTAATTTATATTTTGATCTCAGGGGTAGAAATCGCCCCTTGAATTCTCAGAGATGCTTAGAGAAAATGGCTGACAGAAGGTCAAAATGGCTGACAGAAAACCTGGCTCTGGTTTGATGCTCTCAGAGACCTAATCCTATATTTTTGTATAAATAGTTTAGATAAGAATTTAGATAAGTTAATTAAGGACTGAACACGACTGCTTAAATAACTGAGTGTAGTATCTGATTCTACTTTGTTTATACTGATGTCTTCTGTTCATTATGTTATAGAAACGATTCTGGGAAGTAAGAAAATAGAGAGCTTGTAAGCCGACTTGCCTTGAGCCATTAATTTTCTCTTTAGATGGGTTTAGGACACACCTGCAAAGAAGGGTCTGAAGAGATTAGACCCACCTAGTGCTTTGGAGTACTCAGGATATTTGCATTCCAAGAGACTTTTGCCTAGGGAACTGTTAACAGAGTGAAGAATAAAAAAATATGAACTCTTTGGCTTTTTGAAGTTTGAACTCTAGTGGTTTTTTTCTGAAGCTGAAAAAAAATCTGGAATCATGAAGAAAACTCCTCTCTAGGACTGAACATTAAAGGAAGCCCGTGAGCAGCCTGAAATGCTTGCTAGGTGACCACCTGGATCCACTTGTTGAGTGGAAGTGGGAGAAAAGCAACAATAGAGAGAGTTGAGTATGGCCACTGACACCCGTGGATCTGGTTTACAGGAACTAGAGGAGAAGACCAGAGCAAGTTGACTGGTCTGAAGTTC
>NW_022103915.1:79489747-79504288 GCF_000313985.2 Echinops telfairi | reverse complement strand
ATGGCCTTCTCCTGAGGATTTTGTGAGCTCCTGTAATTTCTCCTTGGAGGTGGGTGACACAGTCTCTAGACTCACTCCCTGTGAAACTCTCTGCTAACTCCCTATGAGACACCCTTTGTCGAGAAGACACAAGCAACTATGCTAGTGCCCTGAGCTGGAGGAACCATGTGGTGACCCCTGCTGCACTGAGATGCTTAGAACACCACTGGATGCACAAGACTTCCCACCCACTGGGCTGTGATCTTCTTGCATTCAGCATCATTGCATGTGTTTCATGAATCTGAAGTGGACTTTATAGATTGGTATTAGACATATGGGATACCATCAGGCTTATGGACTTGATCTGGACTGGGCAGGGATGTTTTCTCAATCTTCAACTGCTCTCATACATAAATCTCTTTCTTATACACATTGAGTGTCTATGGATTTGTGTTTCCAGTCTACTATGACTAACACAGGCCCTATCCTGAGGCTAGGGAAGTTTCAGGTATAATCTGTCTTCTTTTTTTTGGCAGGTTGGCAACTAGTACAGTACCTCCAGCACAGATGTTGTCCTTCTTGGGTGCTGCCGAGTTGGTTCTGACTTATGAGACCGTGTATGCAACAGACCCAAACACTGTCAGGTTTTTTTGTTTGTTTGAGCTGATTGTTTCGACTACGGTGTCAATCCATTACACTGAGGGTTTTTATCTTTTTCACTCCCTTCTACTTTGATCAACCAGGGCATCCTTTCCCAGGGACTGATCCTTTTGAATAACATGTCCAAAGTACATGAGATGAAGTCGAGCCATCCTCACCTCTAAGGAGCATTCTAACAGCACTTCGTCCAACACAAGCATGCTAAATTCCCTTCCATCTGATGACTTATTTAAATCAATTAGTAAGAGACACACTATACCATCTCCTACATATCTAGTGCCTAAAAGCATTCATTCTCTGAGGTGAAACAACTTCAACTTAAATGAAGTAGAGTTTACATAATTTCTATTGCTCCATTTTCCAAAGAAAGTATTGATAAGGAGTTTACATAGAGAATTCCTGGATGAGGTAAAGGACATACAAGAAGAAAATAATGGCTATAAGGGATTAGATGTTTTGGGGGGTTCTTTAATTTATTATTAATTGAGAGATAATACATACATCATATCATTCCATATTTCAATCACAGCAAGCAGCATTGTACAATATCTACCACAATCAGTTTCCAAACATTCTTTTTCTTCCTGGACTCCCAGACATTGTCTCCCTTTTATAGCCACCCCCCTGTATGCCCCTGACCCCGAAAACCTTATTCTAATTGTTGTCCTTATAGGTTCATCAATTCTGGGTTTCATAGACCAAAAAACAGAAAAACATATAACACAACTTCAAGAGGGTGATCCCCAATGACATAACACCTCTGAGATAAAACCCAATAAGAACAAATAAAAACAAATAAAAATGCAGAAAATGTTGAAAACCAGATCAGGTCTAGCTTGCATCTGAGGAGGGGATCAGCTGACAAAGTCAGGTTGATCCCTTCGATCTTCTAAATTCATCTCCCCAATGCACTCTGTTTAGTAACCACTTTCTTCCCATCCCTCACTTGTGGATTGGATGGTTTTCCAACCTGTTCCAACTCAAAGTTGTTTGTTTGTTTTTTAAATAAAACAGGACTTTATATTATACATGGGGTCAGCTATTTGCCAGAAGATGGAGGCAAATAGTCTCTCTTATTACAGAGTGAGGAAGACAAATATTCTACTTCATCCTACCAATGTACCAGCATGTTATTTTAATCACATATGTGGTGGCACATTAAATCGCCTACAGATGGACAGCACTGGGATAGTTAGTGATTCTCCAACAGGACTGAGAATTAATTCAAGGGTGTACAGGGGTAGTAAGTAAACAATAAATGGCAAACTAAAATCTCCTCTCTGGAAATATGCTACTGTGCAGAGAACATCTTATTAGATAAATATACCCTAAATATATATTTTTTTTCAAAGAAGAGTCATGCTAGTATTACTGACCTTTCTTGCTTTTGCCATGGAGGGACTATGAACGGATTGGCACCTGATTTCATATGATGTTTGCAGTTATTTCTCCCTGGAAATTTGCAACCATTTGTTTTTCTTGGTTAAAACCATAGGTTAGTAGTGAATTCTCCAGTATTACTGCCTCAAGTTTTTCTCTGTTGCCTGCCCCATAGACATGGTGTCCTTCACTTATGCAGATGACACAGATGACCCCCTCTCAGTAGGAGATTGCATCAATTAATGGCACATAATTGAGAAATAACAGGCTGGGGTTACAGGTGCAGCCTGCAAGTGTAGAAACGAGTTTTCCTGGTCGGAAGAATACTAGCCCATATGGAAATTAAGTACATGACCTTGGCCCAAGTATCACCAGGATCTAATTGAATTAACTGTCTCTGTCACACAGTGTCATATAAATAATTAATATTCTGTCATTTTCTCTCCATGATAGCTGTTACTGATCTCTAAGTTTTCCTCTTCAAATAGTACTATTTGTAAGACAACATTCCATATGCTAAGTTTGAGGGTTATTTTTCCATGTCATACAAATGTATTATGTGTCCTGAAACCACGTACAAATTTTTTTAACTTATAAGTTTTAGCTTATAAGTTGCTTATGAATAACATCATAGTGGCCACGTGCTGAGCTTTAAGAAAACTTAACATCCTTGTACTTCTCATCAAAGTTCAGGAAGAAGTTGAGAAACAAGACATACGAGTCACCATTAAAAGTATTGTAAAGGGATACCCGAGGCAGGATGCATATTTTCTGTAAGCAGACAAATTCAAATTGCCAATAATATTCAACACATCTTATCATATGTTTAATTAATTTCAGACTGAAGACATTGGTAGAACGGTTCAGTTTGTTCATCACTAGCTTTAGTGTTTGATGTATGAATTTGAATAATAGTTGTATTGATTGGATTTCCTTATATGCACATAGATAATATCTTACCACAGACACCATTGTACTTCAAGACAGATCTTAATTCGTCCAGTTAGACGATAAATGCACAGTTGCTCCTCTTGAATTTGGCATTCCCAGCAGAGTAAATTTTACCACTTTCTGGTTCACAATGGCCAATACCAATCCATTTCAGCTTACAAATACCTAGGATATCAATCTGTATGTGTTCAATTTCATTTTTAATGACCTACAATATTGGTAGATCTTTACTACGTACACTCCAAGTTCTATTTATTGATAGATGTTTGCAACTGCTTTTGGTTTTTTTCCCTGATTTTGAGTCACACCCTGCGGCAGTTAGATGCTAAGTCCACTTGCCCTTGTGGGGGTGGAGTCCAGCCTGTCAATCAGGTCACAGCCGAATGCTGCCTTTTGGAATCCTGCTGGTGCTGTGCTTATGTGTTGGACTGCAATCCTCATATCAGCTCTGGGAGAAAAGACGGCTTTCTACTCCTGCAAACTGTTACAGTCCTGAAAACCCACAGGGTCACTATGAGTCAGCACTGACTCGTGGCAGCAAGAGCCTTTTTACAAGACAGAAATTGGAATTAACTTCTCTTTCTGTCTCTTGTCATTCACCTTCATTTTCTTGACTCTGTCTTTCTACCAGTCCTGTGAACTGTTAGTGCCCTGCCATGATAGAACTGACCTTGGACCTTGAATCCACGTGATTTGGCACATGCCTGCCTGTGACCTCTCTCCTTCCCACGTTACCTTTTTGAGCCATTGGCCTACAGCTCTAGGAGTCTGAGGAGAGTGAAGGCTAGCATCAGACCTACAGCCTCGAGTTGATATAAAGTTGCCTCTTGATGTAAAGTACTGCCTGTGGGTGTCGCTGGTTTGTTTCTCTAGACAATCCCACCTAACACAGGCCCGACCAACAAAGACGGTCCAAAGGCTTACTCCATCTAGGACCTAAGCTACTGTGTCACCTCTACTTACATTGAGTGGTTCTGACAAGAGGAGCTCATTTTCGGGCACTAACTGCTATTCGTAAGGTTTTCAGTGGCTAATTCCTCAGAAGTAGACAGTCTATTCTCTCTTTAGAGTCTTTCTTTAGCCTCAAAGCTCTGCTGTAACCTCTCCACTTTGGGTGACCCTGCTAGTATTTGAAATACCAATGCCCACATTTTCTGCATCACAGAAAGCACCACAATAAGACAAATTGGGGTTTTATTTTTGCTTTTTAGATGATCCCGGATGATTTCACCAGAGCTTTCAGACTAAAGCAGACAAGGAACAATGTCTGGTATCTACTTCTGAGAATTAACCAGTGAAAAACCTTTATGAATCACAGCAAGTGCATCTAAAGATGCTCATGAAAGGCATAGGACTAGATAGCATTTATTTTTCATTATGCACAGCTTATTGTGAATCAGGATTGACTCAATAATATCAAACACCCTCCCCCACATAAAATGTGAAATCACAATAATAAAAATAAACAAATAAAATACTGCCATCAGCTGCATATGACTCATAACACCCCTGTAAGACAGAGCAGAAATGCCCTTTCCGGTCTCTGAGACTTTAATACTTTGTGGGAACAGGCAGCCTTATCTTTTTCCTGGGGAAGAACTTGGGGGTTAGATCTGAAATAATGATATATTGTTTAAATTACACTTTGGTTCTGTCATAGATGCAAAGTGTAAGTTTTATGTAACCTTTTGATTTTTAAATAAATACATATACCATCAGTTTAATTATCCATTAGGTATTGTTTCACCAAGTTTCTTTCTTTTCCACTAGAGTGTTCCCATTCAATAATGTGCCCACACCTGCATAATTTTAGTGCCACTTTTTAAGGAAAGCAGTTAATTGATTCTAATTTTTGTTTTATGGAAGGGGAACTGTTAAGTCCTATCACTGTAATTCCATTTCAGAAAGATGAAAGTAACAGTTGTGACAAGCAGTCCCATTTTCTCTCATTTTATGAATGTTTTATATTCCCAACCTCATAACCATATATTGTTCCTCTATAAATATGAACCCTCATAACCTACTGATTTCTAACTTTAGCATTTCCTACATATCATAATTTCTGTACATTTGCTTCCCCCTCTCTATTTCTTTTACATTCATTTTATCAGGCTTTTTCAAATATCGCCCATCAGCAATCTTTCTTACTGTAATTATGTAGTGACAATATATGAATATTTAATGGGAGAAATGCGGTACAATGTAGTGATGGCAAATCCTTGCTTTGCCAATGAATTTAAAGAGCACATTGAAAATGTATCTCTTTGCATTATTATTATTTTTGTGTGTGTGAACGTTCTTCTTATCTTAGAATCATGATTCTCAACTTTTGTTTGAATTCAGATCAGTCTGGATGCCTGATGATTCCACCTTCTGACAGACTGCACCCCTGGTGGGTCTCTTAGTAGAAGCTAAAACTGAGGCTCAGCAATATATGTATAATATTCATCCCTCATAATGTGATCATATAAAATATAGACCATACCTTGAAAAGTACATTTTAAAGCAAAGTCTGCTTTATAGTTTTCAATTATAAAATTGTATTTCTGCACTTGTTTCTACCTAAAAACATGATGTTCCAAGTGATTGTTTTTACCTAAAAACAAGATGTTACAAGTTACTTTTGTTCCCCCCAAACATTGCAGTGGGACTATTAATGAACCATTATTGTAGGTTGGATTCTGTTCTATTGTATCTGTCTGACTAGAAAGCAATTCTGGACAATCACAATCCCGAATAGAATGAAATATGCCTCTGGGCTATAGAAGGGAAATAGTAGCTGATAGCACTCTCCTCTCCATCAGGTAGTATGTCCTTCAGTAGGGTGAGTAAACCTATGCATTTGTTACCTCGGGACTAATACATACATGTGTGGGTGCACGTTTGTTTGTGTGCACTCATATAATTCCAGTATTTTCAAAATGTGAAGTTCTCCATTAGTAGTGCTTTGTAGTTGTAGGTTGTTATGCTAAAGTCAGATTCTCCATATTTCTCTTTTCTCTAAAGCTCATGACGGGTGTAACTCTGAGCAAATTATTTTACATAAATCTATCCCATTGTCCTCATCTTTAAAATACAGAAAATAATAGTCCCTTAGTGCTTTTGTAAACATAATTAATTAAGCCTTCAAACATTGTTACATATTCCTATTCAGAGGAAACATATGGAATAAAAAGAGGACTCTCTCTCTGTAAGAGAGTCCTTAAAGACATCAGATTTGCTTCTGTAAACTAGGAGATCAGGGGGAAAAATCCAGGGTCTGTGTTTCAGAAAAATGAATCATGTAATACTGATGATGATAGTGTTTTGTATGCTATCTTCTAGCATTTCTAGATTCTTTTCTTTTCAAACAAGCACTTCAATAAAGCAAAGCCACGGAAATCCACATTCATAACAGAAAATCTTGTCTATCCTCATCACTGGCTAGGACCTAAAACATGTTCACATGTGAATTTTTGTTGTTGTTGTTTACTTGTTCGGTATTTTGGCTTTTAATATCTGGTATCATGTGTTGTATAAATATGATGACTTAGCTCATATCAGTGTGTCAGGTGTCAAATTCCTGGAAAATTATGCTCAAAGTCAGAATTGGATGGTAAAGGAATGAAACAGCTAAAAGAACATACATTTTGTTTGCGAACCTAGTTGACCAGCTCGCCAAGCAAAATCCCGAAACCCAGACGTGTGGGAGCAATGAAAATCAGTCCTTACGTCTACGCACAGCTTAAAAATAAAAGCAAATCTTGTCAATGTTAAGAATTTGGAGAACATTCATGGACATTTGGGAGGTTCTGCAAGCAGAAGATTGGTGTTTCCATGACATTTCTCTAACAGTTTACAAGTTTGGCATACTTTATTAGAAAAATAAAATTCAGTCCTGCTTAATATTAAATGAACTTTTCCCTAACAGGACTAGGAATTTTGTATACACAAACCACCATTTTACAGTTTAGGAAAGCATGAAAATGACCTGGTATTTGTAAAAGTCTTGTGAATCACGCATCTGAGAATGACCTTTCTCCCTGCAGGAAAATATTACGCATGACATAGTTTCTCACTGTTTATTATTTGCTGTTGTCTTTTCCCCCTTGCCTCTTAATATGGAATTTTTAGGCTCTGTATTAAGGATGCTTATAATGAATTGACCTCACGACCCCAAAAATGGGCTCAATTATCAGGATGGCTCAGGACCGGGCAGTATTTTCTTCTGTTGTGCATAGGGACATTATGAATCAGAACTGATGCTATGACACCTGAGGTCATTCGTTTATGGTGCCATCTTGGCCATAAACACATGTGGGGTTAATTGAAGGGCAGAGGGATAAATGGCTTAGTGAGCCTCCCCTTTCTAGTTCTTGGGTCTCTTGCTTTGTGATGGTCGCAACAGGGTGCAGCTGCCTTAGACAGTTCCCTGCTTCAGCTGGCAAGAATCACTTCCTGCAAGACATCTCCAAGGAGAAGCTGCATGGACCTACCCCGATGCAGCCCTGGGTGCTGGCGCAACCATGTGGAGACCCCTGCCAGCACTGAGATGCTTAAACGTTCACTGACTCGGCTCTCCTCCTGCAGTCAGCATCATTGCATCTGTTTTATGAGATGGAGGAAGACATTGTGGATTGGTGTCGGGCATTGGAGTTAATGTTGGACTTTTGGGCTTGGGCAGCACTGGGTTGGGATGTTTTCTTGATGTGCACTTAACCTTTATATAAAACTCTCTCTTATACATGAATTTCTGTGGATTTCTTTCTCTAAAGTACCCAGACTAACACAACACCTAACAATCACAACATAAAGCAATTGGTTCTTTGGTTAATAGTAAGGAGTATTTCACCTACGTTCTTTTAACTTATAGTTCAAGATTGAGTAATGTGCTTCAAATGCTCTTGTTCAATAGGAACTAAAATTATTCTGCTCCTGAATTATGTGTGAATAAGCAAATATGTTTCACTACATCTGTTTTCATTATGTCAAGTTGAAAACAAAATGGGAAAATCAAAACTCTTAGGAACTTAGAATCATAACATTAAGAGAGATGCTTCTGTTTTCAGTCAAATTATTTTTTTGTTATAAAATTAATTCCATCAAGTTTCAGGAATTTAAGCAACATATCAGATGGTGCTTTGAAGTAAAAACAAGAAGTTTTTGTGAATTTATGAGATTCTGATCTGATGATGCTAACATGCCACACACGCTTACTGTATTTGGTGATTAATACTTTGGAAGTTAACTAACTATATGGCCACTGATAAATGAGAAATAAGCCACAGACAAGAAGATATAGATTTCTCATGTATTTCTAATTAAGAATCATAAATTAGCTGTAGGTATCACCAAGAGGCCAATATATGAATATTGTGTCCAAAACATATTTCAGTTTCAAGTTTAGTTCATTGACACCAGACTTACTCAGTAATCAGACTTTGTATGGTCCTGCGGTAACAGCAAGGACAGACAACCCTGTCTGGAAGAACCTTAAGGGTTGTGATGGATTACCAATGGCACCAAAAAAATAGTTGATATATGACATCTCAAATATTCAAAAAATAATAATCAGTAAAAATAAATACTCATTATCCATTGTGAATCAAATAAAGGACAGCATTTTTTAAATTATAAAGTAAAAGTTAAAATGACAAAAGAGACATGTCAAAAATATTTTGAATAGTAATAAATGACCAAATGGTAGGCTTCTATTCCTTGTACCCATGACAAAGAGATGATCTTTGTACCTCTTTGTGGGTAATCCCATCATCTGTAAGAGTTACGAGAGAATATAACCACATAGATTATAGGCATAATTATTAGTTTTTCTGAAAAAAATAAATCCAGACATTGAGGATCCCTTACAGTAGGTGGCATGATAAGGAGAAGAATACTGATATGAGGAAGTATTATTATATTGCTGCCTAGTTTGTGGATGACCAAGTCACTTGTCATCCTTAATCTAGAATGCTGAAAAAATTGATATATTGAACTAACACTATAAAAGGGGAGGAAGATACAGGATGGAAACTTTGCAGGAAGCATATGGGAATCCTTATGGTAATGACTGATAGCCTAATCTGACTTTCAGCGAATATGATCCATTCTAATCTTGTATATATTCTAAATTGAAACTAGGGCTTTACTTCTCCTGTTTGGGCTCAGGAATTGAGGCTGAAAGAAATTCTAAATTAAGTGAGTTTCTCATGAGACTTTTTTTTTTTTAGAGGCAATAAAGAAATCTAGAAGAGTATATGCAGGTTGTGCCATAATAAAATATATATCATTCTTTTAGACAGAATGTAAAAAATATGTCAAATGCCAAGTTATAATGATGACCCACATCTATTTTCAGTTTCATAGCATACACACCCACCTCTGAACTTTATCTTTCTGCCAAAGATATCGCTTACTTTTATTACCAGGGAGAGGAAACTTTGATGATTAGCCTTGCTTTGCATAGGGTACAGTACTACATGATGAGAATCCATATGCTTTGCTGAACGGGAATTGAAATTGCTGTTAGACTTTCGAGAATAGGAATTACCTTTCCCTTTGTTTCCTGGTTCAAGTTGTAAGCTGCTTAATCTTTGTTAAAGACTTCTTTTCCAAGTTTCTTTCTGTAGAATCAGAGCACAGAAATCTTGAGTCAGAATATCAAATTTATCATTTGATTCCTCTCATTGGTTTATTACATAAACTTGATCATTCATTTTATCTGACTCCCACTTTCATCCCAGATGAAGCAATGACCTCACCAATATTCTTCCTAACATTTTAAAGAATGAATGATTCACGGCTACAATGCACTTCTCAACATAAAACAATAAAATATAGATATTGTAAAGATCACTGCCATAGAGTCAATACCAATTCACAGCAACCCTGTAGGATGAGGCAGAATGACCCCCTGTGGCTTTCTTAGATGGTAACCCTTTCTGGGGATAAATCCTTGTGTTTCTCCCAAGAAGCTGGCTGGTGATTTCGAGTTGTTTACCTTGTGGTTAGCCACCCAGTGGTAACAATTATTCCACTAGGTCTCCTACATAAGACCATACATTTTCTTTAAAATAAAATTGTAAAAAGCCTTCTTCCTACAAAAAGTCTTCTTCATGCAAAAGTGAATTATACAGTCCCCATTAGCATCGTGGGGCCATATTATTTAGAGCCCTCTCCTAAGAACCAAAAATCAACGATTGAAACTCATCAGACGCCAGGCAGGAAATCAGTTTCCATAAAGCTCTACAATCTTGGAAATCCTCCAAGGCAGTTCCACTCTGTCCTATAGAGTTACTGTGCGTGAAAATCGACAGCAGTAGAGGAATTTTGGTTTATTGGTACTTTGTAGAACTGGGTTCATTTATTTATAAAACATTTTCTTTTAAAAAACGAAATATTTTACCAGCAAAAATAAGCATCATCACCAAAGAAATAGTTGAACGTTTTTCGCTAGCGTTTTCACTTTTATCCCTTTGTGTACAGACTACACGCAAGAGTTCTTACTTTCATTTAGTGACGATTGTAACATTGACACATAAATGAAAGGACTTAGCGCTCCTAGCTTGTGTCTATTTGACAAGCTCTAACAGAATTGTTTGCAAAATTTTATTGAAATCCCGCTTTCATTTATCTTTGTTAGCACAAGCCTCAGAAATCAGTGGTATGGAATTCTTGTATAATTTAACTCTAAGAGAATTAAATATGCAGGTGTTCAGCGAATAGCCTATTTTTCTAAGTAAATAAAATCTTTTGGAAGAAAATACATTATTTTTATTACTGTATGAAAGAATACTCAATTAGTTTTATTCACATCATAAAGAACAAACAAAAAATGTATTGCAAAGAAAAAGATGAGAAATGAAGAAACAAAAATAGAATTAGGTGCCAGTGATCTCATGATCTTGAATGAGTAAACACGCTAAAATTGCTTAAACAGCTACAGCAAAGCATTTTAGAGTTGCAACTCATTTTAAGGTGGTTCCGTTCAACAAGGCTGTGTGCACACTAAAACACGATCGCAAAGGTTGCATCTGTCGGCATTTTGCTCCTTGCGATGCCTTTTGCTCCAGCGGATCCTTGACAATCACACATTCAACATTGAGAGGGGCAGTGAAACCTAAAGAAAGAGAGTCTTCATAAAAAAGTCAAGCGGTTCTCATTCCTCCACTTGATCGTCTTGGCCTTGTGTAAACTTCCCTTTCCCAGACAAATGAGTTTCAAGTGTATGTTGAAAGGTCTATCCAGAAACAAATTTAGTACTTTCCATCTTAATGGCTTGCAGCCCTGATGGAAGTTCTTTCTTTTAGGCAAACTACACACTTTATACAACATTTCAAGCTCACTTATTCTTGTTCTGCCCCTGTGGCTTCAGAGTCCCGATCAGCACCTTCTATGTAATAATCCTTCATGTAATTGAAAACCAACTTGTTTCCCCAGCCTATTTTCCAACTTAAATAATATTAGTTTCCTTAACCTTTCCTCAAAGATTCTATTTTCCAAGCTATTAATCATGTTTATTGCTTGTCCTGAAACCTTCTTCAAGTTTCCCAAGGTCTTTTTAACTTCGTGAGTCCAGGCCTGTACACAGCATTGGAGAAGTTTTTCACGATGAAAACAACTAAATTCCCACAGCTCATCAATTAAACCGCCTCACAGATCAGGTTCCTTTCTTTAAAATATAACTAACTCCAAAAACATAGCTAGTGGCCAACCTCAGCTATACAACACATGCTTTTTTAATTCTTTTTGTGGGAAGAAAATTAATGAAAGACACTTTTAGTCCTGTTCTGCTACAATGACTGTCAATTTTGTGAACAATATTTTATATAGGGGGATCTCAAAAAGTTTGTGGAAAGATAGAATGAAAAAATAATGGATTTTTTCTATGAAAATTTTAAAGTCCCCCTCACATTACTAATTTGCAAAATATGGAGACTAATTATTTACATTCCTTTTTGTCTCACAATAATAGTGTGTTTGGAGGTTAGCTTTCATTTATGAATAAGATCTTTCTAAACTATATATCACATTGCAAAATAATATTGTAAAATGTATAATATTAAAAGAAATCATGAAATGCATATGTGAAATTGTCTGTGGTATTTTAGTTATTATCAGAACCTTTAAAATGCAGTTCCTTATGTTGAATATTCTGATTAAATCTTTTTACAGTGAAGATCAAATTCATGGAATATTTCATTACCTTTTCATTTAAAATGTTCAGGCACATTTTGAAGGCACACGCATACTATTCTGCAACCCCAAACTGTTTAAATCCTTACTTTTATCAATGGTTAAATTGTTCTACTTTCTGATCCAAATCTAAGGCCAGCCTTTACCAGTTCTGCAATCACTATTTATATTTAGTCTCTTCATGTCCAATTGGACTGTAAGTATGTCTCTTAGTTATCTAGTGCTACTATAACAAACCCCACCAGGGGGTGGCTTAAATGAGAACTTGTCTTTCCTCAACATTCAGAAGACTGGAAGTCTAAGTTCATAGCACTGGCCCAAGAGGATGTCTTTCCTTCTCTGTGGGTTTAAGAACGGCCTTGTCTCTGTGAGCTGCTGTTCCTGGGCTATCTTCATGTGACTTGGCCTCGCTCTTCTGCTTTCTCAGCTTCTTTTGTTTGCTTGTTGAATCTTGTATCTCCAGAGATTGATTCAAGACACATCTTACACTAAACCTGCCTCGTTTACATAACAGAGAAAACCCATTCCCAATTGAGATGATGAACATAAGCACACTGACTAAGATTTACAACACATATTTGGGGTGGGTGGGGGGGGGGGATAGGCACAATCCATTACATAAACAGAGAAAGATGCATCATCTTTTCATCAATTTTTTAATTTAGAGTATTAGTATAGGGGTTGCTTTGATATTTTATGTGTATTGGCAAATACAGTGAATCAAACAGAGGTAAATAATGTAATCACAGCAGCATCTGGGTTTGGGGCACGCCAGCAGACAATTAGGGTTTCCTAGACAGCTGGGACAGGTGTTATGATCTAGATGAGTTTGGTGGAAAGACTGTCATGACTTTACAATGGTTCTGGCAACCAGACCTCTGTTCCTGCCATAGCAGCCGTGATACCCACTTTGTTTTCTGCAGTTTTCCAGCAGGTTTGTAAAAGTTTTATTTCACCCCCAACAGCTTTACGACCACCTCTCTCCACAGGCCCGAGAAAGGAGTCGTGCACAAAATCACAGTACTTCATTTCGCATTGTATGTTAGTAACATGACCATAATTTAAACATTCAGGCAGCAGGTTTGTTTTATTAATAAAGTGACCCAGGCCATAACTGAAAACTCTACTCTGGTTTGCAATAAAGTGAATGTATTATTTCCTTTTTGAAACAATAAATCAATAAAATTGATGGAGCATTTGCCACATTTAAGACATTTTTATAGTAACTGTTTAGTAGGTAGGTTGTTTGTCTTTCAGGAAGCAGGGCACAAACTGAAGCTAGATGCTTGGAATTGACTAATGCCAAATTAAGAGCAGAGATGGTGAGTGCCCTAGGGTTTTCTAGGTGAGAGAAGTTGTACTCAGATTCACTTAAATGGACTCTGTAGAGTTGATAAGGCATGAAGAAGACAAGGATTTCCATAAAATGCACAATTGTACCTTTACATTTCTATTATGCACCTAACTCCTCACTTATGGATTATCTCATTAGCTGACATTTTGCATTTACGACAATAAAAACTTTAGTGTTAGACTGTTTTTGCGCATTAATGGTATACTTCTTGTAGCAATGAAGGCGGAGGTACAAGGTGAGATAAAGCTGGCTGTGAAGGTCAGAATAATGTACCGATTCGAATGGGCCATAATTCTCAGTGGGCTGGCAGATATGTAAAGATGTATCTGACAGTTATATAATGATGTAAACATGAAGCAATTTCTGGTTTTCAAATAGTGTAATTTGGCAAGTATGTAATGATACTGTCATCTTCCATTTTGTGATTTGATATGGTCATCCTTCATTTTTGCACCACACCGATTTTTGCAGATTGGCCTGGTCCTTGGAATTTACTCATGTTGGTAAGTGAGGAGTCGGTGCATTTATACAATGCAGCCCACTGTTTAAATACATTGTAGAAATGGCCTGTATCCCCATTGTGATAGGTAGGCTTATTGTGCCAACATGACCAATGGACACATGTGGAATTAATTGAAGTGCAGAGAGATAAATGGCTCAGCGAGCCTCACTTTTCTTGTCTTGCTTTTTGATGATTGGACCAGTGTGCAGCTGCCTTAGCTTGTTCTGTGCCTCCATTTGCAAGCTACACAGCCTGTGGGACATCTAACCTATGGACTGTGTTGCTGTAGTTTGAGGTTCCTTCAAGACCTGCTGTGCCACGCTACTGGAATATGCATCGCTTGAGCTGGGGACTGTCAGACCCGGGCCATGACTGTTGGTGACCTGCCTTGCTGTTTGCTGCCTGTGGCTGGATAGCCTGAATTGCTCTACAGAGGACTACCCGGCGGCCCTCAAGACTTGAAGGACTGCCAGTGTATTAGCTGTCTCATGGAAGTGAGTTGCACTGAGCCATTTGTACAGCTTTATAGATTAATTAACTC
>NW_022103915.1:79486240-79487273 GCF_000313985.2 Echinops telfairi | reverse complement strand
CTGGCAGGGGCAACAATATACTTTCACAACTCTCCCCCAGGGGTACATCAACTCTTCCACCCTATGCTATAATTTAGTCTGAAGGGAACTTGATCGTCTGTCTATTCCAAAATATGTCACACTGGTCCATTATATTGATGACATTATGCTTATTGGACCCACTAAGGAGGATGTATCAAAGACTCTAGATTCATTGGTACAACATCTGTGTACAAGAGGTTGGGAAATTAACCCAACAAAGATTCCGGCACCCTCTATTTCAATAAAAATTCTAGGGGTCCAGTGGTGTGGGACATGTTGAGATATTCCTACTAAAGTAAAGAATAAGCTATTGCATCCGGCCCTCCCAACAACTCGACAGGGGGCACAATGCCTAGTGGGTCTCTTTGGATTTTGGAGGCAACATTTCCCTCACTTGGGTGTTCTACTTCAACCTATTTATCAAGTGACAAGAAAGGCCTCCAATTTTGAGTGGGGCCCAGAACAAGAAAAGGCTCTGCAACCGGTTCAGGTTGCCATTCAAGCTGCTTTGCCACTGGGACCATATGATCCAGCTGACCCAATGGTGCTAGAAATGTCAGTTGTAGATAAAGATGCAGTGTGGAGTCTTTGGCAGACCCCTATTGCTGAATCACAGTGTAGACCATTGGGATTTTGGAGTAAAGTCCTGCCATCTTCTGCAGACAACTACTCCCCCTTTGAAAAACAGCTGTTGGCCTATTACTGGGCCTTGCTGGAAACTCAACACCTCACCATGGGCCACCAAGTCACCATGAGGCCTGAACTGCCTATCATGAACTGGGTACTGTCTGACCCACGGAATCATAAAGTCGGACGTGCACAGCAACAATCCATTGTTAAATGGAAATGGTATATATGAGATCAGGCCAAAGGAGGACCTGAAGGGACAAGTAAGCTTCATGAAGAAGTGACCCAAATGCCTAGTCTCCACTCCTGTCACATTACCTTCTTTCTCTGCACCTAAGGCCTCCTGGGGAGTTCCTTACCATACTTTAACTGAAGACCAAAAAAG
>NW_022103915.1:79482387-79483655 GCF_000313985.2 Echinops telfairi | reverse complement strand
TGAAGGACTGCCAGTGTATTAGCTCTCTCATGGAAGTGAGTTGCACTGAGCCATTTGTACTGTGTTTTTTTTCCCATTTGTACTGTTTTATAGATTGTCTATTTCTTTTGCTATTTATATATGAATATATATAATCATTAGTGTCCTGGCTTTGTTTCTCTAGAGAACCCTGTCTAACATACCCATTGTCATATATAAACCTATTTACATATGCACATGCCTGTATTTAGACCTCTATTAATACCCTTTGCCGCAAGAGTCTTGGGGAGGAGACTAGCCAGTCAGGGTGCAGTATTGCAACAATTAAACATGTAACTTTCCTCTAGTTCTTTAATGCTTCCTACCTCACTCCCCCCACTATCACGATCCCAATTCTACCTTACAAATCTGGCTAGAGCAGAGGATGTACACTGGTACAGACAAGAACTGGAAACACAGGGAATCCAGGACAGATAAACCCCTCAGGACCAATAATGAGAGTAGCAATACCAGGAGGGTAAGGGGAAAGTAGAGTAGAAAGGGGGAACCGATCACAAGGATCTACATAAAACCACCTCCCTGGGGGATGGACAACAGAAAAGTGGGTGAAGGGAGATGCCAGACAGTATAAGACATGAACTAATAATAATAATTTATAAATTATCAAGGGTTCGTGGGGGTGGAGGTGGGGAGGAAGGGGGAAAATGAGGAGCTGATACCAACGACTCAAGTTGAAGGAAATGTTTTGAGAATGATGATGGCAACAAATGTTCAAATGTGCTTGACACAATGGATGGATGTATGGATTGTGATAAGAGTTTTAGGAGCATCAAATAAAATGATTCAAAAATGAAAAAAGAAAAGGAAGAAATGGCCTCTGTTCTAGTTTCTTTGTAGCCAATGATCTATGTAGAAAGCAATGGGTGATAATATGAACAAGTTACTAAATCGATCATGATGTCACGGTAACAATATTATCAATACTATAACACCATAGTTGAAATGTGGGTGTTTACTATGAGTTAAACATTATGTGCTACATCCAATCTAGTTTAATACTCAAAACAAAGCTGCAGAGTAGGTACTACTTTTTTTATATGTTTTCCATTTGATTTTTTAACATTTTATTGGGAGCACTTAAAGACTATTATAATCTATAGTTCCCTTAGATCAGGCATAGGTGCACAATTGTTGCCATCATCACAGTCCATTTTCTTTTTTCTTTTTTCTTCTTTTTTCTTTCTTTTTTCTTGAAATCCTTGATATCAGCTCCCCTTTATCCCCTCCTT
>NW_022103915.1:79479661-79481923 GCF_000313985.2 Echinops telfairi | reverse complement strand
TTTGGAGGTCCACTTTGCCTATCTATGCTCCTTCACATCAATTTGATTACTTGTTTTTGAACTTCTGAGACCTATTCCTGTTGACACCTCATGATCACACAGGATGGTGTGCTTCTTCTATATGTGCTTTGTTGCTTTCCTGATAGATGACCACTTGCTTGACTTCAAGCCTTCATTTGCTTATGCACTCATTTTGTCTTTAGTGATCGTGTTGGGAATCACAAGGCAATCCCTTTGCTATTAAAATACAATCATTGAGTTGATTCTGATTATAGTGTCCCTTTAAGGCAAAGTAGCACTACTATTTGGGATTCCCAGGCTGTAAATCTTTACAGGAGCTGAAAGTATCATCTTTCTTCTATGGAAATATTGGTAGTCTCAAACCGCCCCATGAGCAACCCACTACAGGGGTCCTCCATGTTGTTAAACCCCTAGTCTTTTAGTATGGAGGCTTTTCACTGTCAAAATAATTTAAGGATTACGGGTACAGGGAGAGCTAGAGTAAAACACTTCTTTAAGGTGACAAAATTGTCAACAGAATTGAGGATATATATAGATAGATAGATATAGATATAGATATCTTCCCCCTCAAATGACAACCACCTTCCAAAAAAACCAAACTCACTGAGGTCAATCTGATTCGGAGCCATCCTGCCCCAGGAGGACAGAGCAGAACTGTTGCCTTAGGACCACTGCAATGGCTTTCCCCCACCTAGGACCGGCTTCCTCTGCCTGGACCACACTTTTATGTAAACAGTACATAACTTTGATCTTCTTAGCTAACTGCTACCTTACCCCAGAAGGTATCTTTGTAAGCTTGCTATTTTAACATTTTTACAGTAAACTCATACAAAATAATTGACACCGATGCACTTCTGAAACTACCTCCTTGGGGGATGGAACAGTCAGCAAACAAATGTAGAAAATGTATGTTATTTGTACAAAAATATAGTATGTGTGTTCCTCTATCTTTCCTCTTGTAAGGTTTATATGGATGTCACTTCTGATTCTATTATACTCTTTCTTCCCAAGGCACACCTGTTCTACTTTTGGTGGCTCTGATTTTCTATTTCTTGCATAGCACTTTTAACCTTCTAATATTTATTAATACTTACTTATTTATTACATGCAATGCCCATTGTATTTTTCTCCTGTGTGGAATATAATAAACCGCACATGGCCACGCCTTTTGGTTTCATTTATGGATCAATCCAGGACAGTGTTTTTCCCTGTTGCTGGATGTAGGCTGGGGAGCCTTTGAGTCAGACCCAAATTGCCAGCACCTAACACCAAAAAAACATTTGATAAACAGCCACAAGGCATATTTTAAGGAATTATTATATTATGGAAAATCTTGTGTCCATTCCAAAAAAAATTTTTTTTTCACCAGTAAGAAGTACTATTAATAAGTACTATCACAATTTCCATGAATGGTATATTTATTAATAAAAATGATTTCTGATTCTAATAATTTTCAAAAATATCAGGTGTCAAATTTTAAAACTGATTGCTATAGCTGAGCTTATACCAAGCGCTCAGGTAGAAATTGTTTTGGAAATGATGACGGCACTATATGTACAAATGTGCGCGATGCAATTGATGCATGGAATGTTCGAAGAGCTGTAAGAGCCCCCATGAAAATGATTTAAAAACAATTTTTCATTTGAGACTTTTACATTTGAAAGAAATATTTGTTAATATATAACTTAATTACTCAACGCTCAGCATGACTGTACACAATTTAAAACACAAATTTACATTTAAAGCCTTTAATTTTGAATATAAAATAAAGAGATATAATAATGCATATTTTTATTTTTTGCCTAAAGGTAAAGATATAAAGATTGAGTGTAAGCTATGTATGCAGAGGTGTATAATTCCAACTGTTAATTGCAGTTTCCAGGAGGACAAAGCAGGAAACGATGAATGTAGAAATGATGCTCCTCGGAAACACTCTAAAGGTTCAGATCTGTGAGCTGCTTGAATGAAAGCCCTTCAGTGTTTCCATAGCAATATTCATCTATCTTCAATAAAGCATTTATCACCTTGAACAGAATTTATTATTTATGCAACTTTCTCTTTTTCATTATTTATCCATAAATTATTTTCTATGGTAAAGGGAGTGATGCATTGTAAAACCAGTTATATATATCATGTGCATTGTGTGCCTGTATGTGTATGTATAAATGTATTATTATAAACTCACACATTTGTGTATCTATATTTATAAATGGAACTATAAGGATAAACTAAGTAGAAAAA
>NW_022103915.1:79471421-79478210 GCF_000313985.2 Echinops telfairi | reverse complement strand
TCCAAGGGTCAGCAAACCTGACTTGCCCAATTAAATGCCTAGAGGCACTCCACTCCGCAAGGCAGCCTCTGGCACATAACCACCCAGCTTCACTTGCTCCCTGGCTTGGAAAGGCTACCGGTCGGTCCCATGCTCTGGCTCCTGGTTCTGCAACTACTCTTCTGATATTAGAGCTGTCTTCTGGATGCAAGAGGTTCACTGAGCAGGTATCCTGAAAGCCAGAAGTTGTGCTCTACTCCTGAGTCTTGCTGGTAATGTAATCCCTCAGTCAGAGGAATAATTTTATACACACAGGGTGACATTCCAGGCACTCACAGGTGAATCTTTCGCTTCCCCTGCAAGGAGTACCTCATGTGTGCTGAAGTAAAGGACCACCGTGGATGAGGGAGACCTATTCGATGGATTGGCACAATAACTGCAACATGGACTTGAGCATGCCAGCAATTGTGAGGACAATGTAAACTAGGTAACAGCTTATTGTAGGGTATGCAAGTTGTCATGAGTCAGAATCAACTGGAAAACAACTATCCATCCATCCATCCATTCATTCATCCATACACCCGAACTGATTGTCTACCGGTGTGTCTGTCTGAAGTCTTCCTTAATAATTGTATATGAATTATACATATATGAAATTATAGCTGAGAATTGAAGACTGAAGTCATCCAAGCACAAATCAGTGAAAGAGTTTCAAGCCAATCATCTTCAAAAAGGTGCCTAGAAATGGAAAACCATCCATTGCAACCAGAGCTCAAAGAGTAAAGGAGGAAGTAGTTTCAGATGATAATGTTGTAGAGACTATCTTTTTGTTATGCAAATAGTTTGGTACCACTTTTTCCTACCTATGGAATATTTCCCAAAAGAAAAATAAGGAGAATCGTTCACCTGGTGGTTCCTCTCATACTTCAACATAGGTGAGTAACTATTATAAAATAAAAGGCAAAAGAAAAAATTAAACAAAAGAAAACAGCAACAACAAAATCAATTTCCAACCTCACTGCCTGAGTTGAGGCCAACTCATAGCAACCCTATAGGACACAGTAGAACTGCTCCCTCTCCATCAACCTTCAGTGGTACCTACCTGTACCATGGACACCTCTGGCTTCTCTGACTTTCAACTGCTTACCCACCACTCATCTTTTAGTTAGCTTGATTCCTTCATAGTTCCCAAACTTGCATGCTCCGATACCAGGCTTCCATTTCATGCCTTAGAATGCCTTTTCTGACTAGCTAGTCATACTTAATCACATACCTAATGGCTTCTTTTTCTTATTTTTTTTTTTTTAGATAATATATAAGGATACAGACAGACATATGTCTGAAAAACCAATATTATTGAAACTCCTGCTTAGTGAAAGGCAAAAAAGTTTAAATTAAATTAAATAATTTGTTGTTGTGTGTTCCTGTGTGTTGAGGGCAGACATTAGATAGCTCATTAGATACCTGGAGAAATTATTTCTGATCTCCAAACAAAATATTTGACCACAATCCAGTAGTTAACAAAGTTCATTCATTCAACTATCTCCTGATTTTCAAGTGAAAGACACTAGCATATTCATTAATATACTTAAATATTTGACTGCTCTGCTCTTGCTGTGATCTGCTGCCAATTAGTTCTGCTTCTGTTCCACTGACTTCTCTTTCTTCCCAAAACTACTGAGGAGGGAGGTCTCTGAAAATTTAATAGAAGCAATGCCACTCCAAGTTGTTTTCCAGTCTTAAAAGAAACTGACAAAGCAGGGGTTAGTTGGGATTAGGAGAGGAAGAAGGTATACTCATCTTCCAAAACCCCCTAGCTAACAGAACTCTTATTAATAGCAGAATGTCAAGCTAAACAAGCTTGAGTTTTACTCTTCACATAGATTTTTAAACAGAGCAATTATGTATAAAAATATTTTACTGAGAATATTTAATGTCGTGTATTGAAATTCTATGTATAAAATTATATTATGTTTTACAATAAACCTCTGTTTGAGTAATGAAATTGATTAAATTTTAGATCAAAGTGAAGATAAAAAGAACAAAAATAGATTTAATTGTTAAACATTGAGAGGGTACATTGATGTTATTATAAATCACACTGACTTTTACAAGTGAACTTTTGAGCAAAGAAAGGTTAACCTAATTATTCTGTTCTGGGCAAGTTTTTGTGTGTCTAAAAAAATGGAGATTGCTAGGAAATCTAATTAAGAAAAAAGCATGGATTTCAGGAAAAGATTGTAATATAAGAATAGACTTACAAAGATTTATGTTAAAAATATGACCTAAATGATCAAAGAAAGAAAAGGATGCCAAAAATAATCTCAACCTTAGTGAAATAAAAATACTCTAGGTTTGAATGTGAATTTAATAAAATTACATATACTCAACTATTTACAAACTATTAAAATGGCAATTTCATGTAGCTCAAGTTAATATTGAACACATTTTTAGAAAAGAAAAATCTTTGACAGACATTATATCCTGATCACATATGATGAAAGAAACTCTTTATGTGGAGGAATACACATCTTTGAAAGAAGTCGAAGGCATTTAATAAATATTATCAGTCTTTCCTGACATAATTACCCTACAGTCATTTATTAATTTTATCTGTTGACTGAATTATGAGGGTAAGTCAGAAAGTGTCAGTGTTCCAGATCTAAAATGTATGAAATTCCCAGTTAACACCTGCATGGGTTTATCCAAACATAGTCATGTATAAGCACCCCTCTGTAATCAGTGAAGGACTATAGATAAGTTCTCACAGTAATACCCTTGTCCTAGTCTCCCTAGGGAACCTTAAAAAAACAGTTCATTAAAAACAGTGGCTTTGGAGCGCATCTGCTAGGCCAGCCCGGCTCAAGGCAGACATGCCAGCTCGGCAGTCATGCTGGACATTTTCCGAGTCTGCCAAAGGGTAGGCAATCTCAATAGATTTTGTTTTTTTGAAGGACACAAGACAATCCAGGGGTATGTTTTAAAAGAAGGTATGTTTTTTAAAATAGTTGTATTCACATGTAATCCACGTATCACACAACTCAATAGTTCAATTATGTATAAAGACGTTTTAAGTCAATGGAAAACTACCTTGGGGTCGGTGGGGGGAGGCCAAGAGTTTGCACCATGGAATTTTATTTTTTTCCATCTTGACAAAGCTTCTGCTCATTTGTCAAAGATAACATGAGCTGTCCTAAGAAAATTTCCTAGGGAAACCATATTCTGTGTACCCCGACAGGCTTGCTCCTGCCCCTTCAGACCTTTCCTGTTTCCAAAATACAAAGAACATTTGAAAGGAGCATGATTTGAGTCCCTAGAGCAAGGGTGGGATGGATATTTCCAACCGGTGGGCCTACAAGGCCCTTGCAAGCATCAATACCCTGTTTCCCTGAAAATAAGAGAGTATCATATTACTTTTTGCTCCCAAAGATGCGTGAGCTCTTATTTTCAGGGGATGTCTTATTTTTCCATGAAGAAGAATTACAGTACACATTTATTGTTTATTGTTTTATTAAAAGAGACCTCACACTTCCTGTCTGCTCCGGCTATGCTCCAGCCAACAGTGAGCTGCATGGTGGCACCTGCCCCTAGGGTCCAGAGTCCAGAGTTACAGTAGCTTTTGGGGGGGCTTATTTTCAAGGAGGTCTTATTTTGGGGGGATGCCTTATATTTCAGCGAGAGGCAAAACTGTAAGTAGGTCTTATTTTCGGGGGATCTCTTACTTTTGGGGAAACAGGGTACTGGCTAACATTACATGCTTTACCAAAGAGCAGTGGTTTCAGCCATCACATTCAATTCCTCACTGCCATTGAGTAGATCCTGACCCATAGCAACCACATAGTACAGAGCCGACCTCACCCTGGTGGGTTATCGAGAATGTAGAAAGCAGCCCATCACATTAAAAGTGAGTTAATTAAATGTCTGACCAAATATTTTAAGTTGAAAATTTTGTATGGCCCTCAAATGGTGTTATAAATATCCAATGGGCCTTGGCAGAAAAAAAGGATCCCTTACCCTACCCTAGAGGATGCTAAAACTGATTTTTATATGGTGTATATTGAGGAGCGTGGAATTTGGGATGGGGGATGGGTTAGCGTTATGAAAACATCACCTTTAGAAATGAGTAGACCTGGATAAAAAATGTATGGAGAAATAATTGATTCACACTTTGATAGTATTGTTAGTGAACATTGGGAGGGAACTTTGGTTTCTCATAGAAACCATAACATTTACACTTTCCTTTGTATTTCTTTGAGGCCAGTTTTTCAGAAGGATGTAATTGCAACTTATTTTTTCATAATCTCTGAACTTTTGATAAGATCTCTAAAATATTTAGATCTCTAAAATATTTTACTAAGTTATCTAATTTCCATAAAATTGTATAGATATCTTTCTGTATCTCTTTGGAGGTTAATTTCATAGGCAAGATGATTCATTATTTGATTTTTTTCTAATCCACTCATTAGACTATGTCATATTGGTTATGCTTTATGATATTTTTTGTTTCATATATTGGCATTTTTAAATATAAATGATCATTCTATCAGGAAAGTTTCATTATATTTTTCTAAGTTATTATTTCCCCCTCTCCTAATACAATCATTTTTACACGACATTTTTAATTGTCTGTCTTCCATAATGACCATTTCATCATCAAATTCCTGTAATCCTGATAGAAATTTCTCTTTATTTTTTATTATTGTTTTTCTAAGGATTTTACAATCATTGTTTTAAAGAAAACATTTTGTGCTGCGTGTAATATTCTCTAGAAGAATGTCTACAGAGATTCCTAGAGTTACAGATGGTTTGTACTTGATTCCTAAGCTGCAGTTTGGTGATTAGAGCCCATCAAGTAAGCGGCCCTTCACAGCAAAAGTCTAGCAGTGGTCTGCATCCAGTAGAGTTGAACCTGGAACACTCAGTGGAGCAGTTGGGCCCTGGAACACATGGGTCCATCCCAAGTATGAATCAACTTCCAGGCAACAAGTGTGTGTGTTGTTGCTTATGTTGTGATAGATGAGTGCTAATATTATTTAAGTGACACTATGGAGGTGAATAGAGAATCATACACTTTTATATTTGGATCTTATTGTATATGAGAATAGCATCTTTCAGTCTAAATATATGACAAAAATTAATAGGAATTTACTAGGCAAAGTTAGTTAGAAAAAGAAAGAAAGGGAGAGAGAGAGAGACCTCCCTATAGTAAAACAATTAATTGCATGGCCCTAAAAAGTAAAAATGATAGCATGGTAAGAAATTCTACTTTGAAGCTAGTGTAGCTGAACTACAGAGATTGAGTAGGAAAATGCATCAAGGAGCTAGAAAAAATACATTTGGCATCACTGTAATGAATTTGAAACTTATTCTGAAGACAATGAGAAACTATTTTAATTGGAGGAGTAATAATATTTTTGAGTTATTTTTTAATCACGCTGTAATATTAAGGATAAATTTATAGAGCAACAAATATGAATAAGGGTAGACAATTTATGAGTCTATTGAAGTAGTGAAGTAAAAATAGCAGATGCAGATACAAAATAAAGCATAGAAAAGTCCATGTTGTAAATATTATTTTTCCATAAGAATTCAATTATTCAAACAAGGCACAACAACATATACATCATGAAGCATGCATTTGATTTCATCCATATTTAAAATATCGTTATGTAATTATTAAGATGAGTCTTAAGAAGAGATGGATTATCTTATTCATTCTATAATGACCTTCTTCCCCCTAAAGCCATCCTTGCTCGTAAGTCACTTCAGAAGATCACTATTGGTCTTAAGGAGGTCAGCTCAGGAACTCACACTCTTCCCAAACCTTGCTAAACTTTTAACACAGTTAGCCCCATTTCAGCTTTATTGCTTATGGGATCCCTATGCTCCTTCCTTTGTAAGTAAGCATTTCTCTAATTATTCTTCATTGTATTTACTATCCTCTACCTATTGAAGCCCTAAAATACAGTTCATTCTTTGCCATGTTCATTCCTGTGTCTGTGCGTGTGTGTGTGTGTGTGTGTGTATGTGTGTGTGTATGTGTGTGTGTGTGTGTGTGTGTGTGACTGTGGAGACATGTGTCAAATGGATTCTCTAGTGGTTTGAATTTCTGGCTGGCTATATTGTCAGGAAGCTCCTCCCTGGCCAGTAATAAATATGTAGTATGAATAAAATAATTCTTTTGCAAGTCACTAATATTTTGTGGGGTTCTTATTACTGCAGAAAAAACAAATCTATGCTGTCTAATGAAAATATCAATGCCAGGCAGAGTTGTAAATGTGTAAATAAATTATAAAGAACAAAAATACAAAGTCCATGTCTTCAGGGAGTTTACATTCTATGGAGTGAGAAAGAACATTGAAAAAGAAATATATAGTTTTTGAGTGTTAAGTATTAGGATGAAAAATACAGATGCAAAGGGCAATTGGTATTGGTTACTATTTCAGATGAAGTGTTAAGGCGCTGTTGCTGAAGTTTGGCTCCACTGAGCCAGATCCCAATCATAACAAGTCGGTGGGAAACAGAACCAAACACCACCGGATCCGGCCCCCTCCTCACAATGGCTTTTATGCTGGAGCTCATTGTTGCAGTCACTGTGTCAATCTATCTTGTCAGGGATCTTCCACTCTTCCTTTGTGCCCCTCTTTTACCAAGCACGATGCCTTTTTCTTTTTTTAATCATTTTATTAGGGGCTCATACAACTCTTATCACAATCCATACATGCATCAATCGTGTAAAGCGCATTTGTACATTCATTGCCCTCATCATTCTCAAAACATTTCCTCTCCACTTAAGCCCCCGGCATTAGG
>NW_022103915.1:79469030-79470195 GCF_000313985.2 Echinops telfairi | reverse complement strand
CCTCATCATTCTCAAAACATTTCCTCTTCACTTAAGCCCCCAGTTTTTTTATTATTTATTCATAATATTGATTAAATAATTTGATGAGAGCTTATAACCTTTTCTTGATTTTGCACTGTATAGCATTCCTTATCAAGGTATATTTCACTAAATATGATAATGATTAATATTATAATGAATAGTTCCCTACAGTTAAAAAATATTAAAATAATTTGATAATTTGTGCATATCTCATTCTTACCATATTATCAGTATTTGCAGTCCTGTTCATTCTCCCAATAAATTTGTCATTGGTGTCATAGTCATTATAACAATGTCAAACTTTCTCTACAGAGAAGTGTCCCTACAACCACAAGCAATACCTAACCTTTGATACAAATTGAAACTGTAGTAAATAGTTCAACTTGCCCTGAGAAATTTTTCATTGGATTTCTTTGGGATTCATAGATGAAATGTCTTAAATATGACACAGATTTATATTGTTCATTATGATACCTATGATTGGGCCATGAATGTCAATACATCCCGAAGCATCAATCATTCTCTGTTCCTCTGAGTAATAAAAGCATATTTAACTGATAACTTTATCTGTTAGAAAAAAATCTAAGCTAGGGGTTATCAAACTTGCTTGTACCATCAAGGAGAAAAATAGAAGAAAACATTTAGAAATGTAAATATTTTAAAATAATGTACATACCATGATCTATTTTTTGTTGGTGTTCTTAATGATGCCATATGAGGCCATCAAAAGCTAGAATTCCATTGCTAATGGATTACTGCTTTGCTATCGTTAAAGAAAGTATTTAATAATTTAATGAGTGTTTTTACTATTAATGTTATAAAATGGTTATAAAGTGATATTCTTGCTATTCTCAAGATAATGATTGGTGCATTGCATTCAGATTTCCATTTTTTGACATACTCAAGAAATTGCACAGCTACTAATTCCTGGACCAGCATCCAGGTTACATTTGGGGAAGGGAAGCATACATTCATTGAATATATGAAGAAACAATTTGGAATAAAGAAGGAATGTCAATTAACTCAGTGGTTATTTGGAAATAACCCAGATTCAAACTCAATTTACTTACATTTCAAAATCCAAGTTAGAAAATGACTTTGGTTTATTTAAAAAAATTCTAAATTATACAGTAATTTTAAACTA
>NW_022103915.1:79465804-79467295 GCF_000313985.2 Echinops telfairi | reverse complement strand
GTGTGAGCCATTTCTTGCTATAAATCTCTTTCTACAGACACACATACAAGCATCCCTGGTTTTGCTTCTCTAGAGAACTCAGCCTAACACAAGCAGTAACAAAATATGGTATCGAACTATGGAAGAATTATATACAAGGAAAACAAGTGGTTCTTTCTTCAGATGTGGTAAAACAGATACTATATAGAGAAAAAATTAAAATTAGATAATTGTAGATAAACATCTAATTGTGCCTTTATCATTTTAGCTCTAATACATAAAGAGATTGAAAATTGTCACCAAATAGCTATAGTGATTCAAACTATAACAATAGTGATAAAAATAACTATAGTGATAAAAAACAAACACAAACCAGAGACTTTCCGCAAACCTATTACAGAATTGAGTTGCAAAGCAAACCGTGACCCTGAAATCAAAAGGGAAAGATGAACTGCCAGAATCACAGGCAAGATCCGCCCCCAGAAGCAGCTGGTGTGAAGAAGCACTCGGTAAGCGGTCGTAGTGACCCACACATGTCAGGATGGAGCTCTGCTCCACAGGATGTTCAATATATGGTTCTAATGGTAGCAACACTTGAAACGGCAAGGCTGACAAAATTCTAAAGGGATCACTAGCATGTGTGTTAGAAATCCCAAGGGGCTACAATACTGAGGGCATGCCTGAGGAGGGTCAATACAATTTCATTTTAGCTCCTAAAATGTCATAAACATTTCAATGATGAGATAAGAAATACTATATCTTTATTTTGTTAAGAAAAGGGAAGATTCACCTATCTGAAACACAGCTAGGTTGTTCTCCATATCAAAAGCCTTTTCTCTAGGGGAAAAGATTTTACCAGAGCCATATGTCATTGGAGAAAGGGCATCTTTACCCATCCGTGGGTTCCTACGGAAAACTCTAGGGAATTCCTTTCAAAAAGATAAAATAAAATTAAGTATGGTTACAAATGATGTTAAAACAGAAGGTATAATAGAATCACATAAAATGTTCAATAGGCAACAGAGACAGCAGACAGAGAGAGAGAGAGGTTAGATAACAAAGACATGACATAACTAGAAAACAACTGCCAACATGGTGGATATCAATATTCCCTTTAAATCTACCAGGTCTAAGTATCACTACATGACGAAGATTGTCAGAAGGGATACATTCTCACAGTTCTCCCATCTAGTTGACAGCGTTTCCCTTTATTTATTTAATAAATATTAACCTTATTCCATATCTGATTACTACCGTTAAATTTTAAAATTACATTAATAAGTGTTCTATCTTACATAGTTCAATGATATGGACAATAAATATTACAGAATCTCATGCACGAAACTCTACTGTTTACTATTTGAGTAAATTATAGGAACCGCCGTCTTGTAGTCATTCAACAAAATGACAAGCACCAAGGAAAGAAACGAAGAACCTGCCACATGGTCTCTAGGCACAAAACACATGGGTTACTCGTTTGTCCAAGTGCCGGTGAATCTAAAACAAAGGTGA
>NW_022103915.1:79462808-79464530 GCF_000313985.2 Echinops telfairi | reverse complement strand
GTACGAAACTGGTACATGGATTTCTTCTTCCTTTTCTGTTTGCCTAAGTACATCCTTGTAATATAATGATGGAAGTGATGTAAAAAAAGACCAAAATATGAGATAGCTTGTAAAATAAGGAAAGTGTTAACGCAAATACAGAAGTACTGAAATGCACTTGTTCGGCTGTCCTAGATCACAGTGGGAATCTCACCAGGACGAAGTAGTCTATTTCAACAAGTAGTACTGTAAAAATAGGTGTGGATTTTAGGTAATGAGAATGAAGAATGAATGTATCTTTTCCTTATGGTTAAAAAATAAGCAGTACCCTACATTTACAGGAACATCTTATTAAACTCATAGCACATACACTATCATCTCCTAAAATGATGATTACCAAGATATTGGAATAGCATAAGAATATGAAACCAGCAAGAGCTAGTATACATGAAGAGGGTCTAAACTGAATGTACAACACTCAAGGTCACTGATAAAGAAGAATCTTATGAGTAACAGAATACAGAACATGGCCTCGGGATCTGTTACAATACCTAAACCACAGCATGTTTCACTTTCATAAGAAGAAAATCGACTATGTCATGTAATAGAGATCCATTTATTTAGAAAGAATACATTTCAATGCATACCAAGAAGTCCATAAAATTGTGTTTACTGACCCTCTTATCAAGCAATGAGAATACTGAAAGACAGAAAAATATGCCTTTGTTGTAGATCCATGCAACAACCTACAATTGTGGGAGTTATTGCTCTTCTGAGCCATCCATATGATGAGTCAGAGTGAAGACTCAGAAGTTCATGCCAGAAAGAGAAAATCTATTCCTTGTACAAAATTTCTTGGTCATGAACCCTGAATCTCACTCAACTTATAATTGAAATGATGGGGGAATAATAAGGTCAGTGTTCTAATTTTTGCAGTAACTTCATTCAAAATAAGAGATATGATTTAAATATCTCCTGACATGATGGTAAATTTTCATTGTAAAAACTGGTGCTGTGTTATATTATTCTAGATATATAAATAGGCCATGTTTAGATTTGTCAACTAATTTTGAAAATTCTGAAGACTGAGTTAGAATTCAAACAAAGAAACATGAAATACTTGGTGAATTTTAATGTTGTATTTTAAGATCTGATCTCACCCTTTGATGTGCTCTCGCTTTAGAGTAGAACAAGCTAAAGTTTTCATTGCTATAGATGATAATACTTTTGAAAAATCTGTAATTTTCCTCAATAGCTTTAACAACCTGTAATTAACAGCACAATAATAAAAAGTGTGTCCCACAAATAAAATTTTTTATGTAAATTAAGAGTTTATGTGTTTACGAGAAAAATGTTAAAGTACAGTTCAATGGTTATTATAATTTAAGAAATAAACATGAACAAAGGAATCTAAGCTACAGTTTTTCTGAGGGAGGCATGCTGCCAAAACATTAACAATTTCACTTCAAACATATCTTTATCTCATTATTTCTCCTGTAGCAAAAGAATTGGATTTTTTGGAAAGAATATTTTGAAAGTATAACTTTAATTTTTCCGCTCCATGTTTCTTTTATCCTTCCAACACCAATAAGAGGAATTGGCTCAATTTATATAAAAACATAAATAGGTATTTCTATTGCTAGAAACAAATTCATTTATTTTTAATCCTAGCTGGAAAAGAAATATTACTTGATGCATATATTATGTTTGTTCAGAGGGTCTTAAAATACTTTTACCTCAGAT
>NW_022103915.1:79459736-79461999 GCF_000313985.2 Echinops telfairi | reverse complement strand
GAAGGGCGAGCTTTTCTTTCTTTTTCTGGAAGCCGGCTCTCAGGCGTGCTTGGCAGACGGAGGCCGGGAGTCTGTCCGGCAAGCAGGTGCACACGTGCCTTGGGGGCCTGGGTTCTGAGCCCCTTCGCAGGCCTCCCTTCTGGCCCCTGGGAGCTCCTCGCTCCACACGCGTGGCTTCAGCTCCTGTCCTGGATGCTCTCCAGGTGGTTGGTCGTGTGCAGCCGTGACCTCCCGTCTCCCCCACGGCCTTGTTCGCTTTCCAGAAACAGCGTGTTATTTTTTTTTAAAGACTTTAAAACCTGAAACTTCCCTTCCCCTCAGAAAGTCCCTCGGTTCCAAATGGGTTTCTGCCACGTGAATTCTTTCAGTGTCGCGAAGCCAGAACCAAGGGCCCCAATCCAGGACCCTAACAAAATCACCGTCCTGTGGGAATTCTAACTCCCAGGGAAGGAGAGGAACTGAACGACTCCCTACGGGCAAGAAAGGAGACCATCTTTACCAAAGCAGAATGGCTGCCCTTTCTCCCACCCAGCCGCCGGTGGGTGGGACCCACCAATCAGTCTGTCGGTCAGCCAGTGTTTAACCCACTGCGCTACTAGGGCTTCCTGGGAAATTCCGGGAAGGCAGTTTTGTTATCAGCTTACTGAAAGAGCCAGCGAACTTGACTGCATGCTCTTCTGGTTTAACTCTAACCAAGAACTTAAGTTAAAAGTTAGGGCCGAGGGGACTGTGAGCCGGGGGCTGTATGGCTGAGTCAGTCACACCACAAGCCGTTGGATAAAGCCAAGCAATCAACTCTGAAAAGTTTAAAAACTCCTGTAATTGTGCCTGTATCCTAATCAGGTCCTTTCCCTGCTTCTCCAGAACAAACGATGGATTGATAACTACCTCTGAGCATGATCGTGAGAATTTCGTTTGGTTCTCTTGCATAGATAAGACTGCCGAAGTAAGGGAAGGACCGTGAAGCACGTCCATGCACAAGTGCAGATTAAAAAAAGTAATCGGGACGGCTTTGACCTTCATCCACCTGCCTGTGACTAGGACCTCTGGTGGTAGTGTGAGAAGGGTATGAAGCTACTAATCAGAGTATTAGCTACTCATTACAAGCCTGGATGTTTGGACATTCTGTAGAAGAAACATAAGAACTAAACCTTTTGCCAAAATTGAACACTGTGCTTTCCGTCTTCTAATCACATTCAGTTAGTAACAGAATTTGGGGAATAAAATGCATATTTTCCAAGATACTTGCCTCTTCTCTTTATTGCCTATATGTTTGTATCTCTTTCAACAATACATACACATTTTAAAACATTTGTGTATCTGCTACCTATCTTTGATGCCCTTCTATTCTATGCATTATATTATCTACTCTCTGAATATCCTTTATTTAACCTGACATGACTTCTTACCAGGTAGGACAGATGTTTCATTAATAAAATACAGGGATAATTATTTCTTCCATAATACAAATAGCGTCATACTTACATTTACAACATAATGTGTGCTTCTCAGAACTATTTACCTATCTTCTGATAAAAGGGCCACATACATGTAGTTTCATAAGTCAGCCTTGACTAATTTTTAACCAGTTTCTTTGAGTGAATTTCTATCATCCTCATCCAGAGCAGTAGACTGGCTCAGCGTAATCAGCTTAATTTACTTTGGGGGCCAGAGAATAAGGGATATAAACAATAAATACAATCTGTACCATTAAGAAGCTGATGTAGGAAATCGATTCACTTCCCACTGAATTTGAAGTGTTATAGTATATGGTCTGATAGAGGATGAGAGTACTTCTGGGAAAATGGGTCCAATTGTAAAAAACAAATAATAGATTTTTGAAATTATTTTTATCTGAAATTGAACTACTTGAATTTCATTTAATTATAGTAGTCAACTTTCCTTTCTTTCTCTCTCTCTCACTCAGTCTCTGTGTGTGTATCTGTTTCTCTCACTCAGCCTCATTCTTTTTAATCACTATTTTGTAAAGGTATATTAAGAGGTACAATTGATTATTTAGTGGCAAACTCTTCAGAACATGAGTATTATACCAAGATATATATATACTAGTTATTTTGTTGTTGTTTAGAATATACATTATAATACACCAATTCAACAATTTGTACATGTTAAAATTAGTGACATGGATTACATCCTTTTGTTGCACATTCCCCCCCATCATTTTCTGAATTGTAATTATTCCATTCACATAAACTCATTGTTCTTTAAGTTTCCTATCTGATATTTCAAGTTGCTTTTTTCA
>NW_022103915.1:79456797-79459140 GCF_000313985.2 Echinops telfairi | reverse complement strand
TTTTGATGGAGGTTGATAGAATGCCAATGGAGATGTTTAAACAAATGGATGTAATGTTGGAAGGGCTCACTCACTTGTGCCAGGAAATTTGGAAGGTAGCTACTGGATAGCCAACTGGAGACGTTCCCTATTTGCATCCATTCCATGTAAAGGAAATACAATAGAATAGTGAAATTATTGAAAAACATCATTCATATCATGTGCAAGTAAGATGTTGCAGAAGAGATAATTTAAAAATAGTTGCATGCAACAGTACATAAACAAGAAATTGCCAGACATCTAAGCTGAATTTAGAGTATATAAAGCAAAGTCTATTTGAAAGCAGAGAATACCAGAAAAATTGTTACCTTTGTTTGATTGACTATGGAGAGACATTTAACTGTGTGGACCATAACAAATTAAGGATAATAGTTACAAGATGGAAATTCCAAAATACTCATGTGGAATCTGTAAATAGATGAAGAGACATTTGATCAAAACACAAGAACACTGCATATTTTTAAATAAGGAAAGGGTCATATCATGGTTATATCCCTTTACCATTTAATCTGTATGCTGAGCCAATAATCCAAGAAGATGGACTATATGAAGAAACAACAACAACAACAGTGTCGGGATTGGAGGAAATCTCATTAACAACTTGTGATAGGTAGATGAAACAACTTTGTTTGCTGAAAACAAAGAGGACTTTAAACCACACTGATGAAAAAACAAACAACATTCCTGGCCTTCAGTATGGATTCGACCTCAGCATTAAAAAAACAAAAGTCTTCACAACTGAACCAATGAGCAACATCAAGATAGACGGTGAAAGACGAAGAGTGTCCAGGACCTCACTTTCCTTGCATCCATACTCCACAGCCAAGGAAGCAGCAGTCAAGAAATCTAACAACACACTGCATTGGCAAAGCTATGGCAAAAGACGTTTTAAATGTGCTGAAAAGCAAAGATGTCACTTTGGGGGTCAAGGTGCTCCTGGGCCAGGCCATGGTCTTTTCAATGGCCACAGATGGATGCAAAATCTGGACAATAATTAAAGAAGATGGAAGAATTGATGTCTGTTTAACAATTGTGTTGACTAAGAATATTAACTACACTGTGGACTGTCGGAAGAACAAGCAAATCAGTCATAGAAGGACAGGCAGAATTCTACTAGAAAAGACTTTGTCCTGTGTACTTTGGACATGTTACCAAGAAGGCCCAGTCCCTGGAGAAGGACATCATGGCTGGTGCAGGGTCAGCGGAAACGAGGAAGATCCTCAGCAAGACTGGCAGACACAGGGACTGCCCATGAGAAGCTGAAACACAGCAAAGGCTGTAAGCACGGTGTTGTACACAAGGCCGCTGTGAGCGCAAGCCAAGAAAATGGCAGCAAACAACAGCATTTGTTTCTCTATGTAAATAAAAGTAATTAGTAGCAATTCGTTACGATTTTATATTAAATCGCCTATGAGAATTTCGTGTGCATACACAGATTCCTGCATTCTTCTTTTAAAGTGATGAGCTCAAACAACAGGACAAACATATGACCCTGGTTTTCTTTTTGGAAATTTTAGTCTAAGGAAGTTGCCTATGAAGAGTTCTCATAAGAAGGTACTCTTTGCTTTCCTCTTTTCGTGTGTAACATTCATTTTGCTAGTCATATTCTGTCTATATAATTATTTAATTCTGTTCCACTTGTCTAAAATTAATATCTACCTTTTAATTAATTTGAAACATTTTATTATCTTAAATTCTATAAAATTTCTTTGTCATGATATACCACTTCAATTATTAAAAATTAAATTACCTCAGCATTCATATGATCTTCAACAGTAGCTCAAAATTACAAGTTTTTATTCAAATATATTTCCCTTCTTAATTTGCTAATATATATTCACAAATCTTATTAAATTTCTTATTTTATAATTTCATTTAAATATATATATTTCTTAAATTTCCTCTTTATTAATACATTGATTTCTCCCTCATAGTTGCATAATTCTTACTCTTTGTATATACCATCATTCAGAGCATAATAAAATAAAAGATAAACGTGAATATGTGAAAGTAAACATTTTTAAAAGCTTACAAAATAGGTTTATCACTAGTATACAAGTATCCCTAGTCAAATCTGGATTACATATATAAAATTTAATAAAAAACTATAATTTTGTGATAATAATATGTGAGCAGTTAGAAAATAAAGTCTTAAAAATTATTATAACCATATTACCTAGCTTAGATTGTAGGTGAGGTAGTTAGTTTATTGTGCCAACATGGCCAAACACATGTGGGGTTAATTGAAGGGCGGCGAGATAAATGGCTCATTGAGCCTCGCCTTTCTAGTTCTCGGGTCTCTTG
>NW_022103915.1:79453603-79455983 GCF_000313985.2 Echinops telfairi | reverse complement strand
TATTAATTTCAACTTTATAATTTATGTATTAAATGTGATTTATGAAAGAATAAACATTGCAGTGACAAGTGTCATGCTTATCTACATTTTTATCTACTATATTTAATGCAAATATTTATTGATTCCTGAACTCTAAAATCTTACCCTATTTTTAACTCTTTTGACCACTACTCTGAGATCTGTGCCTTAGTTGCCTCGGGCCAGCATAACAACCAAAAAAACTCATAGTAAGTGCTATTACAGAACATACATTGTCTCCTGGATCTAGAGACTAGAGGTTTAAATCAGGGTATGAAAAAGTCTATCATGCATATGCAGTGAAGTATCAGGGATGCCTGTTATGAATGAGACCAATAAAGACTTTGGAAATGGAGGCTACCTGAACTTCCTGATCAGGACATGGAAATTGATAATCCTTTCTTGGGATATGGAAACTTCACAGTGAGAATCTTCCTCGACCCTATCCTGTGTTTCTTATGATGATCCTGATTTGCATCCTTCTACCATAATAAATCTGCAATCATCTTCTTTGCTTCCTTTGAGGACCTAATGAATTATTTAACTCAAAGTAGTGGAAGCCTGGGGAGGCTCCCACGCTTGCAGATGGCACCCTAAGGAGTAATGGAAATACTGTGCATTTGGGGCCAGCAGGGCGGAGGTGTGTTGTGGCTTCTGCCTATTTGGCAGAAAGAAAAGCAGTCCCTGAACTTAAAAAGGAGTAACTCATGGCTTGTTTCACCCTCCGCCCGGCCTCATGTTAGCTGGTGATATTGAGCTTCTCCATCTTTTCTTCCCACAGACATAGTTTGATTTCTGTGTGATCCATCTAGAGAAGGCCACATGTATTGTGACTGTTCATGTTGTTGGAAAAAGTATTTGCTCTAAAAAATCATTGGTTTTGCAAAAATTCTATCATGCAATCTACAACTTCATTTCTATCACCACGACCTTATTTTCCAACATCTGTTCCTTCCGATTTGTTTCCAACGTTTGCATTGCAGGCATTGGTAATCTAACCTTGCACGCTGAAAGCGAGGTGAACTTGAAGCATTTGCTGATATGAAGATCATGAATTGCTGCCTTCAGTATGGGTTACGACTCCATGTAAAGAATAACAGAATCCTCACTACTGGACTAACAGGGAGCATCAAGGTAAATGGAGAAAAGGTTGATGTAGTCAAGAATGTTGTCATGCTTGGATCCACAAGCAATGCTCAGGGAAACAACCATCAGAAGATCTGCCACACAAGACCTCTTTAAAGAAAGAACGAAGAAAAAAAGCAAGGCTATCACTAGGAGGAATAAGGTGCTTTATACCCAAGCTGTGGTCTTTTCCGTTGTTTCATATGCGTGTGAAAATTGGACATTGAATAAGGAAAATCCGAGAAGAATCAACGCATTTTGAATTGTGGTACTGGTGAAGGATATTGAAAGTACCACGGACTGCCAGTCGAACTAACAAATCTATCCTGGAAGAAGTGCAGCCAGAATGCTCCTTAGAGTCAAGGCTGGCCAGAGTTCATGTCACGTACTTTGGAAATGTTGTCAGAAGAGGACAGTTCCTGGAGAAGGACATCGCGGTGGGGAAAACAGAGGGACTGAAAGGAAGGCAGGCCCCAGCAAGACGGCTGACACAGTGGCTGCAACAATGGGCTCCAACATAGCAATGGTGAGGATGGCACAGGGCGGGGCGTGGGTATTTTCGTTGTTGGTGTTGCTATAATGGGGTCACTATCAGTTGGAACCCACTTGGTAGCACCTAACAACCACAACAATCAGCATTTGATCAATCTTCACATTGAAGGGAATGGGTTTGTGTGGATTCTTAATTTAGACAGAGGTTAAGCAAATATTGGAAAAAGATTTGAAAAGTGAGGCTCCAAACGCAAACTCACTGCCCTCAATTTGATTCCTAGTCATAGGGATCCTACAGGACAGACTAACCCTGCTCCTGTGGGTTTCCAAGAGTCTAATCGGCAATAGGAGTTGAAAGGCCTCAGAGTGGCTGGTGGTTTCAAACTGCTGACCTTGAAGTTCCAAATTGCTGACCTTGAGGTACCAGCCCAACTCATAACCATCATGCCACCAAGGCTGCTGCAAAAGTGATGTTAGAGGATATTAATTTAAAAAATCGAATCAAATGTGCAATATCTACAAACTTCTGGCAAGGTCAATGAAGCAAAATAGAGAGGTTATAACGAATAAAATTAAAAACCAAATGATGTCATTAAATATATAATAAATTTCAAACTAAAACTGTTTCCAAAAGTATATGCTGGTCTATTAGAGGTCATTTCTATCAATAATTTCAGGCTCAGATAACTTTTTATGTCAACTATAGCAGCTTTTTAAAATCAGTTAATTTTTAGATATGTTGCTC
>NW_022103915.1:79422737-79452776 GCF_000313985.2 Echinops telfairi | reverse complement strand
GCTACGTGAATGGACAGGACATAGATGAGATTAAATCCTGACTTCAGAGGGTATGAACCAAGTCACATCCCTTCCTCTTTGTGGGGATGTTCTGCTAAAAGACAAAACTTACATCTCCATCAAATCCACTCCTCTGTGCATAAGAGCTGTCTATCTCACACACAGGAGAAGTCCCAGGACCTTTGGATAGGCACATTTCAGATCTCTGTCTGAAGTGGTACAGGCTCAGAGATGATGGCCTGGAGATTTGGGCACAGAGTAAAAGAGTCAGGCCAAAGGCCAAAGGCCAAAGGCCAAATCAAGGAGATCATGAGAGAGAACAGAAGGGCAGTCTCAGACTATGACACTGTGAGCAGACCCGGGGCTGTCTTCTGGCTCCTGGAGCGCGAGGCCAGCGGATGACTTGACTGAGAGTGAGCTTTAGCTGCTTTAGCTGCTGGTTGAGGAGAGGTGCTGCTATGGACCAATTACTATACTGAATGCTGGTTTTCGGTAACTTCCTTACTAAACTCCCTTAATTGTGAAAATTGTCTGTGAGTTGTGCATGTCCATTTCAACCAAGTATAGGATCCAGCATAGAAGCAGAGTGCTGTGGGGGCAGCAGTGGGTGTCAGAATGGGGGGTGGGGGGTGGCAGGTGATAGGCATGTCTCACTTGGCCTTGGTGGCAATAGGGAAGTCAGAGGAGACCAGCCTCCATGCAGGTTTTTCTTAAATTTTTTCTTCAGTTATTTCCACTTGAGAAGTATTGAATACGTTTTTCTCTTTTGATTTTCATCTTCTAGGTCTCTACCATTTCCTCATCATGCTTTATTTTGTTAACCATCCTTTGGACTATTCTGCTCAACTCTTTTATTTTTTGTTTTCTTGAGCTACTTTATGTTCAAGAGCAAGTTTTAGTGTAATTTGTGACATGCCTTTTCATCTTTTCTTTCCTCTCTATTTTTAGTAACCTTCTTTTGCTTTCTTCATGTGGAATGCTGACAGTCTTTGACAGTCTTCAGTCAGTCCTCAACACCTCAAAACTAGTCTTGCGATAATCTCTAAAATCAAATGAGATATCCTCAAGGTCCCACTTTGGAGCTTGTGGACTTGCTTTAATTTAACTTTCTTTAACTTCACGGTGAACTTGCCTATGAACAATGACGGTCTGCTCCCCTAGCTTCATTCTTAAGTTGAACTTCTTCATCATCTCTTTCTACAGAGAGTCCATATGATTCATGTGTTTTCTATCTAGTGAGCCCCACCTGCATCATGATTTTGCTTAAACATCACATTCATACTACATATGTCATTAATCTTGTAAAATGCTATCACGTAACCTCCAGCACCATTTCTATCACCAAGGCCATATTTTCCAACTCCAGATGCTTCATTCTAATGCTCACATCTTAACCTAGTAAACCGTTATAGAAGAGGCACTTGTGCCCTGACTCACAAGGAAAGATGAATCAAACTTAACATCACACCAAAGCAAATTATGACGAAGTTTAAACTTGTCCTCACTTTTTAACTCTCACCAATTTTGACACCAACCATCTCACACCACTCCCTATTCTTCTTGTGGGTTCAAGAATTTATTGCAATGCCCACTTTAAATTCACAAATTATTCACAATTATAAGGGTTTATTAGAGAAAATTTCAGGTTACAATGTAGAATCAGAACCTCGGGATATAGCTCTTTGGTTCAGGAGCACCTCTTCTCAGCTGGACCCCCAAGCATATCAATCTTTGGTCTTTTACTTCTCAGCAGCTAGGCCCTTTTCCTACACTCTGCTCTTACAACACCCAAAGTTTCTTTAGTATTTCTAATAAATGGCCAAAGGATACTTCATTGTACCATAAGCTTCGATACAAAGGGACTGAGTTCTATCTCTGTGGGTCAGCGAATCTAACACCCTCAATTAAGCACCTGAAACACCCCACTCATTAAGTGCACTTGGTTTATTAATTTGAAAAAGTATAGGATACTTGGTGGACAAAAGGTGATTATTGTTTTAATTAAAGACATTATAAACACTGGAGTGTTGGTGCCAACAAATTTTCGGAATTAATAGTAAGTTATGGCCAGAATACATAGTAGGCAAAAAACCAACAACAACAAAATTACTGCTTTGATTAAAGATATGCTCAAGGATGGAGTGTTGGTGCCAACAAATTCTCTGTATTAAGAGTCCTTTATAGCCTACGAAAAAGGCAGATACCTCATGAAGTTGACAGTGCATAGTTCCATATCCCCTAGTGGTTGGTATAGCCTGCTAATATTGTCACCTATGAAACCCTTCCCAACATGAATGGGAGTAGACTGAGGGGAGAAGACCTACTAGATTGATCTTACTACCAGCAATCTGAGCTGGCACAGCTGCTAAAGCTGATGCGCCTTCCCAAGATGGAAAGGTTTTGAGAAAAAATGACAACTAGAAGGAGAAATAGGTAAAGTAATAAATAAACCTACTCTACAGAAAAATATAACATTATTTTGTTCACTCAAGAGAGACTTGGGGCAATGGAACCATCTTTTCTCAGTTAATTTTATAAGAGGCTAGGAAGGGTGAACATGTGATAAACTTTCGGAGAATTTGTCCAAATCGAAATGGCTACTGGTGAGTAACCACATCCTTCCCAGAGGAAAAAACAAACAACTGCACTGCCATGGGAGTGATGCCAACTCATAGCAACCCTATAGGACACTGTAGAGCTGCCCCTGTGGCTTTTGGAGACTATAAACCTTCAAAGGAGTAGGAAGTCTCTTATTTCTCTTATGAAACAGCGGGTCATTCTGAACCGTAAACCTGGAAGTGAGCAACCCAACAAATAACTCTCTGCTCTACCAGGACTCATTCGGTTTGTGATCCTGGAGGGCTAATTATTGCCAGCTAAATAATTGGCAGGGGGAAGTTCATCCTTCAAGTACAAAGGGTCAGGAGGGGGCCTGCAGTGTGGTTTCTTACTTAATAAGGCCTTGCTATCAATAGTCCTCCATTTCGTAATCTACTGAAAATCAGCCTCTATACCTGTAGTTATAGCACCATTTTGGAGTGAGTTGTCAGTTGTGTTAAAGCCAGTTAAAGGCAGTATTAAGGTGGGATGTATCTTGAGTTCCTGCCTTAGTAGATGGTCTGACTAAAATCATTACCCTTCACTTTGTTGGGAGTGTTACCTGAAATCGATATGCAGGAATGCTTATGAGAGCCACAAAATTGTCACTAACTTTGGTTCCTGTTAAAATAAGAACTTGCTGTTTTAAGGCGTTCCCTTCTTAGACACACCACCAGTTTCCTGCCTAAGGGGGGAGGGAGAGGAGCCAAAGATGTAGGATTGGCTGAGACTAGATCTGGTCAATTTAACATACACAGTAATAACCAACATATCCTCAACTGGATCATTTCATTTGAGCCTGAAAATACCTAGAGGTAAGCAAAGCACCATATTTGTGAAACCCCATGCCAACTGAGGATGAGGATGCAAGGAAGATAAGCTCTAATGCTGAATCACATGGATAAATACCAATCAGATGTCAGTTATTTCCCTAGAAGATGATAATAAAAGATCCCTGTCGCAGGACTCAGGAACCCCAGTACAATCCTTTGCTTGACCATTTTATATCCTTAGAGGTATGCCAAGTGAGACTTGGAAATCCCAGTAAACAATTTCTCTTACTCTGGATCATGCATTTGGTTCTTGGAACTGGAGTCAGCAGCCTGTTGTCTGAGCTGATTTGTCAGCTTCCATTCTTTGTAAGTCCATAGCATGTCATCTGACTTGCATGTTTGGGTTCATCTGCTTCTGCAAGCATGCGAGTGAGGAAGAATCCCCCAGACTGGTGTCTCAACTATGAATTTAAGACTTCCCAGCCTTCATAATGTGTGAGCAGCATCCTTGATGATTTTTGAGCCACTGCAATGAATTATGGAACTCTCTTTGTGGGAGAAACACGAGGCTATTTCTTCCGTAAAAATGTATAGTGTCAGCACTCAAATAGGGTCAGGGTCAATGTGAGTCAGAATCAGCTTGATAGACAAAAATTGAGTGAATTGGATACGAGAAGGAGAGTACCTTGTGGTACTGTGGGCAAGCATTGGACTTCTAACCAGAAAAGTGATGGCACAAAGCCCCCAACCACTCCTCAGGAGAAAAGGAAGGCTGTCTAGTTTTATCCTGTGATTGGCAAAGTTGCAAAGGTTTGTGCTTGCAAGCTCCCTTTAACTGGCCTCTTCCTTGTTGGGATTCAGGTTACTTAGTTGCCTTGAAACGTTCTCTTTCTGTTGGGCTGAAAACAATTCAACTCACTCACATGGAGTTGATTCCAACTCATAGCAACCCTATAGTTCAGGGTAGAACTGCTCTTGTGAGTTTCCAAGATTACAACTCTTTACCAGAATAGAAATCCTCATCCTTCTCCTGGAGAGCCACTCATAGTTTTGAATTGTTTATCTTGCAAGTGGCAGCCCTATTCATAACCACTAAAACACCATTTTATACATGAATCAGTTTTTCTCATTGTGAGAGGTGGTATCATTAATCTGTGCAGCATTCTACATTCTATGCAGAAGTAGAAATCTACTTTGAAGTTTGGATTAACCTCTTCTAGCAGGAAATAATGAAAGAGTCTCATTTTGGATGTAAGAAGCAAAGCTTACCATTACCAGAATTTAACCTAATTTGTGGTAGTTACATAATTTCATGTCAACGTGATAAAAGAATGAGGGGGTGGAGTCTAGCCTTATGGGTGTGCCTTCTCATGAGGATTTTGGGTACTTCCTCTTTTCCTATCTGGAGGCAGGAACATACTCTCTCTGTCTGCTTTGATGTTCCTACTGACAAGCCTATGGAGCCACACTGATGGCAGCCAGATGCTTCCACCACCACTGGATCCACAAGACTTTTCACCCATTGGCCTGTGATCATCTTGCAATCAGCATCATTGCATGACTGCATGAATTTGAAGAAGAATTTATGGACTGGTATTGGACACATGGGCTAATATTGGGCTTATGGACTTGATCTGGGCTGGGCTGAGATATTTTCTTAATATACAATTACTCTTTGATATAAAGCTTTCTTTTACACATATAGGAGTGTCAATGTATTTGTTTCTCTTGTCAACCTGGCCTAATACATAATTCTTATAAAACTATGACTTTCCTTCAAAGGGACCTTATTTTAATAGTAAAGAGTTACGAATAAAGTTATTCAAGACTCACGAAAAGCAAATAAAATGGTTGGATAGCCAATGTGATCTGCAAGTAGACTGCAACATATCACCCCACGTTTTAATGGTGTGTTCGTCCGGGTGGACTAGAGAAACAAATCCACAGATAGTTTTATATAAAGGGTAAGTGCACATCAAGAAAACATCCCAACCCAGTGCTGTCCAAGCCCATAAGTCCAACATTAGTCCATATGTCCGACACCCATCTACCAAGTCCTTCTCAATCTCACAAAACATAGGCAATGATGCCCACTCCAGGATGAAAGCCAAATCAGTGAATGTAAGCATCTCAGTGCTGGCAAGGATTTCCGTGTGTCTGCTCCAGCACCCAGGGCTGCATCAGGGTAGGTCTATGTGGCTTCTCCTCGGGGATGTCTCACAGGAAGTGAGCCTTGCCAGCTTAAACAGGGAACTGGCTAAGGCAGCTGCACCCTGGTTCGACCATCAGAGAGCTAGAGACCCGAGAGCTAGAAAGGCAAGGCTCACCAAACCATTTATCGCTCCACCCTTCAATTAATCCCACATGTGTTTATCATCCAGGTTGGCACAATAAACCTTAACTACCTCAATCCACCCCTTGCCAGCTTGGCACCGGTACACAATTCTATAGACTAACAATTGCAGTTAAGTAACACCTACACCTTAACCCTATAATCCTATGAATATATTCCCCCACCTATGAAAGTTTGTAAGCCAACCACTTCATGCCTTTATCCCCGCCAATTTTTGGTATCCAATTTCTAAACTATCCACTTACATCAACCCCGTACTCTGAGGATACAATCATATTTTTCAATGTGAAGAATATTCATTCCAGTTGGAACCTTGTGAAATCCACATCCATAAGCAAAGTCAAATCAGGACAGGCCATCTAGAAAGTCAGCAAAAATATGCACCAGTTCACAGGCTTAAAAATCTCTTCATCTGGTCAACTCAATGTGGGTTGCCTCACTCAGCCTCCACAGGGTGCCCATTGGTTGCCTTGCCTTTAGACCATGGTCTCTCACCAATACTCAAGCCTAGCCCCATCATGCTAGGTCATGAACTTTAGACCAGTCAACCCGCTCTCGTCTTCTCCTCTTTTTCCTGTAAACCAAGTCCACAGGTGTCAGTGGCCAAACTCAGATGGTTTCTCCAAATCAAAAATTAAAATTAATGTCTAATTAAATTTTAACTTGATTATATTTCAAAAGCATCATCTAATTAATACATTAATAAAATATTGTTATCATTTTAAATGCCATACTGATTAGATTTTGATGTAATTATTCTGTAAAGACTTCTTGCATTGGAAAACCTGGTTGTCTGTGAGAGCCTGAGTTGGATCTAACTCAATGACGGCAAGGGGTATAGTTGAATTGCCTCCTGTCAAAATGATGTAAACTACGTGGATGGTATTTTTTAAATATAATATGTGATAAAAATTCTCTGGGAAAGTTGCTATTTAATTATGTTGACTCCTTGTCACTTTTGCAGATCTGAGTGGTAATTGAGTGCAGTACATAAGTATTATTTATGTACATTTCATACACCCTTGAGAAACTAAGAAAAATAACATTGGGGAAATGATGCCAATAAAAAATATGGAATGAAAATATAATAAACTCAGTGTTGGTGCTTAAATCAATAAAATTAAAAGAGAGAAGAATTCTCAATTTTAAAAAGTAGCTATTTTGTTTATCATTTAAAATTAAATTTAAAATCAATATATTTTTTATTTAATTTTAAACTATATTGGTTTTTAATTTAATTTTAAACTTTAAAATTAATTTTTAGTTTTAAAATTCATTTACAATAACAAATGCCCTGTCAATTTAGATTCGTAGGATTGGAGTTGCTTTTCCCTTTCAAAAGTGTGATATTCAGGATATACTGATTCAGAACCTCACACTTGCAAGATGGCTGTTTTAAAATAAAACAATAGGAACATTTCTATATGATTTATGATTCCCTAACTTCTAAGTTTTATTGGCATACAGTTCACATAGCGTACAAGTCAATGGTTCAAATATATTTAAATGAATTATGCAATCATCACCGTAATGAAATTTAGAGTACTTGCTTCCTTCTTGTACCCACTATTAGCTCTCCCGTATGCCCCAAACTCCCCTACCGTGACCCGAAGGAACTATTAACCTAGTTACAGTATCTATGCATTACCTATCGTGGATTTCAGAATAAGAAAATCATACCACAAGCCCCAACCTCACCAAAATAAAGCATAGGAAAACTTCAATCCAAGAGCAGGCAGAAGGTTATAGAAACTAGAACAAATTGAAAATTAGTCCAAGGGGAAAACAAATTATAATGTGTTACATTTTTACTATTTACTCGGTGTTTTGTAGTCTTTGAATGTTTTAAAATAAGTGAATCCCTCATAAGGAGGCATGCGATACATTTAATGTTAACAAAGAACTGCTTTTCTCTTGCTGCTGAGTACAGCAGACTCTCACATTTTACCTTTTATTACAAGACTCGGTGAATAAAATATACTTGAAAGCTTGGCAATAGATGAAAAATTTATATTTAAATGAGGCCAGAAGACATTGGGCAGGAATTGATATGATTATGCCACAACTGATGAGTCATAACTAATGACACAGTCTAGTGCCCATGAAGCAAATCTGAGGCGGGAAGGAGAGGAATGCAATCAGGAAGCCTGGTGAGACAGGCGAGGCAGCAGAAGCATCTCCACGTGGGTGGCATGAGGCTTCTTTAGCAGAAAGCAGATTTATAATCAGGCATCTCTGAAAAACCATTTGCTTGTTTCTCAGTGAAGGGTTTTCTTTGTTTGTTTTTGAAGGGGGAGTTATTGTTGAATACATGAAACAAAAACTTAAAATAAAATTGTGCCCAGTAAGCACTTATGAATATACTCTTGTTTTGGTCTGGTCTGTGATGTACAAGTAAACACAAAGCAAATGGATAGCCAGCCGTCCGTTTTGGAGATTTAAAGTTCATCTTTGGGTTATGTTCTTACATCTATTGTTGCAGTAATAGTTAAAAAACTGTATAGATTCTGAAATAGAAATGCATGCTTCTAGCTCACATTTTAAGCGATTCTGCATTGGCATTTTAGTGTTATTGTTTCTCTTTTTCTTTTTCAATGTCATTTCTTATCATATTCTAACCTCTCCATATTCATTCCGTATTAATTCACACATGATCAGAATGAAACAATGGCATTCCCATATAATTTTGTTATCCCCTTTCCAAGGAACTCACTGGGGAAATACATTGTTTCATATACATCTTTATCTCTGGGGTACATATGGGTGCTTTGCCCATTATAGCTGAGAAATTATAAATGTGCAGTGATTGATAAACTATTTGAGAAGCTAGCTTAAATATGAGAAGCCTTCTAGACTGTTTTTGGATAATATAGCAATGATATTGTTATTTAGAGGATTATTAAATGTCTATATGGAAATCAAAAATGAAACTATTGAAATAATATTCTAGACTCATTTTCTTACTATCTCCTCTCCAACAAGAGTGCTTGAAAAGCTAGTTAATGGCTGGTATGAGGTTGAGCAAAGACTTAATGTAAGAAGAAGACCTTTGGAATCTTTTTACTTCAATATTCTTATTCTCATTTTGTACACTCAGTCACTTAAATGTTTGTTAATACTTGGAATTCAACAATAGCCTAGGAAATGAAAAGGAAAAAGAGCAATAGGCAAAGGAGGCTAGATAATTGTGAAAGATCTTTCTGAGAAGCAACATCTAGTACCTTCTATTTACTTTGTAATTGCCAGAATTGTGTCAAGTAGCCTCTCCCGATTGCCTGGGAGGTTGAGAAGTGGTGTTTTCCAACTGGTTCAGACCATCACAAATATAATCTGGCTTCTGCGACCAGGAAGAAGAAATAATTGATTGGACAGGCAGCTGATGGAGTAGTCACAGTCATTAATAGTTGTCATATAGTCAGTTCTGGCTTATCTTGACCCCCTGTGAGTCAGAGTGGAACTGTGTTCTTTAGGATTTTCAATAGCTGGTTTTTAGAAAATAGATGGCCACGTTTTCCTTAAAAGGCATCTCTGAATAATCGCTGAAGACAAAATGGGTGTATAAGCAAATGTGGTGAAGAAGGTGGATGGTGCCCAGCTATAAAAAGATATAGCATCTGGGCTTTAAAGGCTTGAAGTTAAACAAGGGGCTATTCAGCAGAGAAGCAACAAGCCCACATGGAAGAAGCACACCAGCCTGTGTGATCATGAGGAGTCATCCAGATCAGGTGATAGGCATCAGAAGACACATAGCAAACGAACAAAAACATATTGTTGAGAATGGGGGTGTTGTGGGTGGGAAGCAGAGATCCAAAGCTCATCTGTAGACAATGGAACAATTCCCCCAGAGAGGGGCCACAGGGAAGGAATGAGTCAACCAGGGTGCAGTAAAGCACCTATGAAACACATAATATTCTGGTTCCTTGAGGCTTCCTCACCCCCCACTATCATGACCCCAGTACTGCTTCTCAATTCAGACTAGACTAGAGTTTGTACACAGGTATAGAAAAGAAATAGGGGCTCACAACAGACGGAATCCAGGAACAGGAGTGGGAATAACAATACCAGAAGGGTCAGTATATGGGGGTGGGGGTGAGAAAGCGGGAACCGATTGCAATTATCGACATATAACCATATACCCTTCTACAGGGGGAAGAACAACAGAAAAGACTGGGGAAGAGAGACAGCGGTTGGTGTAAAGTATGAAAACCAATAATTTGTAATCTATCGGGGAAGTATGAAGGCGGGTGGGGGGAGGGAGGGAAAAAATGAGGAGCTGAAACCTAGGGCTCAATGAAAAGTAAATGTCTAGAAATGAATGAAGGGAGCATATGTACAAACATGCCTGATAAAATCAATGTATGGATTGTAACAAGAGTTGTACGAGACCCCAATAAAATGATCTTTAAAGGGATGGGAGCTCATGACACACAGAATCCAGGAACAGGAGTGGGAATAGTGATACCGGAAGGGGAGGAGGAAGAGAGACAGAGAGATGAAGGAAGAAAGGGGGAACCAATCGCAATGATCAACCCATAACCATACACCCCTCTACAGGGGGAAGGACAACAGAAAACATGGGGGAAGGGAGACAGCAGTGGGTGTGAGATGAAAATAATAACAATATACAATCTATCAGGGGGTCATGAGGGTGCGAGGAGAGAGAGGGGAAATAAAAACAGAGCTGATACCAAGGGCTCAATAGAAAGTAAATGTCTAGAAAAGAAGAAGGGCAACATATGTACAAACATGCCTGACTCGATGTATGGATTGTAATAAGAGTTGTACGAGTCCCCCAAAAATGATATAGATATATATACATATATATATATAATCATTAAGTACAAACAAAAATTTTTTAAAGGCATCTCTGAATGGAATCATGCCTCCAACTTTTCAGTTACCATCTGAAAACATGGGCCATCTGTGTTACCCAGGGATCCCTCCATAGCCATAACAACTGCCTAAATATGCAGCTCCATGAATTCCCCGATGTACAGCAGCACTTGTAGTTATGGGTTTATGGACATCTTCTATAGGAATATTTGGAAATATCTGGGAAAATGTGGGCTGTGACAACTGTGCTACAGAGGGCAGGGGGTGCTATTGGCATCTAGTGCATAAAGGGCAGAGGGGGTGCTAAACAGTCTATAATATGCAGAAAAGATGCCATCAACAAAGATGTATCCAACCCAAATATCAGTTGTAGAAAGGATGAGAGAGCCTTCTGTAAGCCACGTGAAATGGGGATGTCCTGAAAGACTATATTAACCAAAAATAGCATGATGAAAAATCTAGACAGATGAATCAAATTAACAACTACCACAACAAATGTAATTGCTTTCAAAATCAGAATGATTTCTTGATTTATCAAAAATAGAACCAACTTACTCAATGTTGTTTTACAAAGCAAACCTCAGTCAATGTTTATAATGTTTTAATGAAGACGGTATTAAAAGTATAGACTCATTTGAAAGTTAAAATTGTTCCACAGTATAATAGTCGACTACATGCTATCACTGAGAACATTTACAGAATAGTGCTGTTTCTACATGTGAGGAAGTTTTATTAGAAGAAGGAGGAGGAGGAGGAGGAGGAGAAATGTGTGAGCATTTGAGACAAATAAAAGCAAACTTATTTCTAACTCTTTAATACAAATCACTTTACAAAATACTACCATTCTATGTCTCCTGAGGCTGGCAGTCTTGTCTCAGATCAGGCATGGCTGCTCTAGGAGAAAGGGCACAGAGGGTAGAGTAAGTGCGTGCTGCTGGGCTCCCCTGTGCACACTGGGGCAAAGTGGAGCCGGAGCAGCTGCTCTGCTTTCTTCTGCAGATCTGTACTAGTCTAGTCTCTGAACCCCCAATACTGAGTTCAATTAGCGACGTGATCCAAACGACAATGAAAATTACATGTTGAACATAAGGTGAACATGTGACCTGACCAAAAGTCACATGACCTGACCAAAAGTATTCTCTAGACAAAAAAAATGTTTAGTCTGTGACCTGACCAAAAGTATTCTCTAGACAAAAAAAATGTTTAGTCTACCATTGTCCCACCTTTTTAAAAACTTCCAAGTAAAATAGGGTATCACTGAACTCAGTTGGTAAATGTATATCCACTTATGGTTGTAGCTAGAAGTATTTCTATTGTCATTTCTTTACTGTGTTTCTTATATGGACATTTGCTCTGCTAACCATTTAGTATTTCTCATTTACTTTTAAAAAACTGGGTGATTATATGATTTATAATGAAATATTGATAATGCAAACATATAACTATTATTCATAATCACATCAATAGATATAATTCTTTAATATATGGATGTTAAAACTAAGTATATAGACTCCATGATCTATGTGGGGAATTTATTTATAATGGTGTATTTAAAATAAAGATTGATACTTATTTGTATTGGGGTTATTCAGCTTAATTAGGTGTATGTAATTAATACAATGATTACATTGAAAAAGTTATTATAAGTCAGTACACTTAAAGAAAACACTTCTCCCCAAAGTAGCATATCATAGTCACTAAATACATGTAACTATTATTTTCATAATTTAAACTTTTAACTGATAACCTTTTCTATAATTTTATTTTTATAGCATGCCAGTTTTGTTCTGCTGTTTTAATGCACAAATATAGCATTTCTTTGTGAAAGAAGAGAAACATCTACTTGTTTATTTCCTCTGCATCCCTTTTGATTTGATAGCCATCATATCATTTAGATTAGATTTCCTTGAAATTGAAATTTCAAATTCATTGAAAACCAGGGCTTAGTTTTAGGCATGTGGGGATGTGGGCTAAGTTTGCAGAAAAATGCAAGACACTTGAATGAACTGAGAACTCTTCATTAAGATATAAGATGGTCGCATTATTTGGTGATCTATGACAACCCACCATGGAAGTACATCATGTAGTAACACAGAGTCATTTACTCTGCAGAGAGTCACTTTCAGGAATGGTTTGATTACAATGAAAATGAATAGATGTACGGACTCTAAAGTCCCCCCACTGCCCTTCAGGAGGATAGTGAACTAGATTCGCTGGCAGACTTGCTTTCCTCACTCTTTTAAGCCTTTTGTGCTTTGGGATATTTTAGACCTTTTTACGTGGATGAACTTATTTTAAAGAAAATTCTATAGCAGGTTTCAAATAAGTATGAACAAAGGTAGCCACTGAACCTTCTTGAAGCTGATTAAACTAGGAAAATATATTTGAAGATATTTGTCTAGCAATGCTGGTGATCTTCAAACTGCCCAGAGAAATATTTCAAGACTATTTGCTACTTGTGGTATCGTCATGTATAAATTAAATTAGGAGCTGTCTTCAATACAGATCAACAACCACTTAAATATAGCTTATACCTGATGTTCTACGTAGTAAGTTAGTGAAGTATTGTTCATGTTTTTTATTTTAAAGGGGAGCAATGCAGGGGGCAATTTGGCAAATATCATTAGGGGAAATTAATATTGTGGGACGAATTTTTTTTTTAATTTAAGAAAAGTGTTACCTGGTCACATGGAATTTTTGAGGGGGTGATCTTACCTTATATCCTGCTACCTTTAACTTTTGAAAACTTCTAACAGGATTAATAGTTCTATACAGGTCTCTAAGACCTTTTTCATTTTTAACTCTTCATATCAAATAAGATGTGCATGTTTTGTACTGGTTGAGCAAGGACTTCTCTCTCTGGAAAGTAGCTACATGAAAGGCTCCCTCCCACTGAGGAAACGCTCATTTACTGAAGGTCACTTAGCAGAGGTTATTATGTTCTCAGTCCTAACAATTTGATTCTTGTTAGATTTTTGTTCACACCACTGTTAAATGAATCACTGCTGAAAATTACAAACTCAAAACTACAGTACCCTAGTAAAGAAAGAGGGATGTGAGGCAGTGTTTCAAGGTCAAAATATCAGGAGTCTTTTTTCAAAGTTAAATTTATAGCTCCTCTAACTAACAAAAAGTGTAGGAAGTTTCTTTGTCAGTGTAAGATAGAGTCAGACAAAGAGTGGTTGTCAAGTAGATACCGAAGTCTCTACTTTGTTAAATGATTATATATCTCTATATTATCACCTAAAAAATATATCTCGTGTGTGTGTGTGTGTGTGTGTGTGTGTGTGTGTGTGTGTGTGTGTGTGAATGATGCTTTATCACAGGGTCCAAAACACTATATCAAGAGGCCAATCTTTTTCAAAAGCATAGGAATTTTCTTTTTCCTCATTAGTCGTACGTGCTGTCTTGACCAATGTAACTGAAGCAGAGGGGGCTGGGGAAAAGTCAAGGTGAGCTTGGGAAGTGAGGAGAGCGAGATATCTGAAATGACACAGGGGTTAGAGGCGTGATGCTATGTGCTGTATTTGTGGAATGGGACATTTCCAGCCTAAAGAACAATTTGACATTTATATTCTGAGTCCTATCTATACAACCATCTGTCTCCACCCCTTCTTTGACATTTTTACCCTAATGTAGACCATATGATGTTCAGAATTAGAGTTAGATCTTCAATTTCAGCAAACTAGATGGAAATTTTATTTAATAGTATAGTTCCGCAGATATTCACCCTCAATTCCTCAAACTCTCTTCCTAAAGCAATAAATAGCTTAGTGTAATTGCAACAATTCATGTGATGTGTATATATATATGTATATATTATCAACTTTGTTCATGAGAAGCAATATTTAAGTGTGGGGGAAATGATAAAATTAACTCTTACACAAGTTCCCTACTGATCTTGTGATATATAACATAGTATATAATTTAAATAAAAGCAATGCTAAGATTAAATTTTAAAGTATAACATTTCTTTAAGGATAATGTCATTTTAGCATAATATTAATTTATATTGGCTTACATTAAAGCAGCACCATCTCAAAGAAAATTCTGCAATGACAGAAACTCCTATAACATAGAGCATTGAGCCCTTGATATATGAATAGTATAACTGATGAAATTCATTCTAAAATTTAACAGTAATTTAAATATAGTTATAAATAATCATATAAGGGCTAATGGCTACCATATAATTCAAGTTTAGTGTATCAAGTTGACGAGTGTACAAACAGCTCAAAATATGAGGGGGTACCCCCCCCAATGGAATTTTTGGCAAACTAGGTATCTACATTTTTTTTACCAAACAACATTATCACCTTCAAAATACTTTCCATTACACCTAATAAATTTGTCAAATCTGTGATTCCATTCTTGGAAACATTTTTTCAAACTCATCTGTTTGGATGGCTGCCAGCCCCTCCCTCATTTTTCTTCACCTCTTCTACATCATCAAGAATTCAGAGACCCATTGAAAGTAGTTCCTGATGCTCAGAAACAAGTATTTAGTGAATGCTGACACATGAAAACCCAACTAAAATAAACACAGTAAAGATGACTACATACGCAAGTCAAACTCAACTCACTGCCATCGAGTCAATGCGACGCACAGCTACCCAGCAGGGGCGGCATGACGTCATGAGTTTCCGAGACCTCCCTTTTTGTTTGGCATGGAAAGGGCGGTGTTTCTCCGGCAGAGCAGCTGGGAGTTAGTCTCAGAAACTCACCGGCGCAGTTCCACCCTGTCCTAGGGGAGTTCTATGAGCAGCAACTAGATGGTAACGCATACTCCATTACTACTTCTCCATTAATCAATTCTCTGTCCTTGCTGGAAAAATTCAGACCTTTCATCTCACTACCACCCTCCCATGGTTTTGTTCTTCATATATTAAAATGGTAGACCATTTCAATGGATCCATACCATTATTCTCAAATGTTGGAACCCTGGTGGTGCAGTGGTTATGCATTGGGCTGTGATCCGTAAGGTCCACAGTTCAAAACCACCAGTTGCCCCATAGGAGAAAAGACAGGGCTTTCTACTATGTTAACAGTTACAGTCTCAGAAGCTCACAGGGCACTTTTACCCTGTCCTATAGTGTGACTATATGTCTGTGGCAGTGATTTTTGATTCTCATTTTAAAAATATCATTTTATTGGAAGCTCTTACAAATATCGTAACATTCTATAATTCAGTTAGATCAAACATAATTTTACAATTGCTACCACCATCAGTTTCAAAATATTTTCTTTCTTCTTGAACTCTTTGATATCAGCTCCCCTTATCCTCTCCCTCCCACCCTTTCCCCCAGGAACTTTTATCATTATTGTTATATATTGTTCTGACATATATATATATATATATATATATATATATGATATATATATCAGAACACACACACACATATGCCATATCTTAGCCCATCCAATATATCCATTCACCTATGATTCTTTTATTTGCTCCAAAGAGTGGGGTTATACAGTCAATATTATCAGCTCTCCACCCCCAACCCACCCCCGCCCATTCCCGTATCCTCAAGGAATCCTTACTCCTGTTGATGTTTCTGAAGAGTTATCAATCTGGCTTTCCTGCATCAAACTATCTTAATTATGCAAATGAACATACATAAGTCTACAAGGGGAGGAAATATTAAAGAACCAGTGGATCATTATGTGTCACACCTCACCCTGGATTCGTCACCTTCTCATCATGGCTCTTCTGTGAGGGACAGCCCAATTGTTGTGCTAGTGAGTTTTGGGTCTCCACTTTGTCCACATTCCTCCACATCAATTTGATTGTGTGTTTTGAACTTCTGATATCTATTCTGTCGACACCTCATGATCACACAGGCTGGCATGCTTCTCCCATATAATCTTTGCTGCTTCCTTACTATATGACCCACTTGTTTGACTTTTAAGACCCCAGACACTATATCTTTTAATCACCAGGCACCATCAGCTTACTTTACCACATTTGCTTGTACACCCATTTTGTGTTCAGCGATTGTGTTGGGATCGGGAAGGTGAATACCATACTGTGCCACATTATTAGAACAAACCATTCTTGTACTTAGCTAAGATTTAAGTCCATCTTAAATCTTATTGTATTTACATGTACATATATAATACTATATGTTTAAAAAGTCCATCTGCTTCCTTATTGTATTTACATGTGTATACATGTATAGACAAATAAAGCTATATTTATGTATCTACCTATATATCTGTCATTATACCTATATATATATTTACTTACTTCTTCTTTCCTCTTTTTCTTTTGTAATTAAATTTTTATAAGCTTCCAGATAACCATAAGGACTGCATCACTCTAATAATTCTCTTTCTCAACCTACGGTCCTGATGAGTCAGAACTGACTCGATGATAGTGGGTCTATTTTCCGTTATTTTAATATTTTGAACCTGCACATTTGCAACCATTTTGACACTCTAATCTTCCTTTGGTGACTATGGGCTACATAAGAATGATCATTTTTCTCATTCCCAATCTAAATTATTCCAAACTTTTAGCAGTATCTTCAAAGTATTTAGCATTTCTAATATTGTTGATACAATTGTCAATTTAATCATAGGAAAATGGTGGAATCAAATTCCTTCCAATTTTCTTTATACAACAACTAAGAAATGTAAAAGAATTATATATCCACTCACTCTAACATGAACCATTCTCTTTTTAGGGTTTATTTCTCCACTAGTGATCTTGAACTTGATACTTCAATTTTTTTCTCATTGCATGGATTCTTATTTCAAGTATCTTCAGATTCCTTTCAGACATAATTAAGAAGAATCTCACAATTCATATTGTGGAATCTTATTTCCTCTTGTAGTTTCCACATCTAAGGAGAAACTAGTCATCTCTTTTTCCTTCCATTTGCTCCTAAAAAGACTAGCCTTCTCAAGGGTTTTTAAACATGTTTGCATATTAGAATCGTCTGGAAAGCCACTGCAACCTCCTAATCCTTGACTGCATGTAGCCTTTGTGAAGTTCAACATTTGATTAATAATAATCAAGTCTGTGTGCTTTTTAAAATATTGTTTAATAACATGTTCTCTGAATAGCTAATAGCCATTCAAAACTTAGCATGTATGAAAGAAACTTGTTGATATCTATAGCACAATATAAGATAATAAATTTCAGAATACCATTTTGACATCTCTTTTCCTGAAACTGTATGCACAGAGTAAAAACATATATACATCCAATTTGATTGAAGCAAACTTACTTGAACTTTGCAAATCTAAAAAAAAACAATTTTGGGGGTAACATTTTCCTTTGGATTTTGAATATATGTCCCTCTCTGGACAAAAGATGTTTAAGATTCTAGTATATTTGAGTATTTTTATGTAGAATGATCAAACCAAACCCACTGCCATTGAGTCAATCTGTAAAATGACACGATAACACAATTAATACCCCTTCGGCTTTAGAAAGGAAAGAGACTGTGGATCTCTTCATTGCTTTTTCATGAGTTAAAGACAGACAGTTTAAATATCAATGAGCTTCTAAAGGGAATTTGGTCCACAGTGAAAAGAAAAAGGAAGCACAAGTATGATATTGAGAGTTGGTCTGAACTTTCTTAAATTTGAAAGGTTTTCATTGTTCCTTGACAGATTTTTAAATTTACTTTACACATTTTAAATTTGAAACAATTACTCTCTTTGTAAAGATTCATATAGTAAACACATTTATGCTTTATTTTTCAAGGTGGGGGAAAAAAAAACACCCAACTCCCCAACATGGTTTTCCAACGTAAGCACTGGTATGTAGTTCTCCGGCACGGCCCCCTTGGCAGAAGGACACAATCCAGTGCACACAATGACGGTGGGTTTGCAATGTCTTCCATCATGGTGTTAATGGTTTCAGTAGCCTATCTCACTTAAAGTTGTTCAACCAGTAAAAAAGAGTGCCCCAAACAATCTCAATAGCAGGTCATTTCCTGCCCAGCCAGCTGCCTCTTGAAGCAAGTTTGTTCCTCCAGGGCTGTAAGCCCCACAATGCAAATTAATGGATGTCTCTAAAATTTGTTCCTGGACAGTATTTTTGAACTTTCAACATCTATATATAGGGGGTCTTTTCTTGTTTGGGGCTTGAGCCCAGACAAAAAGCTTTCTATGCCCTGAATTAATGGATTCAGTCTGCTCAGATAATTTGGTAGCTATAACGTAACAGATCACAGCAAAAAAAAAAAAAAAGTGAAGACAAGTATGGGCATATCTGTGCAGTTATCAGAGTTTATAGTATCTAGTGTTTATTTTTGGCATATATATGAATAAACATCTCTATCTATCCATATACATGTATTCCATTTCCTTACACCCCCATAAATACGTAAATAGGAAAGGGAAAAGAAAAAGTACATAAAAATAGTCTTCTAGTCACAAAAATGGCTGCGTAGGCCTAATCAATATTAACATTACTGTCTCTCCCACTCTCCCATAGCCACAACAGAACAAATTCCATATGTTTTCCTTTTTAAAATTGATCTTTTAAAATATGCTATTTTTCTTAATTCAAAGTTAATCAACTAAAATAGGTTCATCCATTTCATTTCATCAGTATCACAAAGTGCCTGTCTGGGAGCCTAAGTTCTAATGAGGCAGCCATTCCAAACACGTACAGACAAAGCAGTGGTTTCCCTGGCAACGAGAGCCATGAAAGGCCTCTTAGAATAGTTATTTCCCACCCTCACTCGTGAGTCCTTTTCATCTCCGTAAAGGCTCCGTCAGAATGCATTCATCAATGTAATTGACCAACGAAGTTTGAGAGATTAAAACCCTTTCCCCATAAGACTGAAAAAAAATAAAAATACAATAAAATGGTTGCAAACAAAAATCAACAGTGATGCTGAAATCAGAGTCATGCTGCAGTCGGGTGGTGATGCATCAAAGCGAGTAACGGACATCATATGTTCCCTGAACACAGTTGGAATCATTTTGAACCCCAGATTAATTTTCATTTGATTTTTATCAAGACACCAAAAGTAGATGCACTGGAAGGAGGGGCAGGGCATTAAATCACTTCCTCTGAAAATATTCTTCCTGTTCCCGAAATAATTTATATTAAATAGTAAAAGTTCATGGAAACCAAAATTGCTGTATGTATCAAGCCAGGCTTTATGTTACAGTAGTCTTAGTGATTTTTACCAAGAAAAGCAAATTCTGAAAATGTGCTGTTGTTTCAAGTAATGAAATTAAACATCTTTTGAATGAGGTACTTGGAAGACTCTGCACGTAATACATAACAAAGGCACAAGCAAGAGGCACCATCTTTGGCTGTGTAGTATTTCAAGGAAGGGAGACACACACATCTGGAAAGAAAAGGTGTTTCGTTGAAAGAATTGCCAGTAAATGAAACAATTCCAACACTTTATTTGGCCTTCCTACTAGAAATCAAATTATTTGAGTTTAAAATGCCCCTACTAAATATAATGCAAAACTAAAATAGCACATTTTCAGCATTTCCCGAGATGTGGGTACCCAATAGATGCAGACAGTTTACAGCTCTGGAGATTTATCTTGGTCTCTTGATGGAGTGTAAATCTGTGTCTGCTTTTCCACACGTGTGTTGCTGCAAACAAGCATGCCTGTTTCCTTGGGCACTTTCTTTAGAACACGGTCAAAATTACAATTACCACAGAGTAGATTGTGTTTTAATACAGATAAAAATCTGCCTGGCCTTTATATCTAACCCAAAGCATACTCATCTTTGTAAGGTGATAGCAATAATAGTCGAAAGCCAGCACAGAATACAAATACACACTCACACACACGCATGCACGCAGAAATGTGATTTCTTTAAAAAGAAAGAAAAAAGTTGAACAAAAAGGTTTACATAGATAAAGCCTGGCCTTCTCACTACTGTCTTCACCTAAAGATTGAAAAAGAATCTCATTTCAGTTTATAACATTACACCAATTGCTCCAGACACCAAATGAATTAAGGCCCCTGTTGAATTCTGTGGGTGGTGTTTCTCCTCTACTCTAGAGAGAGCGAATGCATCGCTCACAGCTCTGCCAGGTAAAAGACAACATGGTGTCTCTCTCAGTGTGGTTTGGAAAGTAGGTCCCATCTTTTAATGTTGTTTGAAGATGAAAAGATCACACATTTTTCAATATAAAAAGAAATGTGGAATCAGGTGTCGGTGTGAGAGGAGTAATAATGTAAGACACAATAGCAAGAATGCCATTTAGTGAATATTCAGAAATTAATTAGCAATTGCACATTATGTACAGACATCAGGGGGAAAATGGTCTGAGTCCTTAAATATCAAAGTTTACTTCTTCCTGCTGCACGATTTTTTGGGTTGTTTTTTTTTGGTAACAGAAAAGTTCACATGGAAAAGCTGTAGAGTGAATTTTCCAATATTCATTTCTAATCTAATAAATATATCTGTAATTTATGCTAGTTAACAAGTCCTCTAAAAAAACACAAGGACTTTGAAAGTTTTGTTCTTAACAATCCTTTATAATGCACACTGACGATTTTGTGCTGGGGAAAGAATCCAGCCATCAAGCGCTCCTGAGCACGGTTGGACCATCATCACCGACGTTTCCACAAGGAAACCTACAGTGCAAACCTCGGTTGAAAATTACTTATAAAACTTCCAATTACAGTTTTACTAGTTTAGGTATTCTCTTCCCAGTTGAGAAATATAATACAAATGAAAGCTGAATGTGCTTCTCTGCCTCCAACTACAACATAAAGTTGATCTTCCATGTCATGTTTCTTAAAAGCAACTCTAAAATAAGTTTCTTCCAGACCTTCTAAATTATTCTCTTTCCCTAATGTCTTGTTGGATTGCTCCCCAGTAGAATGAATAGAAAAGCCCGATTGCACTTAATCTAATTAGGGATTTGGTGGGGGAAAGAGTGGCTACATACTTCTCATTAGCTGACTACAAAACAGTACTATTTCCAGAGGTGTAGAAACAAAAAAACAAAAACGAAACTCAAAATAAAATAATAATAATAATGAGAGGATGATTTCTTTTAAACCTCTAGAAATGAATGTAAATGTTCATATTCTGGCACATTAACAGTTTGTTCCAGTACATTGATGTTTTATGTGGAAGCCCTGCTCTGCAATTAATATGCCTGATGCAAATTGAAAAACCCATAATCCATCCTTCTCTGTTGGAATGTAAGAGTATATTATTATTGAGAAGCTACAGGATAGCAGAGCCATTTTTTAAACTTGAGTGCTCATTACCTTAAATCTGCATATAAAACAGTTTTGCATTCAGACGAGGTAATACATAACGGAATATATTGTGGCGCATATTAAAAAAAGTGCTCCAAATAAAAACGACCTGTGGGCTTCCTTTGTAGCAGAAATGTATGCCGTTCCAGGCATTAGGGATTAATGATTGCTAAGAGCAAAAGAGGAGGAATGAGCATTAAAATACTGTGCCTAACTTTCCTGACTACCCCAAGGCTACAGGACAAACCGCATTGTTGAAATCTCCTTAAAGGTAAGGCTAGTATTTATCATTAAGCACATCTGAAATTTGGAGAGTGCATCTAGTCTTGTCCTATTAGAATACAGAATATTTCTTATAACTTTAAAGAAAAGACCATCCTAATGGATGAAACAGAGAAGTCAGGAGGAAATGAGAAAATCTTTTGTCTTTAGCTGCTCAGATCATCCCTCCCCTGTACTTTGGTTTCACGATTATGCAACTAAGTTTTCAAAAGACATATAATTCTGGAATCTGTTGAAACTGGCAAAATCTATGATTTTAATAAAAGTTTTGCTTTAACTGTTTTAAATGGAAAGTGCACCACTCATCCATGAAGGTAGATTTAAGTGCAATCAGAACAGAAGCATTCACACAGATAACAAACAGGTTCGTTTCCTCCACGTCTGACTCTGCTCTCTCCTTCCTAACCGTCTTCAGTTCCGTTGATTCCCACTACCACTGGTGGAGATCTAGTCCTCCTGAGAATTTACTTCCACTCTTCCACCATTTGCCCGACTCGTCACCTAATACAGTGTTTCCCACGAAAGATTATCTTTCTAATTGTTTTCCTTCCCTTACCTTGTGATAAGATTCTTGAGGCAAGAAGCTGGATGATAGGGCTAGTATTTTCCAAAATAAGTAAGCACATCGATTTGCCTGATTCACAGACAATACATTTTGGTCAGTATAAATAGCTTTATATTTACTCATTTTGGAAAACAAATTCTGTCTCCCAAACATAAAAGAAGAATTCTACATATTAGGACACTTGAGCCTCTCTGTGGATTGTCCTCGGGTGCAAGCATTATACTTTTCACCACCTACTGACCGCATGCTAGGAAAGAAAATCAGTTTGCATTTCAGAGAATATCAATGAAAACAGGCATTTTAGAGCTTATTTAAAAATCAAACCCCATTTGTTTTACAGGTTCAAAAGCTCAGATCTAAAAAGACACTTAATGTATTCAAACTCACATGGCCAGTTAGTTCCAGAGCCAAATGTCCTTCTGCCCCCTGCAGTGGACTGTGTATCCTACCATGGCATGACTATCATTGAGACAAACATGCACAACAACACAATAACAACAACTAATCTAAAATATATATCATCAACATGTATTTTTATAGGAAATACTTTAAATTCACAATCACTTTTGGAAAGCAATCCTTCATAGCAGATGGCTTTACACATGTGTGTACACACACACAGCCCCCCAACTGAGTGGGCCACATAATTTTCCTTCCAATGTGAATATTTCAAGAAAGCAAAAATGAGGCTTTCGGTGGAATTTTCTTTGACAAAATAAAATCCAGGTTTCTAAAATTACTGCTTAGTCAACACCCAAGAAAAATACTTTAGGTATAAAGTCAATCGAAGGAAGGTGACGAGGAGGGAAGAGAGGGCCTGAGAACCTGGGGTCAATCTCTCCTTTTTCTAGGACTCCCAGTCGGCCTCTCCCTTGGTATTCGGAGACCCACGCGCCTCTTGCCGAGCTCTTCTATCTTCCATAGCAGTTTATGCCAAGACCCCTCCACAAAGAGGAAGTCCCAAATCATCTCCTTTTGAACTGTGACTGAGATGACGTGTAGTTGATAGGCCAGAATCCTTAGTTCACCGCAGATCCAAAAATCACCGAAAGGATCAACGGTATCTGACGACGCTACCTGAGTTTATTTCTCAACTGAAAGGGGCATCTAGAGACACGCACATCTTACCAATGGGACCTCTCTATGAACAGAAGCAGGTTAGAAGGCAGAAAGTGGAGGGGAGGGGTCCAAATCCCAGAAGCTGGAAATGATAAAGAAGTAGGACTCAATTGGTGGAGCACTTGGAAGTTTTTGACAGGAGACCCAAATTTGCTACTTGTCTGCACAGGCAATAAAATCCCTTTCTGGACTTCATATATATATATATTTCTCAGTTTTTCAGGGGTGGCATATATATATATATATATATATATATATTTCCAGTTTTTCAGTGACTGTCTGGAAGGGATTCTCTATACAGTGGTTCTCAACCTTCCTAATGCCGTGACCCTTTAATACAGTTCCTCATGTGGTGGTGCCCCAGAACCATAAAATTAATTTCGTTGCTGCTTCATAACTGAAATTTTGCTATGGTTGTGAATTGGGCGACCCCTAGGGGACCCCTTTTAGGGGTCACAACCCACAGGTTGAGAACTGCTGCTGTAAGGATCCCTCTGGTGGCACTTTTTATACTTGTTACAGCTTTGAATGAATGGACTACTGAAATCATTAACATAACACCAACAACCAGAAACTCATTGAGATGGAGGCTACTCTGGTGACGAGGAAGCTGGCAGCACTCATCAGACTGCTTCGTAGTGTCCTGGATACCAGTGGGGGAAGAGCAGCATCCAGGTGCACCCAAAGACACACAGGGAATACCTGCTTCCCTGAAGTGTGGTCTCTGGGAGCATTAATTAGCATTCTTAAACTGCTGTTTTTCAATTTGCTAATGAGTAGAACAAGGACCCACAGGCTTGAGAGGCCACAGGCCCATACTTCAAATGCATCTATACAGGTAATCAGGGAATAAAATTCACTCTATTATCGCACACACTACCACTGAAGCAATGTAGCCTCATAGTGACCCCCTTGAGCTTCCAAGACTGTAACTGAGTATTGGAGTAGAAAGCCCAGTCCTTCTCCTGAAGAGTTGCCAGCCATGCAGATCACAGGCTAGTGCATAACTACTGCAACCCCAGGACTCCCACTATATTATATGATTCGAATAATACTAAAATACCTCTCACAAAATCTCTTTATACATGGCCTTTTATAGTAATAGTTCAAAATTTCACCCTTAAAACAAAACCTTTGGTGGAAGATCCTGCAAGTTATGAAATAATTGTTAAAAAGAGTAATACTCAAGGGGCAGATGATTGTAGGAAATGGGACCTGGAAATAGTTGCTTTGAATAATAGCTAAATATTTCAGTTTAGATAAAAAGAGGGTGTTCTGATGGTAAACACAATTATAATTAATACCATGGGAAGTTGTTGATTTGCTTTTGCCAGGCAAATTTTAAGAAATGTACAACTTCCTAAATAGGATCTTTTTAAAATAGTACCCTTTAAGAAGGCTACAGTAGTTTGGAAAAAGTTGTGGGTGGCATGATAAAAATCCTAATTCCAAATGCTGTTTAACTTTTCCTTCCAAATGAGATGGTTCCTTTTTCATACAGAAATGATAATTTTGTATAATTTATAACAGTGTTTTCAAAATCTGTGACCATAAGGAGCATAATTTCAAAGACAAGTAATATCTATAAAGAAAATACACACACACACACACACACACACACTCATTTCCATTGAGTAAATTCAAATTCATAGTGACCCTGCAGCACAGAGTAGAATTTGCCCATAGGGTTTCCACAACTGTCAACATTTGGATCAGACAGCCTCAACTTGCTTCCATGAAGACACTGGTTGGTTTGAACCACTGAACTTGTGGCTAGCAACCTAGCACTCTATCCATTAGTTTATATCAATAAAGTTCAAGGTGCAATGGTTTATTCTTAAACAGATATGTATACACAAAAAGGGGCTTCAAAATGTTTCTGGAAAATTTGACTTAAAAATAAATTAAATAAAGAGACCTGAAATGTTAAGTAGCTACTCCTCCTATCCATTGACGTCAAAAGAACAGGGAATGCACTTCAATTGCAACCTGAGAGTTTTGCTTTGAGATCTTGACTAAGTCGTTTGGACTCTTAGGGCCGCTAGACCCTGCGAGGTGTTACTGTAGAAGCTGAGAGCTTCTTTTGGATGATATCTGCTTAGATAATTTCCTGTTTCTGATGTTTGTAATCAGAATCTTTAAATAGAAGATTATTTAAATATGATCTCTCAGGCTCACATTCAGCACAATAATATTTTGATGAATTAAACTAAAGCATTCATGTCTCATGGTTAGTAGTTTATATGATACAATCAAAGTATTTCCATTTCAGTGGATATTCCTATCAGTTCAACTGATGTGCATGGTTGAAAGTTCTAACTTGGCCTAAACCCTACATCTAAACTTTTTTTAACACATTGGGTTTGTAGAAAAGACATTGCTCTATATTTTACAGTAGACATGTACTTTTCTTTAAAACATTTAAACAGAAATAGTCTTATAACCTCCTCGCCTATGACCCTATATATAAAGTAGATCCAAACTTCTTTTGATGAAATGATACAAATGATCCAAACTCTCAAATCCGAATTAGGTGATCAAGGACTTACTGGTTAGTTCATAGATCGACTGTAAGATGAAGAAGTCCAGGCAGAGGCTGCAGGCATGTCGATGCAACTCTGTATGCATGGGCTTCAGAAAGTTTATGGGAAATCCCTTTGTCTTTCTATTCCATTTTTCTATTAACTTTTTTAAACCCCCTCTTACAACAAAGAAAAGTATCCACTGTGAAATAGCTCTATTTTTTATACTTAAGTAGGCATGTAAGTCGGGTGGCATTTTTTTCTTAGGTGCTTCTCTGCAGATCTTGAGTGTTTAATATAAGGAACTCCAACCCAAACAGTGACAACAACCAAACCCACGCTATAAACAGGGGTTCCCAGTCTCGACAGACAGCATCATCCGTCTCCTGTAGATTGGCAGGTGAGTTTGTACCACTGAACTTTGGTTCAGCAGCCCAATACTTAACTCAATTTACCACCAGGAATTCTAGGCGACCAAATGGGAGTACATTTGTGGTAAAAAAAACTCTACAAATAAGAACATTTCAGAGGCTAACACCATTCGTTTTTTAACCACGAAGTTTGCTGATAGTAGCAAGTTTATAAAAAAGGTTTTTTGGTTGCTATTGCTTAATTTCCAAGTGTTCTCAGATAAAGGAAATGTATGAACTGCAAAATTGCTTCATACACCTTTTCTTTCTTATTAAGATTTAAATTTTATAGGAAAATGATTGTGTCCAGATTGTACCCCCTAAGAGTTACAAAAGCTGAGAAAATTCTGAAAACCTTGCCATGGGAATGATTCCAACTCATAGTCCCCCTGTGGTTTCCGAGTAAATATTTATAGAGTAGCCTCATCTTTCTCACACAGAGCAACCCGCGAGTTTGAAACTGCAGACCTTGTGGTTAGTTACCCAACACGTAGCCCTCTTCACCCTCAGGCTTTCTTACCAAGCTCCAAAGGGCCTTGCAGACGAGGTCAAGGAGTCAATGGAGGGAAAGAATGCTTGGAAATGGATTGTGGTAATAGTCGTACAATATTGCTTGATGTAATTGAACTATGGAATGATATGATATAAGTATTAACTCCCAATTAATAATGAATATATATGCAATAGTCATTCCCTGTATTGAAAGTCTTCACCATTTTACTGATACCTTTAGATTACATCACCTTTAGTACTTGTCAAATTAGAGGGCATAACATAAAAATGGGGATTATGACAAAAACATATTTCACTTTTGTAACATGATGAAGTTATTCATTTCCCAAGTCATACTCAAAATTAAAATAAGTATATTGTATTAGATGATTAAAGTCTCTTAGGGTAGAGAATATTATCAAATAGTTAGCTACCATTCTGAAAACTAGATATAAGTGCCACAGAAGAAATTCACACATGCTTATTACAGATAAAACAAGAAGTGGAGATGAACAGAAATGTGCAGTGGAGTACCCAATGATGCCTTGATAGAATTCTCAAGAACACAGTATGCAGTGGAAACTGCAGGATACCTAACCCATGTGAATTCTTCTTTTTTAACAGAACGTTTTTAAAATTCAGAGGTCCTCCTTGTTTCTACTTAATTAATCCCACTGATCTCATTTTCCAGTATCAGACCTGGCTCCAAATTACTCTAAGGTTATCCTGGTAATCTTACTCATTGCTAATGATTAGTTATAAAATTAGAATTAAGTCAGTCCTTGCATGCACTTGCCCAATTGTTACCCACAGATAAGTAGACAGCTCAAATGTTTTGAATTGTATTGCTGGGAAAGACCTCTTTCCATAGAAGAGGAAGACCCCTTCCCTTTCATTCACTAGATTTCACTGAGAATGCCTGTCTTGCTGATTGCCTTTGTCAGCCATTTTATGTTTTGAGCTGAACCTAATGGAGGATCGAGGCGTTCTGTGGACAGCAGCCTAGAGAGGTTCTTATTAAGATCCTAAACCTTAAATCAACCCGATCTGAACATTTTCTATCTACTCACTTTTTGATTTCACAGATTTTCTTTTACTCACATGTGAAGAATAAAGAATTTACATGATGAAAAGGGAGAACAATGGATGTAAATAAACCCACAGCCATTCAGTGGATTGGACTCCAGCAATCCTGTAGGGCAGGGTAGAAGCGCTCCTTGGGGATTCCAAATCTCCAAAGCTAACTAACTGCGGTCCAGTTGGTCCTGAAACCTAACCATTCTACAGGATAGGGAAGAATCGACCCCTTTGGGCTCTTGAGGTTGGAAAATTCCCAGGAGCAGAGGTCTTATATTCCCTGCACCCCCACACCTCCGCCTTCAACCCCCACCAAGAGGCTGATGGCTTTGAACTGCTGTTTTCCCCTCAGGACCAAATGGGAAACCTGCAGCAGTAGCACCAAGACTGGGATTAAATTAAAAACCCACACCTCCTGCTCTTTGTTTTAGAAATTATCATCACAATGACCTACATGGATAAGTCAAAAAAGTATTGCTTCTAAGGTTCCAGTTTGTACATGCATAAGTTTGTTGCAAACAAAGAGCCTGACTCTGTGATAAGTGAATGGCTGCAGACAAGTTCACTCAGTAATATATTTATCTTAGTCCCTAAGTGTCCTCAAAAAAAAAAAAAAAAAAAGTTAAAACAGTGACTTCCAAGGGCTGTACTGTGGCAGGAACGTTCAAAGTGGGGGAAAGTTTTGATGGCTGTATGTTTTGCGTTTGTTTTGTTTTTTATTTTTATTTTTTTTTATTTCTAATGTGTGCTTTCATAAAGGACAAAGAAACATCACAAGGGCTAATTATAAAGACTTTTTCAGAATATGGGACAGTGTGTTGGTGAGGAAAAGGCCAGGAAAATTATGGTGAGGAAATTTTTTCTCCATTATGAAAATACCCCTGTTTTTGAGAGTAGCCAGGGATGTCCTATGAAATCTTGCTGTGAAATATTACTCCATCTGTTGTATAGCCCTCTTCTTACCCTTTCAAACATATTTTATTTTGCCCAAAACTTAAAGAAGCCCAAGAAGGAATAGGAGTCCGACAAGGACATGTCTTGATGTGAAGTAAACCAAGGAGCACAGAGTCCTTTAGGAAAGGCTAGCCAGATGGAAACACCAGTCACGTGTGTATAGATAAAGGATATGCTGAAAAATGATAGGTACCACTTTTTTCTATTTTATTTTACACATGTTTCTAAAATTTTGCTAAAGACCACTCAACAATACATTGACAGGGAGCCCCCAGAGGTCCAGGCCAGACACAGAAGAGGACATGGAACAAGGGATACCATTGCTGACATCAGATGGCTCTTGGCTGAAGCACAAAATACCAGGAAAATGTTTACTTGTGTTTGATGGACTGTGTCAAGGCATTTAGCTGTGTGTACCATAACAAACTATGGATAACCTTGAGAAGAATTGGAATTTTTGAACATTTCCTTGTGTCGTGTACAATATTTACATAGATCAAGTGGCAGTTGTGTGAATAGAACAAGAAAACATTGCATAGTTTAAAATCAAGAAAGAAAGGTCTGTTTCAAGGTCATATCCTTTCAACAAATTTGTTCAATCTGGAAGCTGAGCAAATCATCAGAGAAACCGGTTTGCCTGAAGTTGAATGTGGCATGAGGATTGGAGGAAGGTGTATAAACAACCTGCAATAAGTAGATGACTTGCTTTCTGAAAGTGAAGACTTCAAACTTTGCTTACAAAGATCAAGGATTGTATTCTTCAATATGAATTACAACTCAAATGTGTTAGCCTGAGTTGACTAGAGAAACAAATCCAGAGACATTCATATGTGTATAAGAAAGAGGTTTA
>NW_022103915.1:79414938-79418119 GCF_000313985.2 Echinops telfairi | reverse complement strand
TTGGAGCACTGGGTTGAAGTCAGGTCCCTCTTTTCCTGTGGAGATATAAACAATACCCTCCCCTTGGGTGGGTTAGCGCCCCGTGCCCCCGCTACCCATTTCTTTCTTATAAAATGAAATTCTTAGCGATTCTTTTTCTCAGTTTATTATGATGTTGTCTAGTTGTGAGGATTTTTTTTTCTTTCTCTCCTTCTGGCATTGAGTTCTAATCTACACTGATAGTTTATCTTTATTAGTAATTGCTTCAAGTTCTCTTTACTTTCAGCAAGCAAGTTGTGGCATCAAAGTTTGGGATATCACTGAGCCCATTCTTTTTCATATTATCTGGTTTCCAGAATTATTTATTTAGCATACAGATGGAATAACTATAGTTGATGGATGTAACCCTGATAAACACCTTTCCTAATTTTAAACCCTGCAGTACCCCTTCTTTTGTTCCAAGGACAGGTCCACATTAAGGAAACTTCTACTTCATTGTTTCTTCCATTTGCTTTAGCTCATCTGTGTTCTACGGCAAGTTTCAGAGGCTCTTCTCGGGTACACTTTAACCTTTTCTTTTCTGTCTTTTTATTGAGATTCTGTTTTGTTCTCATAGGATATTCTTGTTTCATCTCACAACTGGCATATAGCTTGAAGAGTTTGCTATGATCCAGGGAATGAATGCCTTTTGTAAACAGTAAATCAAAAGTAAACATCTTTCTTGTGTTCTCTGTTTTCAGCCCAAATCCATCTATGTCAGCAATGATATCCCTCTTACTCTATTCCATACGGAATCTGGCTTAATTTCTAGCAGCTCCTTGTTGCCAGGCTGCCGTAACGGCTGTTGAATTATCTTCATCAAAATGTTAGTTGCACGTGTTATGAATCATATTGCTGGGTAATTTCTGCATTCTGTTGTGTCGCCTTTACTTGGTCTGTTGCTCTTAACCACTTGGCCATAATGTCCCTTTTATTTGGAATGGGCACAAATATTATCTTTTATTCAGTTGGTCGGTAACTGCCTTCCAAATTTCTTGGCATAAACTCGTGAATATTTCTGGTGCTGCGTAAGTTTGTTGACTCATTTCCATTGGTTTCTGTTTATTCCTGAAGCGATGTTTCACCAGTAGTGCAGCTTGGAATTCTTTCCTCAGGATCATCAGATTTGATCACATTTGAGCTCTTGTATTAGTTGAATGTCAACTAAGTATTTATGATACAGAAACTCTGTATATTCTTTCTATATTCTTTTAACACTTCTTACATATTTTCCCTGTAGAATCCTTTAATATTGTAACTCAAGGCTTGGATGTTTTCCTCAAAGGCTGAGAAATGTTCTTCCCTGTTGGTTTTGTAGAACATGTCTCTCTCTTTTGGTTTTCTGACTCCAGGTCTTGCACGTTACATTATAGGACCTTCTTTGTCTTCTCAAGCTATCTTTTGAATGTATCTGTTTGAATTTTATTTCCTTGTTTCTCTCATTTCCCTTAAATTCAGCACAATTTTCAGAGGCTCTTCACACATTCACTTATTGTCTTTCCTGTCTTTTCATTGAAATGTTGTTTTGTTCATCCAGGTAGCTCTCGTGTTATCCCACTACTTACATAGAAACAACTGACAATATGTTCCACAATCAGCCTTGGTCTTCTGCTTTTAGTGTTTAATGCATCAAATCTTTTTTTCCCTTGGTTTCTAAATTCAGGTGGGATGTGCTTAAGTTGGTATTTTGACTCTTGTGACCTTGTTTTAATTTTCTTCAGCTGCAGCCTCAATTTGTATATAAACAATTCATAGTCTCATCCTTAGTCAGCCCTGGACGTAATTTATTATTACTTGTTTTTCATCGAGCTCCTTTATCATTTATGTTTTACACATTCCATTAATTTGACTCCTATGTGTTCCATCTGGTGAGATCTACACATATAGTCCCTGTTAATCCTTGTTTTTATTTTAAAAAAATGTATTTGCAATGAAGAAGTCATTGGTCTTGAAAATTTCTCCCATGTTTTCAGTTTTTGCTTCTATCACCAAGGCCATATTTTCCAGCTAATATTTCGTCCTCTTTGGCTATAGCTTTTAATTGTCATCATGGGTTGTGATCAATGCATCTTAATTGCCTGTTTGATTAATTTCATATTAAAGCAGTTGGTAAAATTCTTACATTTTTTTCCATCAGTAACTTCAGTTTTCCGTTTAAATTTTGAACAACAGTTGCATTTACTGGTCTTCCTTGAAGGAACATAGATATTTTCCTACCACAGACAGTATTTTTCTCCAACATAGATCCTGAGAGGTTCTTTTTGACAATGAGTGTGCTGCCATAATCATCCACCTTGAATTTGACTTTCCTAGCATAGGAAACTCGACAGTTGTCTAATTCAAAACCACCAACGCAGTGCAGTGCAGTTCACTAATGCCGAGAATATCCATCTTCATGGGTTCTATTTCAGTTTTAACAAGTCCAGTTCCTCTCTAAAATTCCATGAATATCCATCTGTATCTGTTCCATTTCATATTTTGAGGATATCCATAGTCCTGGGGCCATTGTTGTGTGATTAACATAGAGTTGACGTGTTATATTTCATGAAGTTAACATTCTATGTGAACTTAGTGAGAAAGGCCTGGTGCATTAAAAAGATGTGATTGGTTGAAATTATACTTAAGACACCAAGAACAGCATTCATTCATAGTAAAAACAGGAATTTAGCCGAGGATGGATTAGGACAGCTCAGGGAGTAGTTTTCATTTGGCTTTTTAAAATTCAGAATCATATAAGGATATCACCTTCTCAGAAAATGAAATCGTGTCTATCTTTCCCACTGGACTTATTGAATAATCTCTAAACAGGTAGACCAGTAATTAATAACCACTTTCAATTATTCCAGTAATTTTTTTACCTTATTTTCTAAGCTAAGCCGTCTTCGAAATGAATGATTTTTTTTTTAAAGGGGCAGCACAAGGTCAGTTCTTTTCTGCCAGATGTTAAAGATGTCTCAAATGCCCAAATTTTTCAAAAAGTGTGCCATTCTGTCATCTCTAACATCAACCCTGCCCCTCAGTACTTTACACGCAGGCTTTGGTTTGGGCAGTTTTCTGTAACATTTCACATAACTCATTTTGACCATATCTACAGTTTAGTGGTTCATTAGGGAAGTAACAGGGTGTGAGTTAGTTTATTGTGCCAACCTGGCTGATAAACACA
>NW_022103915.1:79402323-79414579 GCF_000313985.2 Echinops telfairi | reverse complement strand
CAGCACTGGGTTGGGATATTTTCTTGATGCAGACTTAACCTTTATATAAAACTCTCTCTTATACATGAGTTTCTGTGGATTTGTTTCTTTAAAGTACCCAGACTAACAAAGGGTGCAATTCAAGACTGGGATAAACTTGGAAGTAACTGGAACAACTCAGATTGCTGTTTTTCCATCAAAACAGCTTTTTCTAATGCTTAGTCCTCTGCTGCCCTTCTCAAGCCAAGTGTTACTATTCTTCGGTCACTAAGCCCCACTGCAGACATCTCATGGAGGTCGTCTAGCTCCTGATGTCTTGTAGCCTGATGGTTCCTCCTGATGCATCTCTGCTGTCTTTCAATTAACACAACCTTGCTTGCTGAAAGTGACAAGGACTAAAAGGACTCACTAATAAAAATCGGACTGCAGCCTTCAAATGAACTATATACCTCAATTTAAAGAAAACCAAGATCAAAACACTGGACAATTAAGCAACATCATGATAAACAGAGAAAATATGGAAGTTGTCAAGGACGTCATCCCACTTGGATTCACAATTAGCATGCATGGAAGCAGCAGTGAGGAGGTCAAATGATATATTGTATTTGGCAAATCTGCTGCCAACAACCTCCTTAAAGTGCTGAAAAGCAGAAAATGACGCTTTGAGAAATAAAGTATGCCTGATCGAAGGCCTGGTATTTTCAATCACCTAATATACATTCAAAAATTGGGCAATGAAAAAGAAAGTCCAAATAATTGATGCAATTGAATTATGATGTTGTCGAAGAATATTGATACCCATAGACTGCCAGAGGAACAGACAAAGCTGAAGAAGTGAAGTGAAGACAACAAGACGTTGCTTCACAATGACCTTTGCAAGTCACTAGAAGTCAGTCACTGGAAAAGGACATCCTGCTTATTAAGTAGAAGACTGGTTAGAAAAAAAAGGATAACCCTCAATTGATATAGTGACAGTAACAATACTCTCAAACAGAGTAATTGTTGAGAGAATGACACAGAACTGGGCCATGGTTTCTGTTTGTTGTTTTGTTTGTGAATAGGGTTATTTTGAGCTCAAACTTACTCCAGTATCCTTAACAATAGCAACAACTGTACCACCTATTCAAAAAGTAAACTAATGTTCATTGGTCCTGCTATTCCTCATGAGCAATATACAACTCTTGTGTCAATTGTTTATTGCCCTTGACAGTGTTTCCATAGTAGTTCTGCCTTCTTTCCCACACTAAGCCAATTTCTCATTGGATCCCTCAATTCTTTGAATTTGCCCATCCTTTTCATGTCTTTGTGATGTTGCACAAACATTTGTCTGGCTGACATCTCCTATGGAATATTACCTATAGAAATCCTATATATCTTCAATGACACATCTCTAATGGGTATTCTTTAAAAAGCTCTTTTCTCTGATCACCAAAGAAGAAATTATTTCCTTATAAAAATCTCTAGTGAGCCTGTATTCACTCTTCTCTATATAAGATATTTTTACCATATTTTACCATGTTTTTGTTTGTCCTGTTAGCTTTTAAATTCTTTAAAAACAAAGATAATTTTATTAATCTTCATTCTAAAAGCTTTCAACTCTCTGGCACTATCTTACACCCCATGATTTTTCAAAATGTTAGTTTAATGAATCAATTCTGATATTAAAAGGAATTGTAAGTTGTTTCATCTTTATATCTAGGGAAATAGCATCAATATCAATACTAACACACCAATCAATCAATAACTGAATAAAGATGAAAGAAAATGACTTTCAATTGAATTGTCGATGGGCTCCAAACTTAATTCTATTAAAAACAAATGGTAGAATCAGGACATAGATTTGTCATCAATTTAAAAAATATTGAAATGTAGGACTTCTCTGAAATCTAGGTAAACGTGTTTTCTGAGAGCTGTCACCCATGTTCAATGATTAATTTGTAAGGCTTGCCTCCTAGAATTTGTCCTTTCCTCCTTGAGAATATGTCAATCACATCCACCAAAAGAAGGTAGTTCGGATAGGTTAGTTTTGAAATCTGTTCAATCCATTGACATATAATCGATTATTTATTATAGGATAGTATAAAACTCATTGTCATTGTATCAAGTCTGACTCATAGCACCACTTTAGAAGAAAGTAGAATTGTGGGTGTACTATTTATGAAAACAGAATATGCCACGTCTTTCTACCCAGGCAGCTGGTGTATTGGAACCGTTAGCAGCTGAGTGGCTAGCCATTGTGTGATCATGGTCCCTTGGACACACATTTATATGTGGGTGTATGCATATAGATGTACATATATACATTTTCAAAAACTCATGTTCGAGAGTCAATTCAGACACACAGAAATCCTATGTAACAGAGTGGAACTTTCCCTTTGGGTTTCTTAGGCTTTACATCCTTATGTGAGCAGGTGGTCTCATCTTTCTCGGGCAGAGTTGTCATTTTAAACTATCCTGTTGTTCACATATGCCAACAAGACATTTCTAACTCATAGTGACCCTATATGCAATAGAACAAAACACTGCCGAGTCCTGCTCCAACCTCAGAATTCTTCTGTTCGGACCCACTCCCGCAGCCACTGTGTCAACTCATCTTGTCCTCTGCTGAACCCTGCTTGCTTTTCTGGCAGCTGCCTGTCAATACATGGCTGCAACCATTGTAGACTGATCTTTAGCAAAATGTTACTTGCATGTGATATTAATGATATTGTTCTATAACATGAACATTCTACTGCACTATCTTTTTTGGATGGGTACAAATATGGATCTCTTCTCCTTGTTTGACCAGGCAGCTGACTTTCAAATTTCTTGACATAGAGAAGGGACACTAGCTTAGTGAGCGTCCAATAAAAGTGGGCCCATAGTCATTTCCAGTGTTCCCCAGCTCTTTGAAACATTTTAAGTTGCATTCTGTCAAGTCCTGAGTCCTGGTTTTGGCTAATGCTTTCATGCAACGTGGGCTTCTTCCTTCACTATCATTGATTCTTGATCACTAGTGTTAGTGGTTGCTGCATCGACTTGAAGAATAGTTGTATTGATTAGACTTCCTGAAATTCAAACAGATATAATCGTATCACAGACAGCAGTGTTGTCAAGATAGATCTTTCAATGCCCTTTTTCATGATGAATGCCAAGCCTTTCCTCTTGATAGTTTCATTGCCAATTTAGTAAACTATATGTTTTTTATTCAAAATTGCCCAATGCCAGTCTATTCCAGCTCGTTAATGCTAAGAATGTGAAATTTTATTTGTTCCATTTCATATTTTACAACTTCTAATTTTCCTAGTTTCAGACTTTGTACATTTCAAGCTCTGATTATTAATCGATATTTTCAGCTGTTGTTTTTATTTTGAGATGTGCTCCATCAGCAAATAAAGGTACCAAAGTCGTTATTCCCACAAGCTTTACTCCATCCATATCCTCAGGGTTGACTTTACTTTGAGAAGGTAGCTCTTTTTTCAGTCATGTTTTGAGTACCTTTTGACATAAGGAGCTCATCTGGCACTATTTTGGACAAGGTGTTGCTCTTATTCATGAGGATTTTAATATCTGACAATGTTTCATTACTATTCATAAGTTGCTATTTCCTCAGAAATAGACAGCCTATTTGTTCTTCATAGTCTGCTCTTCATCTGGAAGCTATACTGATATCGGTTTACCTTTGTTGGCTTTGATGTTATTTTAAATACCAGTGATATAGCTTCCAGCATCACAGCAACAGGCAAGCCACCACAGTAGGACAAACTACAGGAAAGCTGTAGTTAAATATACTAGGTATATTATTTGGTATAGACTTATAGTTCCTTCATTTATGAATATGATTAGGTTGCCAAAAACAAGTCATCATGCAAAAAATCATTCTGTAAAGTGGAACACATAAATCACAAAATGGAGAATGACTACACCATTCTGTAACTTCAAAATTACATAATTGCATAACTGCTAAATGGCTCAGTCAAGTTGACATTCAACCTTAACCCTCTCTCATTGCTCTCAGATAATACCTCAGGATTCATTATTTTTAAGATATACATTGTTAATGTTCAAAACTACAATAGGCAGATAGTAGATGTTTTTACTAGTATCATATATGCAAATTTTCAGATAACCAGATAATTGACAAGTGAATAATAAGCACATGATGGGGTTTCAAAACATTCATGAAAAAATAGAATTTAAATGAATCAGAGTTTTCCCATGAACTTTTAAAGCACCTTTATACAATATCATTATATAGTAGAGAATGATACCAGTATATTCTAAAATAATTACTACTACCAATGCACTCAAATTTTTAAAATTTTTAACTGTATTGTGATTATATAGTAGAATGTAATTATACAAAAGAATGTTCTGGGTTTTAGGAAATACACAATAAAACATTTAGAGAAAACAGAGAGGGTGGTTGATATCAGTGGTCAAAGTGTACACAAAGGGAATATGATAGCTGGTATATAGCAATTACTTGTATTATTCTTGCAGCTTTTCTAAAAGTTAAAATTCTATCAGAATGAAATTACATATGCACAGACACACATACTCACAGGTAAACAAAACCAGACACATTAAATCTATTATAAGTGAGAGTAATTGCTATCTTCCAGGTCCGACGGGGTTGGCAGTAAATATTAACGGGAAAGGAGTGTTGTGGGGTCTTTGTTGGAAATAGCAGTGTTCTATTTCCTCATCTGAATGCTGATTACATAAAAGTGTTATTTACTTGATGAAATCCTATCACCTCAAATACTTATGATTACTGAATATCATCTCTTCTGTATGCATGCTCTTTTTCAATAAATTTCATGAGATTAAAATCCCATATTGAATTCTCTCTTTCCACAATATAATATTCAACTATTATAAAATGCACACATTTAGCGTCTTTCTACATTGGCAAGAGGAAATCAGATAGAAAACATCTCCGAAAAGAGATTTTAAGAACAATAAGCAGAGGTAAGCATTACTTTTTCTTGATTCAAGTTATTTTAATGAGTAACAAATCTGGTAACCTCCTGCCTAACTTATTATTCGCACTAGAGCTTCCATGTATTTAGTATGTTTGTCTGGATATTTGTACAATGTATGCGAAACACATAGTATGGAAACCAATATCCTTTAATCTCTCCAACTACTGTAATTATGTCCATAATTTTATTCATATCATTAAAGTCTCTGCAATAAAGTACTCCTAATAACATTTAAAGTACTTAATATTCTTGTAAATATCCTTACAGGACTTGTTTATTTCTTGGTCTTTTAAAAAAAATCATTTTATTGAGGGCTCTTATAGCTCCTATAACAATCCATACATCCATTGTCAAGCACATTTGTATATATGTTGCCATCAGTCTTTTAAAAACATTTTCTTTCTACTTGAGCCCTTGGTATCAGTTCTTCATTTTATCCTCTCTCCCCTACCTCCAACCACCATGAATCCTTATTACTATTTACATCCACATTATTAATTTCAGCTTTTGGTCTGAGAACTCCTCCCCCTCAATTTTTTGACTTGTATTTCTGTGATATTTAGATTTTCTATTTTCAATTCTCTCATTCATTTATCAAAAATTTAAATATATTAAATATATTAATTCAATTGTACCTATAGTGGTACCTTTTGCTTCTAAATTATTGTGAAAACAAGATTTTTCTAATATTTATGGAAACCTGGTTACTTCTACTTAGTTCTTTTAAAAGCATGGGTAGATTGTAATGCAAATGCATTTATTTTACTAAAACTTTAAAATAGCCTTGGCAAAATATGAATCTCAATTGGAATTTACATTTGATATATGGTAAGTTCCATTGGAAAGGTTTATTTGCTTCTAATCTGTTATAAACTTACTTAGACTTGGACTTACTGTGAAGGTGCTAGCTACACTTGCATTTAGGAAATCTGCTGGATAGACCTTGTAATCCTTTTGCTAATGAGTGGCCATTCACTTTATAATCCACAAAGCCTGCATCTGCCATCTGCCATCAGGGTGGTCAAGATTGATTGTAATTGGAATACCAGTCCTGTTAAGAGAAAATTATTATTTAGGAAGAGTTCCCCTAAACACAGTCACTTCACATGTGCCTATGAAGGGGAATTCATAAGCTGAAATGATTTTGTAGCATAAAATCCAATTAATCTACGTAGTATTTGAACATGAAGGTCCCCTTCTAGACTGTGAGTTTCATGAGGTCAAGGAGCATGCCTGCCATCCTTATTATCATGCTTAACACAGAGCCTGATACACAATACATGCAAAAGAAATATGTGTGGAATCACCAGTTTCCTAGTCTGCCACTGACCCTAGAAGTCCCTCACACCTTCCAAAGACAGAGTGTGGAGACTGACAGGGGAGACTGTGGCTCTCTATCAGGGATGAACAACCAAACTGAGGGGGCAAATCCGGAAGACTCTATAATACGCTTTTCAATATTTCTTTTATCATTTCTAAATGCTAATTGAAGCATTCCAGGCTTTGGCTAGATATTTTCTCCAGCAAAGGAACAAGTCGTCTCTATTGACCTTACTCTCTACCAAAGAAAGCCATAAGGAACTAATTCAACAGCTGCCTACTCTATCCCATTCCCAAAGGCGTGGTCTCTAGATGGTCATGAGCGTTCTCCCTGCGATGACTTCGTACAACCTTTCCATCAGCATTGTCACTGCTACTGCTTCTGTGGGTAGTGTTGGCGCTAGAGGTCAGGCAGGCCACTAAGTTCAGTGTGCACTCTCACTAGGAATTTCCCTTCTCTTCTGCCTTCTGGCCTCTGGTTCAGATCCCATGGCCTTCACAACCCACAGCTGCAGGAAGCACATTCCAAGTGAGTTAAAAGAGAAAAAAACAAATCCTACTTGACCATTCCTAGCTTGTTTACCCTCTAGCTTTAGGGCAGGCTAAAACCAACAGGATAGAAATAAAAGCTAGTCCCCTAACAGTAACACAGACACACAGCATTCTAAATCTTCCTTTAAGTGCAGTCTTTTCTTTGTCACTAACAGCACATCGTTATCAGAGAGTTTGATAGCCCCTTGCTGTTAAAATTGTCACTAGCTCATTCTGGCCTGTTCCCCTTTTGTCTATTGCTTTGATGATCCTGATGAAATTAGGATGGACAGGAACCCCGATAAGAACACAGGCGGGGAGGCAGGGCCTGCAGCTCTAATGATCTGTGGAAATGCTTTTGCTGCCGATCGCACTGTGACAAGCCATTACTGCCAACAAACCCCTGGATGTGAACAGAGAGCAGTGCTTCCTTCTCTGAAGAGGCACAGCCAAAACATTCCAGTGATGAACAGCAAAGAAGCATTCTCTAACTGCCAACTGTCCCTTGTGAAACAACCTGACAACTAGTGCTAGACTACATTTTTCTTCTTTAGCTGAGCTTTAATATACATCCTATACTTAGAGTTAGGAAGAAAGCACAAGCCTAGACATAAGAGAGGAATAAACAAGGTCTTTGTAGCGGCTCTCCTGTTTGCCTTAGCTCATCAAGTATTTTGCTTTGTTCCCTAGCAGCTGCAGTTGTGACAGCTGCAGAATCGGCACATGCTGAAGCCATAATCACACAATTGGGTTGAAGCATGTTAACAAAGGTAAAATTAATGGACATATCTAAAGTGATATGACTTTCTGAGGTATCATTAATATGCCTTAGAATTTTAAAATAATGTGTTTTTATTCTTCCAACACATTGAAATTGGAATTGGAGTCATGTCAAGATGTTCCCACTGTCAAAAGACACGAGAGGATTAAAATGGCTCAGTGTAGGGCAGGACCCTCAAGAGAAAAAGAATGAATAGAAATAAAGGGCCAGGGTGTCTTTCGTTGGGGCCCCTTTCTTTTCCTGTTCCTTTCGGCAGTCATTTGTCTGGTAAGCTCATAATGTACTGGATTCAATGCAGAAAGCACAGGGAAAAAAATGTTCTCACTGCCTAGGCAGACAAAGCACTGAGTACATATGTTGTCAGAAATTCAATATTTTCTTTTGACTAGATCCTCTAGCAGACATCAAATTTCACATAAATCAGAGGCTTCAGATACCCTCTGTGATGTGAGGACAATTTCTTCATTCCTGCGTTTCTCTCTCCCCTTTGTTTTCACCCGGAGCTTAGAGCATGAAAAATAAAACTGTAAAATCCACATAATCATCTGGGTAACGGAGAATACCTCTTCTAAAATATAAAGCAGGAAATGATCGCTTTGGATGAATTTGAAAACTAATATTTTCTAGACCAAATGGAAGTCATTTGACACGAAAATGGTAAGTGTTCACTTTTAATTGGGAGCAAGTGATAGGTTTGAAAATACAAAAGCAATCTTAAGATTCCACCAGCCACCCATCAGTTTGTCATACTGTGGTAATAGCTGTGTTGCTACTCTGCTGAAAGCTATGTCATTGCTATTTCAAATTCCAGTAGGGTCGCCAGTGGTGGGTAGGTTTCAGTGGAAGTTCCAGAGTCTGACCGACGAAGGAAAAAGGTCTGGGGAAAAAATGATCCAATGAAAACTCTATGAATCAGAACAGCAAAGGATACTGAGGGATGAGGCCCATCACTTGAAAGACAGCAATGGACTCGCGCAGGCCAGCAGTCTGAAAGACGACCTTGCACTGGCCAGGGCTTTGTTTTGCTCTATGTGTTTTTTAATGAGCTGGAGCCAATTCTACAGCAACTCACAAAACCAATAACAATGCTAACAGGACAATAGCAATTAATTCACTACCTTATTTATCCAAATGCTTAATGTTCACAAATTCTAAATTAGAATATAATGTTTTTAATACACATTTCATCAAATGTCTTTCGACTGAACCATTCAGGACAAATTGCAAACCAAGCTTTTTTTTTGCGAATACATTTATACAACAATGCCAGTGGTCAAATATTAAGTAGCAAAGATATATACATTAAAATTTAGTAACAAAAAATAGTTGGAAACAAGAGAGTTAATATAAAAAAATTTCAAGGCTTCCAACTAGTTTGAAATTATTCAGTTATGGTGGATGGAAGTAGGTGCCATTTACGTGATACATAGCTATCAGATAAGTTGCGCGTCAAATCTGACCAGAGTAGGAGATAGATAGTGGTACCCTACTCAAAGATGCGGCTCCAAAGAGGTGTGATGGATTGCTGTTACACTGGGTGGTTTAGGGAAACAAAACCAGTGACGTTCCTATGTGTACAAGAAAGAGTTCTATATCAAGAAGTAATCTTATATGTAGAAGGCATGCCAACCAGTCCAACTTAAGTTCATGAGTCTGCTGCTTCCGACTCACCTAGCAGCAGCCCGATGGCACTGAAAGGTGAAGCAAGATGCAAGAAATCACAGGCTGTCTCAAAGTCATTTGGATCCAGTTCCTCACGGCCCTGCTGTCAATGCTGACTCATAGCAAGCGTAAGGGGCAGAGTGGAACCCTCCTTGTGGGTTTCCAAGACTCATTGTTTCTAGGAGTAGAAAAGCTTGTCTTTCTTCTGAGGAGCAGTTGGGGGTTGCAAACTGCCAACCTTGTGGACCGCAGCCCAACAAGTGACCGCTACACCAGCAGCTTGTAGGGCTGTCTTGGAATGCAGGCACGGAGTCACAGCAATCAGGTAGGTGAAGAGACTGAGAGCAAGGAGCTGTTTTGAGAGTTTCTCTTGTAAAAAGCCTGCACACACACAAGGAGGCATCCCCAGGTTGTCATCTGACTCACTGGTTGGACTTGACCCCTGCACATCCATACACACTCAGGGTAACAGAAAATCTAGCGGCCACGACTGCACTTATTTCTTACCTGCGTCAAAATTGAAATGCGAAAAATGTGACTTCTGTGCCAGGAATATGCGAACTAATCATGTTTTCCTGGTCCATTACCAAGCTGTTTTGAACCAGATCAAAATCCTGAAAAATGTGCCTTCTCCTTCTTATATTTATAATTGTGGAATTTTACAATGCTTGAAAAAAAAATACTTCTTTAAACATTTGTCTCCTTTTTCCCCCAGATAAATTCTGTGAGTCAAACAATAAAGTCTTTTTCTCCTTATTTTACCTCTAAAGAACTAATCCTTAGATTAATGTGCTCCCCGGAATTATATAATGCTGCAGCCCATAGACAATGTCTGCATATTTTCTTATCTACTCCACGCTGATTTTGGGGGTGTTTTGGGTTGGGGTTTTTTTGGCAAGGTATACCATTGTTTTAGGGATATTTATTTTGATTCAGAAAACATATATTTGCATTCTTAAAGCAAAACAGTTACAAACTCTGTGCGAGGTTGTCAGAAACTAAGATGAGTAACCTACCACTTGCTGATGCTTTATCATCATTGGAGTTATAGTTCAGTAAATTGCCTGCATTTGAGATAGTTATTCATAAAATCATTCTGTAAGAGACAAGTCCAGGACCTTATCAATTATTGACTAGATTCTTGAAATTTCGGAATTATTCAGTGAAGTTTTCATAAGCCGTCGTAACAAATAGAAAGTAGGCTTGAGGGATTTTAATTCCATGCAAATTATAAAGTAGACGTTTCTGATAAGATGGAAAATTCTGGCACCCTTCTGTGCATACCATGTCCCCAAAGTAAGAGGAAGGCTGATGATTTGCGACTCTCCCACCAAAATATGGGAGACTGTGTGGGGGCTGCAGATGAAAGTGCAGTAGATGCGTGGAGGAGAAATGAGGGCATGGACCACAAAAGTGGGTTCTAAGTTGATAGGAGTTGATTGGGGAATTTTTTTTTTTAGTCCTTTTTATTTCTTTTCCTCACATTGTTTTTCTTGTTCCCTTTTACCCCAAGTGCCCATTATATTCAGCAAACTCATCTAAGCTCTGAGAATATGAGAGAGAACAATAAAGAGAAAAACAATCCTTTCTAGTGGGAGAAGGGTTGGGAAGGGCACAGCTGACCATCATGGATAGTACAACAAGTCCTCACAAATGATGAAAGAGCCTGGGCGTTAGCATCGGTCCCTGGTCCTCCATACACTGTGAGTTAGGCTGATGATTAAAACGGAGCGAGAGGGCTCTCAGTGGCTGTGGTAAACAGCAATACACAGAGTGAGGGCTTACGTAGATTTTTAAAGGGATGGTTGATTCTAGCTATTTTCTTTAACCTTAAACGATGGTTACAGTGCCCTCTGCCAAGGTCCTTTATTAGCCCAGCATATGATCTCACCACAAAATGTGAGAACTCTGAGGAATTCAGTCACTTTTAAAACTATTTTAAAAGCCAGATTAATTTATAAAAATAGATATAATTTAAACAATGTGTAATTCAGTATTCCTATAGATGAGAGGGAATATTTGTACTGAGAAAAAGATACTCATTTTAAGAAAAAACATAAAATACTGATTATAAAAATTATTACTTGCTGAAATAAAACATCACATATTGATATAAATACCTGAAGGGATAAATTTGAAAAACAAAATAGGAAAATGGAGTTTTTGTAATAACAAATCTAGAAGACTATTTTAGCATGCTAGACCATTTATATGTTTCTGATAGGAATGTAGACTGGTATAGCTATTTGACAGAGGTCTGGAAGTGTATAATAAAGTAAAGGCTAAATTTATGAACCAACAATCTTAATGTTGATCTACATGCCAGTTAAATCCTTACCTAAGTCTGTGAAAGGAAATACTGATTCTCGTTACTGAAGACGTTGTTGTTACAAGGACTTGAGGGGGAACCTGAGAAGACAGTGTGGTGGGGATTAAAAAGAAAAACATTGTTGCTGAGGAAGACAAAATCCTGGACAGCATAAAAGACAAGGAGGCAACACGCAAAAACAAAAGTGTGAATAGTAGCATAGTATTTGGTATAAAAACAAAACATATGCACTCCAAAAACTTACAAAATGCATGCATGTTCAAGGCCAGACAACCCCATTAGTGTATTTGAGGTTATGGGGGAAGAAAAGTAAAATAAATATAGAGATAAGAGATTATGGAAAGAAAAACCAATCAATCAAGAAATCAATCAAGAAATGTACTTGTTTCTTTGATAAGTACATACCTTAAGAAAGTATGGTTAAATTATTGGCCAAACTAATTAAATACTAGTAGGTTTAAGGACGACCCTCTTATATTCTTTTAGGCTCAAAATAACTGAAGTTTGATTTAATATTCCATTCAAGTAATGCATCCTCCCATCCTTTTGTCTTGAAAATAGGGTTTATCAGACACATCTCTCCCTAATTTTGTAGTGCCAACCATTTCCACCAGATTTGTGAATCTATGTGAACCAGTAAGACACATCCATATGTGGATAATCCAGGATGGGGCAATGCTTCATTCC
>NW_022103915.1:79386520-79399702 GCF_000313985.2 Echinops telfairi | reverse complement strand
TTTATCTTAAAACAAGTAGCCATCCAAGTAATGCAGCAACTTAGTCAGCATAGAAGCAGCACACCAGCCTGTCTGACCCAAGGATTGTGAGCAATAAAACATGAATAGGAAGGCGTGAACAGTGCCAGAACTTAAATTATGAGCACTCAGGGGGCAGTTGGCTATAGGTGACAGTGGAGACCCCAAATCCATTTCCAGAGTCAACACGTAGATTAAACCTCCAGGGACTCCCCCTCTGACCAGAGTCCCAGAATAGTAATAGCCTTGTTATCAGACAAAGATCATTGTAAAGTCGATTATGGCAGATGCAGCTAGGATAAAACGTAACACCTTATTTGATTTCCCTTTAATTTTCTGCTTTCCTTTTTATTGAGATTTTTCCGTTTTGTTTTGTGATTGTTGTTGGATTTGTTTGCTTCCTGCTTGTGTTATGTATGATTTTCTGTATATAAAACCCAGGATAGGTAGATGTATAGAGATGGTAACTGGAATAATAATTACCTATGGGGCCTGGCTGAGTAGGTTTGTGGGGGGAAATAGGGAACTAACAATAATAAGTATGAGAAGAAAGCGCTCTGAAATTGATTGTGGTGATGAATGCACAACTCTTCTTAATATGACCGAATGACTAAATTTTATAGTATGTGAAGTGCATGCCAATGAAACTATCTTTTTAATAAAAAATTAATACTTTCAGTATCAGCCTTATAGTAAATGCTCACTAAATAAGATTGTCCTCTTGTGATTCTTGTTATTTCTGAGTATAAGCTAGTCTGTGAGCCAATAGTGAGTGATTTAGTGGACTTAGTAGTATTATATAAACAACTTTCTTTACCCTCTCCACCCCCCCAATATAATAATCTATCAATGATACATTATGCAAAACTTACACTTTAGTAATTTTATCATTTTATTAATCATTTTATTGGGGGCTCTTACAGCTCTTATAACAATCCATAATTCAATTGTATTAAGGACACTTGTACATATGTTGCCATCATCACTTCCAAAACATTTTCTTGCTACTTGAGCCCTTGGTATCAGCTCCTCTTTTTTCCCCTCCCTTCCCATTTTCCCACTTTCATGAATCTTGATATATTATATTATTATTTTTATTTCAGATCTTACACCATCCGTTGTCTCCCTTACCCCACATTTTATTATTCCTCCCCCTCAGGTGGTGGCGGTGGGGTATATATATACTACCTTGTTATCAGTCCCCCTCCTACCCACAACCTCATGGTATTGCTACTCCCACTACTGTCCCTGAGGAGTTTCTCTGTCCTGGATTCCATGTGTTGAGCACTCTTATCTGTAACAATGTACATACTCTAGTATAGCCAGAATTGTAATGTAGAACTGGGTCATGATAATGGGAGTGGGGGAAGTCTTTAGGACCTAGAGGAATGTTGTATGTTTTATCGGTGCTATACTTCACCCTGGTCAAATTGTCCCTTCCTTGTGACCCTTCAGTGAGGGGGTGTCCAATTGTCTACAGATGGGTTTGGGGCCTCTATTCTGACCACTCTCATTTGCATCGATATAATTGTTTGTGTTGGATCTTTTGATATCTGGTATCTTATCCTGTCAACACCTCATGATCACGCTGGCTGGTATGCTTCTTCCATGTGGATTTTGTTGCTTACTTGCTAGATGGCCAGTTGTTGACCTTCAAGCCTTTAAGACCCCAGACACTTTCTCTTTTGATAGCTGGGCACCATTCACTTTTTTCACATTTGCTTTTGCACCCATTTTTGTCTTCAGCGATCATGTTGGGAAGGTTAGTATCAAAGAGACACTTTAGCAATTTTAAATGTAAAAAGATAGCAATACAAATGATTAGCTTTGGGTTTTATGTAGTAAAAGTGTGAGACCAAAGTTTTTTATTATTCAATCACACCTATTGTGCCTCAAGTACATTCATGTGACATTTCCATTATTTGGAAACCTCTGATCATATCGAGAAAGAATAAAAAATGGACTAGTCATTAAATTTTGTCCTCGGAATCTGCACTTATATTTAAACATATAGATAATTAGGCAGTAGCTCCTTTTATACTATTTTAACCCTTTTTAAACCATTTATGATTTATTGAAATACAGCATATATTTAATAGATCTTTAGTATGTGTATGCTTAATATAGCAGTATCTCCTCAAAGGCTGGTTGATTGGATTTGGATTTAAAAATTCACCAAAAAAAGAATATATATTCTGTTGAGTAAATTCAATACTAATTTTAGGGTAGCATGCAAAGTTCTAAGTAAATGACCAGTTCAATGGAAAATATAAAATCTAACATTGAACTCAGAGATTATTTCCATCCAGCCAAATTTTTCTTGATCACATACTTATAAAGCCAAGACTTTATACTTACGTCTTCCAACAACTCTTCTATTATTTTCATTAACATGCATGTGCAACTTTCAAAAAGTTTTTGAAAAAATAGAAATAAAAGATAATGGAACGTATCCACTAATTTGGAATCATTCTTATATGCTATATGGAAATTTGTTCAGGTCTTATTTTCATTTCCTACTTCATGTATTTAAACTTCTGCCTGATTTATTTAATTTGTCTCTCAGTTTGGCTCTAGGTCATTTAAAAAAATAAAAATCAACGTTTTATTGTGAATGCATTTCAGATAATCTTTTGCCCTGCCTCTCTTTCCCCTCCTTCTCTGTCCTACAGAATATTTTTTTGCCCTTCACCCACATTAACACTTGTCTATCCTGTAGGTTTTGCTTCTACTTTCTTTCTGGCTTCCACCCATGATAACCATCAAAGTCTATTTCTTTTGGTATTAAAAGGTTTGTTTTTATTTTTCTTTCAAACAGAGGTTTCATTCAATATTTGTCCTTTTGTGATTCACGAACTACACTCAGCATAGTCCATCCATATCACAAAATACTTTGGTTTCATAATTATACTTTAGTATAATATTCCATAGTGTTTATGGACCACAGTTTATTTATCATTTTTTCCACTGATGGATTTTGGTGATCTCCATCCTCTTGGTATGGCGAATAGAGCTGCAATGAACCTGGGTGTGCATATGTGTGTATTCGTGCTTTCATTCTCCCTTCTTAGGGTGCACAAGGGGGTCCCTATCACCCCACCCCACCCCACAAAAAAAGCTCCCCTGGGTGAAACTTTCCTAGTATGCATTTTCCCCATTACACGAGCATGAGTTACTGCACCCAGTGGCATCACATGAGTACATGCTCTCTGGTCACATTGACTTTTTTTTTTTGTAAAAGCAGTTTCACTTGAACCTGTTTTTATAATGGCTGATTTAAGAGAACAGTGTGGAACTGTAAAATTGTGTTTCCTACTTGGGAAAATGCTGCAGAAACTGTTATGATGTTACACACAGCTTACAAGGACAGCACTATGGGAAAAACTAAAGTGTTAGAGTGGTTTTCTCAGGTCAATAATGGTGAAATGTCGATTGATTACATTCCGGACGTCTGTCAACTACCCAAATTGAGTAAAATGTCGACAGGAGTCATGCGATTTTGGTCAAAGACTGATGATGAACCATTGAATTGGTGGGGAAATTATCTGGACTATTTGGGGGCTTGGTTCCATGAATTCTAATGGAACATTGGGGAATAAAAAGGATCACTGTGCAATTTGTGCCTTGGGTTCTGACTGAGCAGGAAAAAGTGTTGAGTGGAAACTTGCCTCACTTTGAAAGAACAGCTCCGAGTGACCCAGACTTTTATTTCCAAGGTCAGTTACTAGTGATGAAACATGGTTCTGTTCCTACAACCCTGAAAGCAAAAATCTATCGAGCCAGTGGAAGACGCCAGCATCACCTCACCCTGAAAAGCTCCTCAAAGGAAAACAACGACCAAAACAATGCTGATCTGCTCTTTTTTTTTGGATATGAGGGGAAGAGTGGAGTTTGCTCCACCAGGCCAGACTGTTAATCCAGCTCTCTCTTTGAAGGTTCTGAAAAGATTGTGTAACAGGGTGTGACAAAAATAACCTGATTTGTGGCAGACGGAGGACAGGTTTTGCCACCATGACAATGTACCTGCTCACACAAACATCTTAGTGCACCAGTTTTGGGCAAAAAACAACATGCCTTTCTTGCCCCACGCACTTTATTCACCTGACCTTGCTTCATGTGATGTCTTTTTTGTTTCAGCAAATGCAGAGGGACTTGAAAGGACAGTGATTTGACAATGTAAATGCGGTGAAGAAAAAAATGAGGGAGGTGCTGTTAGCCATCCAAACAGCTGAGTTTGGAAAAAATGTTGCCAAGAACGGAATCACATATTTGACAAATGTGTTAAGTGTACTGAGGAGTCCTTTGAAGGGGATAACACTGTTTTTTGGTGTTTTGGTTTTTTAAATATTAAATATACAGCTTTAAAAACATCCAGTTTTGTGGGTACCCCCTTATCAACCTAGTAAATGAGTTGCTTGGTCATTTGGTATTTCTGTTCGCAGTTATCTAAGGAAGTGTCATACCACTTTCCACATGATCGGACTGCTTTACAGTCCCTTTACCAGTGTATGAGGTTTTCATCTCTCTTCACCCTCTCCCGCACTTGTTAATTTTATTTTTTAACCTTTATGATCAATGCTGCTGATATCATTGCTGTTCTAATTTTCACCTCTCTTGTTGGCTGCTTGGATGTTCTCTTTGGTGAACTGTGCTGTTCACCTTTATTTTAAGGACTTTATCATTTTAATCCTTATTTTTTCTTTAGTGAGCATTTTTTACATCAGGGTTGTTCAATGTCAGTGTATTTTCCAAACTTCTTTGATCTTCATATAGTTGAGGGTGTTGGGGCTGTTTCTTCCTGTTCTGGATTGCAAGTGAGGCACACATGTTTCTTCCTGTGTCCCACATGGATCTTAGATTTTATCCAGATAAAGTTAGCTCTTTTTATTGGTTGTTCTTTTCATAAATAGTATTGAGAGATTTGCCTCAATGTCACTGATTCTGTCTTCCGTTTCTTCAATTCTACTGCTTTGCTCTTTCAATGTGTTATCATCTTCCATTATCTTATTAAGAATCTCACAGTCTTCTATTTGCTAGTTTTTATGGCTTCTCGTTTTTCATTTGTTTCTTTCATTGTTCTCCCTATCATTTTCATTATCTGTTGACAATGAAATACCTAATCCCTATTCTGAATTCCCTTACTGGTAGTTCCAATGCCTTTTCTTTCTCAGAAACACCCTTTAGATCTGTATATTGGTCACTTGTTTGTGTCAACCCATTGAATGTCTTCGTGTGATCTGAGATTATCTTTTGTCTCCAAGACACCATGATGTAGGTATTGGAGGGGTGGGGGTACCTGGGTAGTGTGGATAAAGTTGACTCTGTCAAGTGGTACAATAAGAAAATAATAAAAAGTAAAACAAAAAGCGAACAAAAACAAAAGCGAACATCAGTAACAACAGATTAACATCAAACAAATGAAATTTGGAAAAAATCACAAGGACAGGAACTCCACACACAAATGCATATTCCCACAGTCAACACACTCTGTGGGGACAAAGAGGTGCTGTCCAAGTCTCAGTGACCAGCGTGGGCTTGTCCAGGTCCTTCCCAGGCTGAACACATTGCTGTGTCACCGCCACTAGCGAAGGGTGAGCTTTGGTGAACCTTCTGGCCAATAGGGGGTTTGGGAAGACAAAGATTGTTCTGCAGCCTCTTGTGTATTATTTCTCTTTGTTGGTGATCTATCATGAAAGCAAAAGAGAACCACAAGATAGGAAAAACAAAATAAAACAAAAACGGACTGCTCATTTTCTCTGGACTTCCTTCCCTTGGCTGACTTACATGGACATCAAGCGGGGTGAGTTTAAGGTTGGTTCTTCCTGTTGAGACTGGCAGTTTTTCAACATAAATGAAAGGGGAAGGTAAAAAGGGAAACTCAGCCACTTGGATGCTTTTTTGCCCCAGGACAATTAAGGAGATCAAAGTCTCTGTCAGAGCCCTATGCTGAAGCTTTGTGGGTGGCCCCCTTCACTTCTGTCTGGAGTGAATGACTTTTTGGCCACTCATACCTGTGGGGAAACCAAGATGTTCCAGCCCATCCTAGTTTGTTAGGTTCTACTGATTCGGGTCTTATGCACCATTCCTGCCAGTCCTGTCCCTATGTCAGGCTTCACGCCTCCCTTCTGCATGCAAAGGGAGGGGCGCAGTCAGTGGCTGGATGCCCAAGTGTGGGCAGCCACTCCACCCTTCACAGGGTGTGGAGAAAGCCTGCGAGGTTTCGGCTTCACCCTTGCTGGCCCAATGATGTGGGATGAGTTGTTCTGCCCTGGATGGTTTATTGTTGCTCTTTTTGGGTCATCGGTTGCCAGACACTGCCCAGTTCTACAGGCAGAGCACTCTGGTACATAAACGGTGGCCAGGTGGCAGAGAATCCCCCAGTGACCATTTGTGGTGTCCTCTCGGTGTACTTGATCACTCAGCCATCCTTTCCTCAGAGATTCGGAGTTCCTGGTTCTTGCTCTGACCACTTTCTGGCTTCTTTGTTGTAGAAAGAATGAGTAGTGTATCTGCCTCCATTGCCATTTTTTACAAGAAGATCTCTTCCTTTTTTACTTAATATCGGTTTAATTGTAGCATTCTCAATCTATTTAATACCATTGCTACTCAGCACATTCCACTATCCTGCATTTAAGTACAGTAATCTCATAAAGAGTAAATATTAGAAAATCAATAGGTAAAAATATCTAAATATATATTAATACATATGTATGTGTGTGCACACATACACATGGACACAATGTCTCTAAAATAACAAACTCACTGCCATCCAATACACGCTGATTCATAGCAACCCTGCTGGGGGGTCCCGTAACTGTGCACAGGAGTGGAAAGCTCAGTCTTTCTCCCATGGAGCTGCTGGTGGTTTGGATGCCAACCATGCAGATCACAGCCCAACACATAACCATTACACCACCAGAGCGCTATACAATGCCTCGGGGAACTAAAAATTTATAGTTAATACATAAGTTAAAACATGCAATAAAACTGTAACTATTATACAATAATTATGAATATAACCTTTTATTATTTATTGATTTAAATTTTCTGAAATTGCACATTTATGAGAATAGCAATTAAAAAAACTACTATCCAAATACTTTTTCATGACCATATATGTTTTCCTGGCAGGAAAGATTGTCAAAGTGTGATGCAAGTAAGATTCATTATTATATTGATGGTTTGGATCAACTTGCAACTTACTGGGCCATGACTCTTAATGGTTAGGCAATGATGTAATATTGCAATTTGGTAGTAATGTAAAGATGCAATGTTGTAACCACATAATGATATAACCTCTCCATTTTGGGATCTGGTGTCATCATCAGCTTCTACTTTTGTTTACCACCCATTTTCATATAAAGATATTCTCTTTGGAATCTATACTTATCAATAACTGAAGAAAGGACATACATATATTTAAGTAATTCAATCGAGTGGTCAAATCTTTATAAAATAAAATGCATGTGTTTATAACATTTTGTAGACTGTTGCTTAAAAATGAACCATTAAAAATAGTCCATAAAAAATTAGGGAATCAAAATATGTAAACCTACTACATAGTCCTGGAGGCTGTTTGTATAACAGTTGTAAAAGAGTAAATTGTATCACCTAGAATGAATAGGCCATGAAGGCCATCCCACTGTCACTGAGTTGACTCAGAGACTCTATATGAAGGTTCCACAGCAGTAAATCATTATAGGAGCGGGTCACCTCATATTTCTCTGCAAAATGTTTCATGGGTTTGAACTCCTGGCCTTGGGGCTAGCAGCAGTCCAATGCTTACTTGACAGTGCCACCAGGACCATAATAATGCTTTTTAAAAATTGATCATAACTTTAAGTAACATTATTGATTAATATGATCATAGTTATTTCATATAATTATAAATGTCATTATCAATACAGTGGGTTCATTGAGTCAATAAGTAATAAAAAGCTAGAATTTTCCTTAAAAGTGAGAATGGAAAAACTTCAGCTCACATATTTGGAGAGTTCAGGCCCTAAAAGAAATCATTTTGGCAGAGGTCATCAAAAAGAAGAAGCCTCTCAGTGAGATAGATTGACCAAGCAGCTACAAAACTGGCCTAAACATAACAATTATATAGATGGCATGGGACCATGGAATGTTTTGTTCTGGTGTACCTAGAGTAAGAGAGCTGATCCATTCATTCATTGCCATAAAGTCCATTTTTACTCATAGAAATCCTACGGGATTGTGGTAGATATATAATCGTTTGTCAATTTGAGGATTAAGAGTGGAGGGGTGGAGTCTAGTTTGTCAATCGGACCATAGCCAGTGAGGCCTCTGTGTGGGCATGGCCTTCTCCAGAGAATTCTGAGAAATCCAGCACTTCCTCCTTGGAGGCAGGAGACACTTCTCTCTCTCTGCCACTCCCTGGGAGACATTGCAGCTGACAAGACACATGGAACTACCCTAGTGCCCTGAGCCAGACAAGCCACATGGATGCAACCAGACCTCTGAAGCTGGAGAAGCCACAGAGAGACCCCTGCCAGCGCTGAGATGCTTATAATGCCACTGGACCCAAGGACTTTCTACCCACTGGCTTGTGATCATCCTGCATTTGGCTTCATTGCATGTGTTTCGTGAGTCTGAAGAGGACTTTATAGATGGGTATCAGACATTACGAGCTAATATTGGACTTATGGCCTTGGACTGGACTGGGTTGGGATGCTTTCTTAATGTACAATTGTTCCTGTATATAAACCTCTTCCTTATGCACATATGTGTGTCCATGGATTTGTTTCTCTAGTCTACCCAGACTGACACAAGGATGGCGCAGAGATGGCCCTATGGGTTTACAAAAGTATAAATCTTTACAGGAGCAGAAAGCCTCATCTTTCTCCTGGGGAGTGGCTTATGGTTTCAAACTGCTGACCTTACTATTCTAAGAGCAACATGTAACCCACTAAGCCACCAGGATTCCCTTAGAGCCAACTAGATGGCACCAAACAACCACAACAACAACTTAAATGTAAACAATTAAATAAAAGCTTTTGAGAGAAAGTGGTCAGAAGGAGATAACAGATCCTCAGAGGAATACTAGTATATTTTGGTAGGGAGAAAAACCTCATGATCATCATTATAATAAGTATAATTTAGCTGATATAATTTGGTCAAAGGATGTTTTGCTTGCAGTCTTTTCCTCAGTCTGTCAACTCTGCTCATGCTACATACTAGCAGTCTTTTGACCATCCCATGCAATCATGTTTCACATTGTCTGTCTTAAGCTATGCATAGTGGTAATTTACTTTGCGTGTACAGAACCAAATGCAACAAGTAAGTCAATAGTATGTTTTCTCTGGTGAAGTATCAAAACCAATTTGTTGCTTCTTTATCACTTATCTGCAAATCTCTAATGGTTGGCTTGGAACATTTCAAATCTGATTATTTTGGAACTTAGTTGGGGGTAAATATTATTAATAGGATCCCAAGACTTCTCAAAGGGTCATTAAGAATATTAAAAATATTATGAAAGGTTGTTATGAAGGGTTGCGGCCAAGATGGCAACCAGGGTGAAAGTTCACACTGGGAGTTCCATGCAGATAAGAGAGTGAGAGAGGGACCAGACTTCAAGTCAGTGCACCAAGATATGAGTACATCATACCGGCATGAAAGAACAAACCAACAGAAGAGTCTGCAGGGCCAGCCCCAATTCCAACTATGTGGACACCCCCCACCCCTGGAAGAATGTACTTCAGAGGACAGCACAGAAGCTACAGCTCAGAGAGAGGGGCACTTCTAATCATATGATCAGGAACAAATGAAGAGGGAAGGAGAGACAGTGAAACACATCCTGGCCCACCAAGTCCCAAGGAAGATATTCTGGTTCAAAGTAGCCCATGCACAGGGAGGACCATAGGGCCGGCCACAATAGGAGACCCATAGTGCTACCAGGAACAACAATGGAGACACAATTCAGGAATTGTTCCTGATTGAACACCACAAACTGGGGCAAAACACTAAGAGTGTGCAACAGAGCAGCAAGAGGAACAAAGCAATGGTATCCCCAAGGAATACAAAAAATAGACTTTGGGGCCAGGGCATGGCACCCTACCAGACTCAAGTGGAAAACACTCATAAAGGCCAACTGCAGACTGGGAATCATTTATAGGCTTTTCTTTTTTTGCTGTTGATATTTTTTGTTGTCATTGTTTTGGTTTTTGTTTTCTTTGGTTGCTATGTTTTCCTTAGTCTTGTTTTTTTTTTTTGGCTCATTATTGTCTCTGAATGTCTACCTAGATAAGAGAGGTGGGATAAACAATCCAGAGGAGAAAACAACAGGACTAATGGTTCTGGGGGGACACAGGAGAAGGGGAGGCAGGGAAAGGAAGGGAAGTACCAATAAACCCAGGAACAAGAGAACAACAAGTGAACTAAAATCGATGGTGAGGAGGGCATAGGATGCTTGGTGGGGCTTGATCAAGGGCAATGTAGCCTAGAGGAGTTACCAAAACCCGATTGAAGGCTGAACATGATAGTGGGACAAAAGGAAAGTAAGAGGAACTAGGGGAAAGAACACAGAGGTAAAGAATATTTATAGAGGTCTAAATTCAACATCTACATATATAAATATATTTTATATAACAATAGGGAAATAAATCTATGTGCATTTCTTTATTTGTTAAGTATTAGGCAGCAGACAGAAATTGGGCCTCCACTTAAGTACTCCCTAAATGCAAGAACACTTTGTATAACCCGGAATTCTGTGATGCTCATCTTCCCAACATTATCACTTAAGTCAAAATGAGTGCTAAGGCAAATGTGGTGAAGAAAACTTATGGTACCCAGCTATGAAGAGATATACTGTCTGGGGTCTTAAAGGCTTGAAGATAAACAAGCAACCATCTAGCTGAGAAAAAACAAAGCCCACATGGAGGAAGTACACCAATCTGTGTGATCTTGAGGTATCAATAAGATCAGGTATCAGGCATCAACGACCCAAAATCATATTTATGTGAATGAGGGGGAGCGTAGAGTGAAGACCCAAAGCCCATCTGTAGACATTGGATATCCCCTTACAAAAGGGTCATAAGGAAGATATGAGCCAGCCAGGGTGCAGTATAGCACCGATGAAACACACAACTTTCCTCTAGTTCTTTAATCTTCCCCCCAACCCCACTACCATGACCCCAATTCGACCTTACAAATCTAGGTAGACCAGAGCATGTACACCCATACAGATAAGAACTGGAAACACAAGGAATACAGGACAGATAAACCCCTCAGGACCAATAATGAGAGAAGTGATAGCAGGAGGATAAGGGAAAAGTGAGGGGAAGAAACAGGGACTGATCACAGTAATCGACATATGACCCCTCCTAGGGGAAGGGACAACCCACAGAAAAGTGAGTGAAGGGAAACAGTGGTCGGTGCGAGACATGAAAAAAATGATAATTTATAAATTATCAGAAGTTCACGAGGGCGGTAGTGTGGGGGGAAAATGAGCTGCTACCAAGGGCTCGAGTAGAAAGAAAATGTTTTGAAAACAGTGATGGCAACATATGTACAATTGTGCTTGAAACAATGGATTTATGTATAGACGGTGATAAGAGCTGTAAGAGCCCCCAATAAAATGATTTTTAAAAATCATAGTTTACCCTATTCTGACACCTCTTGCTGATATTGATCACAGAGTACTCTTCTTGGGAGGGCTCTGGGGTGTCCAAAGCCAACTAGCACTTGGTCAAGATGATGACTTACTTCACAGCTTTGTACCCACTTATGATTATCATCCATTGACTGTATACGATGTTCAATGTATGATGTGTTCCTTTTGAAAGATCTGGTAAGTCTTTTTGGGGGGGAAGAGAGAAAAAGAAAATGTGTTATGAAGAACAACTCTATTGAAGTGGAAATATAGATGGAAAAATACAAGGCAAATTCTGACGTTGCTCAAAATAATTTCACAACTAGCATTAGGGTAATATTCTAAATATTCCCATATCCTTTGACAGTCAGATAATGTAATAACATTATCTAATGAACATAACCTTGTGGACATATTACCTAATGAATCTTCTCGATTAGAAGTGAATATACTTCTCTGCTCTTTCATTAAAGTTACAAAGAACAATAAGAATCTCCCTGAGAACATGTTTCTGAGAATGACCATGGAAATAGCTACAAGAATACATAGAGTCACTGTATCACAGAGAACGGGTTGACTGTTCACTCATTTCAGGAGGTAGCATATGGCCAAGAGTTGATGGTTTTGAAAAGTGAAATAAGTCAATATATGATGTACTAATATATATATATATATATATATATATATATATATATATCCAAAAGGATTAAGGAAACATGGCTCAAACAATTGGACAAACTAAAGAACCAGGAACTATCTTCAGAAAGAACAGGCAATAGAATGACCAGATAAGGAATTTCAAAGATTTATACTCCATCACCCACTGTCATGGAGAGAATAATTTAAAAAGCCTTGCTCCTATGGTTCTACTCCAGGCATGCATGGTATTATTGAAAAAGTAAACACATGTTTAAGCATATCTCTGGTTGTAGACAAGTCCTCTATGTGATACACTCACCGCCCCCCCAAACACTCAACACCCCCCCCCCCCCATTGAGTCAATTCTAACTCACAGTAGCTATATGCAGAGCTTCTGAGTCTATAAATCTTGATGGGAATAAATGGCATTAACTATCTCATTTAGAATGAAAGTTGCTTGCACACTTATTAATGACTGTCTGAATAAGACCTAACCCAAACAAAGATGCCCAAGGGGCTCTATCAGGCCAGTGCAATTTGTGACAGAAACAGAAGTTCCGTGCGTTATGGCAAAAGTCTTTGGAAATTCCAGATGGGCAATATTGATACTCATAGCAACCCTATAGGACAGAGTATAACTGCCCCCGTGGGACTGTGGCTCTGTGTGAGTAGCAAGCCTCATCTTTCTGGTGGGGATCGCCAATTAGTGACTTTGTGGGCAGCAGCCCAGGGAGCAAGAGAAGGGCAGCGAGTTTGAATCAAGTAGATGGCAGTGAGCTTGGTTTTGGAATTGTTATCTATTTTCTCAAATAATTTGGGATGATCATGAGAGCTTATTGGGAAGATATTTTAAAAATGAGAGCTGCATTGATGATTAAAAGGCCAAGAGAGAGTCACTGAGGATCCCCCCCTCC
>NW_022103915.1:79363910-79386420 GCF_000313985.2 Echinops telfairi | reverse complement strand
CCCCTTTCATTCCTCAGGGAATGTGAGAGCTTCTGAAAAAATGGCTTGGAGGACACATGTCCCTTCCACCCCACCACCCCCCGCCTCCCATTATGATAGTGTGCCTACTTATAACTTTGAAGGTAACATGGATTGTCCTGTGAGAATTTCACTGTGAAACTTTACCCCAATCACTCTACCACCCTGTTCCTGCCCCTTTTAAGTGGGTAATATAAGAAATAAAATGTCCCGGAACAAACAAGAATAAAAACACCATATATGAAAAACAGGGTGTATAGTTCAATTTATAGCAATAAATGGACACACCAAAAAACCAAAACCAACAAAAAACTCACAAATCCAACCATTCGGAAAAATGAAACCCGAGAAGTCTATGCTCTCCCGAAGAAAGGAAATAGTAAATATGAGAACAAAATTAAGCAGAAATAGGATAAATCATTAGAAATTCGTTCTTCAAAAATATTAACATAATTGAAAAACCTCTGGCAAATTTAACCAAAGAAACAAAAGAGAAGATGAATAAGGAGACAAATAAGAAATGAAATAGGCAATATCACAATAGAACCAGCCAAAATAAAAAAAAAATAATAACAGAATACTGTAAGAAACTCTACTCAATACAAATTTATAAACCCAGAAAAAATAGACAAATTTCTTAAAAAATCACACTACCTACATAAACTGACACAGGCTAACACAGAAAATTTTAACAATCCCACAACAAAATAAGAAATTGAACAAGTTATTAAAAAACAAAACCAAAACAAACCCTCCTTCTTCACTTCCTCTCCTCCCCCCAGCATTCCTGGCCCAGAGAGTCTCTCTGTAGAGTTCTATCGAACATTCACAGAAAAACAGACAATTCTCCTTAAACTGTTCTAGAACACACTAAAGAATGAATTACTTTTACATTCATTTTATAGAAAAGCAGAATCCTAACACCAAAGACAAACGAAGATTGCACTAAAAAAGAAAATCACAGATTAATACCCCTCATGAACAAAGACACTAAATTTTCAATATAATTCTATCCATTTTAATCTTACACTGTATCTAAAATAATTCCATCATGACCGAGTAGGACTCATATCAGGTAAGCAAGGATGGTTACATATTAGAAAACAACAACATAATCAATATAGTCCACATAAACATAAGGAAGGAGAAAAAAAACCCTACATGGTTGATTCAGTCAGTGTTGAAATGACATTTGATAAAATTCTTCACTCACGATAAAAGACTCTCATAAAAACAGGAATATATAGCCAGGTGGGTATAGTGCCCATCATCAGCCTTGATAGTTACATTTAAAAACTTGAAGTTCACTTTGGAGGGGTGGGGCAATATATTGAAATGTAGATTTGAGAATTGCCAGTTGGGGGGCAAATAGCATGTAAAGTGAAAGTTGTGTTGGGAAATGGTGTCTGATTCCTTTTTATCAAAGATTTTAAGGTAAAAAAATAGGAATGTATAAGGGAAATTCCACACATCACTTAGAGCAGGTTTTAAAATCACAAAAGCAATGACTAATGCTACTTTCAGTGGAGAGCTACTCAAAGGATTCCCCCTTGTGATCAGAAACTGGAGAAGGATGGCTCTGTCCTGGCTCCTAGTCAATGTTGTTGGCAGTCTTCACCAGAGATTATAAAGGTCTACACAAATCAAAGGACAACAAAATAATACTTAGCTAAGCCTACCTGCTCAGAGATAGGTAGACTTAATAGACTTAATATTTCAAAATGTCAATTCTATCCAAAAAGGTCTGTAGATAAAACACATTCCTGGTATAGAATACACCGAGATTCCATGAATGTGTATAGCAAATCAACAACTTCGTATAGAAAAGAAAGAAAGCTTAGATAATCAAAGCAGTACTGAAAAACAAGAAGGTAGGATGCTTTACCCTTGCTGATCTCAAAACCTGCTGCGCAACCATGGTACTTGAAAAAATCGCGTTCTGATATAACAACACACGTAGAAAATGGAACTGAATTGAGAACTCGGAATTAAATCCATCTAACCACAGATAATTTATCTTTGAAAAGGGCTGATATTCATTACATAGAAAGAGATAGTCTTCTTAGCAAAGATGCTTTCCAGACTGTTGATCCACTTGGAGAAAAATTAAGGAAGATCCACACCTCTCACATCATATACAAAAACTAATTCAATACGGATCAAATCCCTAATAAAAATCTAAACTACTAAATTCATCAGAGAAAAGAACAGGGACAAACTTAGGAATCCTGATTTATGGCATAAATAGACTACCAAACAGAACAACAACAAAAACACTAATCACAGAATATAAACTAGGGATCCGGGAACTCCTAAAAATCAAACACTTATGTACATCAAAAGACTTCTCCAAAAGAGTGATAAGAGAATCTAGAGGTATGGAAAAATATTTGGCAATAACATTTCTGACAAGGGAGAAATACCTAAATTTTATAAAAAACATCAACACCTTGACAACAAGAAATCAAATAATCCAATTGTAAAACATGCAAACAATTAAGAAACAGTTGTTAAGAAACAACTAAGAAACATGTTGTAAACAACATGCAGAGAACATGCAAACAACTAAGAAGCTCATAAAGAAATGCTCACATTTTTTAACCAATAGAGAGATGAAAGTCAAAGCCACAATGAGATATCATCTCATTTCAGCATCAATAGCAGAGTTCAATTAAGACAAAAACAACAAATGCAGTAAAGGTGCAGAGAAACTGGAATGCTTATACATTGCTTGTGGGACTGGAAAATGGTGAAATCTCTGTGGAAGACAGTATGATGGTACTATAAAATTTTGTAAGTAGAGATATCATATGATCTAGTAATTCCATCAGTAGATATACACACTAGAAAAATAAGAGCTTTGGCATGAACATCTACACCAATGATTATCAGTCTTATTCACAATAGCAAAAGGATGAAAACTCAGTGTCCATTGAAAGTGAAAGGATAAACTCTGGCATCTACATGCAGTGGAATAAAGACTAAGCAACATTAAAGAATAACAATGAATCTGTGTACCACCTTGAGGACATTATTCTGAATGTATTTAGTCAACCATTAAAAGACACATTTTGTATGAGACCACCGCCATAAAAAAAAAATCAAAAGATTTTCCAACAGAAAAAGATATTTTTGAAGTCCACCAAAGGTGAAAGAGGAAGGAAGAATAAATCAACAACGAGAGGTCACACATGCATTTACTTGGGTGAAGGGAAAGGCAATATATAATAAGTGGTATTGGAAGGATCAGCATAAAATTATCAAGACAAAGAAATACACTGGGAGTGGTACAAGAATTAAAACAACAAAGGTAAATCTATTATTTGTTCTATCCTACAGATGCTCAAGTTGATAGGAAGAGGAATGGGACTATATGCATGTGTATATAAAAGAATATTTCTACACATATATTTATATGTACAGTAAATATGTCCACTCACTGTTATTGCACTAAAGTCAATTATGACCCATAACGACACTATGCAACAAGATAAAACTGCCCCTGTGGATTTCCAAGACTGTAATTCTCGATGGGAATAGAAATTGTCATCTTTCTTTAGTATCAGATGGCTTGTGGTTTTTAATAATTAACTTGTGGCTTGCCCCCCCCCCCATGCCACCAGGGATCCTTGAAAATTTATTTAGCATAATCAAATACCTAGCAAGAGTGTCACTGGACTTGTGGGCTCAAGTACATAGTCCTGAGAGACACCAAGTTCAAATGGCATACTGTAGTTCACAAAAACAATGTTCTTTATTCTACTTGGTGGGGAGTGCCTAGGGTCATAAAGCTTGAGAGTGGTTATCTAAGATTCAGCTCTCGATTTGCTCCTAGTCGGAATGAAGACGAAGAAAGAAACTCAAAGATGCAAAGAAACAATCTGTCCAAAGAACTGAAAAGAGCAGATGAATCATAGCCTCCATAACCCTAGGGTCAGAAGAATTAGATGATGGCAAGTTACCACAGCTGATTGCTCCCCAAAGCATCACAGTCGGGGGTCCTAGATGGAGTGGAAGAAAAATGCTTTGCAAAATGTCAACTATTTTTTTTTTGAAAAGCAAGCTCACTGGTCTAATAGAGACCAGTGTAACTCCTGACACTGCATTTAAGCACCATTCAGACCTGGAACTAAACTCACCCTTGAAGTTAAGTAGCAAGTGCTGCCAAGGCTCCCAGTCCAAGGGCAGACAGGTATATTAGGTGAACAATATGAGATAAGATGAGGAGCATTTTCCTAAGGATGAAATTCAGAAGTCTGGAAAGGATTAAAAAGGACAAATGGAATGGTAAACATGGAGAAATGGGAAGGGTGTTTTACAATGTGCAGGTACGATGTTATGTTATGAAACAGAATGTATATGGATTAATGATTGGAATAACAATATCCTCTCTAAAACATCAAACCACAATAAAAATGTTTTTTTAATTAAGCAACTACAGAGACGGGCATGTCATTAAGATAATTAACTAAGGTTATGGCATGTATGAATTGGAGCTTTACTTAGCTGTATTCAAATGTGTACCTTAGTATGGGAATGAGAAGTTCAGCTTTAGCAATAAAAGACGAAAGGATTTGAAATATGAAGACATCATCAAAAACAATGAACATTCTGTTTAAAATTGTGAGTCTTTTTATTGTATAGCATGACTTAATTATTTATCTGTTTTTAGTAATTATCCCATTTATTATCTGATAAATTTAGCTATGAATTAGAATTCCCATATTCTGTAATGTCAATGGTATCGGTGCTACTAACATTGCTTATATATGATGAGAATATACATTTCAAACAGTCATTTTTTCTGGCTTCCTTAAGATATATCCATTGTTCTATACTGCACATGGTGTTCCATTGTTCTAAAGCAACTCAGGAAACAGAATGTACAAATTGGATAAAATTCAAGTAAGTAACAGGAAAATAATCACTCTGAGCAGCTCTACTGATAAAGAAAAGATAAAATCTCATCTCTGCGTGGAGTGGATTCACCGAGGTTCATTGCTTATAGTGTTCAGTGGAATAAAAACTAATAAAAATATGATAGATGAATAAGATGAAAAGTTATCTAGGGGTCAAGTGCCAAAGCTTTTCTGCTGATTCCAGTTGATAGTCCCTCTTCCTTCACGCACATAAAGACACACGCTCCTAAACACTCATATGTATCTAAAATATTATGGGTTTCATTTGTAATTTTCATTTTATTTATACTTTCAACTTCCACCTTTCCATCTACTTTTCCTCTCCTTAGCCTTATCATCTTTTATGCTGCTTCTTGAACTCTGCCTTCACTGACAGGTTTTTATACATGTACACATATTATATATATATATATTAGTTGAAATCTTGATTATTTGCATTTCCCATAAATAAGATAAAGACACACGACAGGGAACTATGGTTTTTTTATAGAGTTCATTCCTATCTTGATCCTGGGTTACTTTAACTTTTAATTTTTATTAGAGCTATCTATAAAAAAGCCACATATTTTACTGTTTATTGTAGCATCAACAAAAGAAAGCAAATGAACTGTGTGAAGCCTATATTTTCTACCATTCGAAAGTGTCTATGCACAAGATCATTATGTATTCCTCACGGTAGGTCAGTTGCTTAGCGACCAGAGAAGTAGAGAACTACTAATTGAAACTATGCGGCATTGCCGGTAATGTTTACTGCAGGACGCTGAACTTAAAAACAGCAAAGACTATGTCAGATAAAAATGTTGCAGGGGAAAGAAAAATGGTGCTATGTTATCTCACTAAGAAGTTATTATTTACTTCTATATTATAAACTGTGTTGAATAAGTGCGTTGCTGTTTCTTTCTCATGGCAGATATTATTAAATTTATTTTTATCCCTAAGATTTATTTACAAAATCAAGGCAAAATTCACTGTTGTAATATCTATTTACAAAAAATAATAATAAATAGACACACAAATCAATAGATGGAGGAGGAGAGAGAGGAGAAAGTTGTAAAGTAATAGTAAGGAAAACAAATAGTAAGTTGTAAAGAAGTAGTGCATTAAATAGACAGTTCTTTGAGACCAGTAACCATCCCAGTACTGTTCTGAATACAGATTATAATTTACTTCATAATGAAAATGCCATGAAGAAGAAGAGGAGGAAGAAAAGAGAAGGAAAGAGGGTGAAGAGCATGAACAATACAACCAACACCAACACACAGGGAAAGAAATTTGAAAAGGAACTAAAAGTATCAAAATCAAGCAGAGCAGTGCTATAAAAACATTCCTCCACATGATTGAGTCTATAATCCTTTATCGAGGTCCCGGGGTGGCATCCATGGTCCGCACGAGACTGCCAATTTAGAATCGGTCATCTGGGCTCATGCAGCGGCACGCTGTGAAGAAGGTCTGGTGAGTTTCTTTTCCAAAGACCTCAGTCCAGGAAATGCTCCAATCGAAGTGGCTTCTTCTTCAGAAGAAGAGGGGGTCTCCGTTACACAGAGGGAAGAGAGGCTTGCCGTGGAAAGACAGCCATGTGAAAATGAAAGCAACAATTGGACGGCTACTTCTAGGAGGACGCTAAAAAGTACTGCTATTAGGGTTTCATGTGTGCATAAGATTACTCTAAAAAAACACACTAAAAATGTCTGCACGATCAGTGGATGACTGCTGATAAATTCCTTCAGTAATATACTCTTAGCTTTATTGGGGTGTGTTTAAAAAAGTCCAATAAATATTAACTTCAGATGGGATCACGTACGCCAGGGAAATTCAAGGCAGAGAGGTCAGCTCAGAAGGTTATAGTCACTGGTTTTTGAGATTTCAAGTCTCGATAGATTTTCATGAAAGATGCAAGATGAACCCAAGAGATTTAGGGGAAATTTTAAAAGAATTTTGAAAACTACACTAGTAAGAAAAAGACAAAGAAAATTGCACTGAGAGTTTTTTGTCTGTTTTTTTTTTCTGTAATTTTTTTAGACTAAACTTTTTATAAATAAATCATTTTATTGGGGGCTCCTACAGTTCTCATAACAATCCATATTCAATTGTATCAAGCACATTTGTACATATGTTGCCATCATCATTTTCAAAACATTTTCTTTCCACTTGAGTTCTTGCTAGCAGCTCCTCTTTTTTCCCTTCCTCCCCCACTCTCTCACCCTCATGATCACTTGATACATTTATAAATTAATATTACTTTCATATCTTACACTGTCTGCTGTCTCCCATCACTCACATTTCTGTTGTTCGTCCCCCTGGGCAGGATGGGTTATGTCAATCATTGTGATCAGTTCCCCTTTCTCCCCCTTCACCTCCCACCTTCCCCTTATCCTCCTGGTATCACTACTCCCATTATTGTTCCTGAGGGGGTTATCTGTCCTGGATTCCATGTGTCCTGGATTCCATCTGTACTAGTGTACATGCTCCAGTCTAGCTGATTTTGTAAGGTAGAACTGGAGTCATAATAGAGGGGGTGAGGAAGCATTGAAGAACTAGAGGAATGCTGTGTGTTTCATCAGTTCTATATTGCACCCTGGCGGGCTTGTCCCTTCCTTGCGACCCTTCTGTGAGGAATCAGAAGACCCAAAACAAACAAACATATCAATGCGACAAGGGGAGTCAAAGTGGACACCCAAAGCCCATCTGTAGATAATTATTATTTATTCTCTGCATGCTCATTCTTCAAGGATACCAAGGACTTTTGAGGTCTTTGAAGAATTTCATTGGGAAACCTTACCTCATCCACCCAAAAGCCCTGATCGTGCCCATTCCAACTTCCTGTTCTTCCCCCACCTCAAAGAACATGTAAAAGAAACATGAGTATTCAGTCCCTTGAGGACACCCAACCTGCTCTTCTAACGTGATATAAACTTAAGAGAACATACACGTTAAGGGAAGGATTAGACAAATGGAAATGCCACCACAGGGAGGATATCAACCTTGAAGGAGCTTTTATCAAGAAACAGTAGCTTCACATTTTTGTATTTTTGTTTAATAAGGCTTTCTGATTTTGTATCATTTTTTACTTATCTTTGTAAAAATCAAGACACTAAACAGTGTTGGCTGCTACTAGAAACTCAGATGGTTAAAGTATTTTATCCATTATCTCAGAGGGAGGATGGCTGTGAGATAAATAGTGTAACCTTGATCTTTGTCTTTCTTTCCTTAGACATACCTTGAAAAACCTTGGAATGCAGTATCTTCAGTAAGGGCTGGGCTGGTCAGGTCAGAAAAACAAAAACAAAACCTTATGATATCCACTAACTTGAGTTGAGAGGGTTGGAATTTAAATTATATAATTAGGTCCCCAATAGACCCTGGATTGTGACATTCCATGGACTTCTTGGTTTGTTAGATATAACTATATCTATCTTTTTAACTTGTAATATCTGACTCAACTCTAGGTAGCTAGAGTAGAGAAATAAATGTTGCCTGGGTGTGTTAGACAAGATTCTCTAGAGAAACAAAACCAGGACACTTATGATTTTAGATAGATAGATAGATAGATAGATAGATAGATAGATAGATAGATAGATAGATAGATACAGTATGAAGGAATATAACAATTAGTCCACACAGCAGTACAGAGGGCTCTGTTCAACTCACTTCAGTGGAACAATAGTATACTGAAAGTACTTCAACTCACTAGGGCTGCTTGGTCCAAGGTAAAGGAAGTAGATATCTGAGTCTTTGGTAGGGCAATGCAGGCAGTCCGGCCAGAGGCAGGGAACAGTAGGGTGGGTCACCAACAGTCAGCCAGATAACAGAATCCAACAGTCCCAAGCTCAAGCAATGTGTACACCAGCAGCATGATGAAGCAGGTCTCGAAGGAACCTCAAGCTCCAGCTATATTATCCATGGGTTGGGTGTCCCATAGGTAGTGTAGCTCACAAGTTGAGGCAGAGAACTAGCTAAGGCGACTGCACACTGGTCTGATCACCAGAGAGCAAGAGAGAGAAATAAAAGTGTCTTCTGCCTTCAACAAGGAAAATACCACGGTTCCCAGAATTCTCAGAAGGCCATGCCCACACAGAGGTCTCATTGGTTATCTCTGGATTGACAGGCTAGACTCCACCCCTACATTCTTAATCCCAAATTGACAGGAGATTAGTAACTGTGCCAATGGGTATCTGGTGTCTGAAGACTTTAGTGTCATTTATGTCCTTATGCAGTACTGTCTTATGCAGGTGTTACTTTTGTCCTGTGAAACCTGATGGCTCTGAAAGGCTACATCAGAGAAACAAGTGTCACCCAGGTAGCTTTGTGAAAACTGAATATAGATATAGAAATCCCAGCTTCGATTTATGCATATAATTATCTTTAAATTAGCCAAGCAAGTCTATCACCATATTTTCCAAAGTCATGGACTCACTTTTTTGAGTCCATGTCATGTTTTGGACATTATAATAATATTTCAATGATTTTTATAGTGTTATTACACACTTTAAGAGGACACTGGTAATCAAAAGTATTTTTGTGATTCATTTTATTACAATATGCACATTGTTGTAGTGGTTTAGAACTGATTCCTCGATATGTCAGAGGTATGTTTGTAATTCACAAACTTAACACACAATCAGGATAGGAGGGTATTGCCTAAGAATATAAATTCAAATGGGCTCAGTATTCATTGGGGGCTATTGAGTAATGCTATGCTATGTTGAAGGTGCTCCACGTATGCAATGGTGAAGTGCTCCACTTCAAACCCAAAAGTTGCTGGCTCAGACACAGTGGTGGGATTCAGCTCATACCTACCAGTTCTGCAGAACCAATACCTAGTTTTTTGCTGAGTTTAGTGAACTGGCTTTTAAAAAGGCACTTGTAATCTGGATTTTCTCTAAGGTGGGTGACTGGGTAGCTGCCCAATGTGGAAATCGCTAACTTACTTATTTCCTGTTTTTAACATTCATTTGCCCAACAGCGTACTCTACGGGCCCATAGTAATGTTCATTCCGACCGTAGGTTTAAAATAGCAGATGAAACTAAGTTTATAATAAAAGTGAAAAATATTACAAGTAAGCACAATTAAGAAGTAAAATATATTTTCTATAAGTTTTATTATTTTTTATAAGTATTCTTTAATAATATAATTTTGTGTACCTCTTTTATTGATTTTATTTAAGTATTAACTGTATGAAACAATAAGCTACCTTTCAGTATTTATTCATTTTTGTATTTCAAACAGTCATTTGGACAGTGAACCAGTTAAATTCTTTGCATCCCACCACTGCTTAATCTCACCAGTGGCTCCAGGGCAGAAAAGTCTTAGTGATTTGTTTCCATAAAGATACAGTTTAGGAAGCCCTATGAGGCAGTTTTATTCTATACTATAGACTTTCTATAAATTGAAATAGGCTTGAGGTACACAACAACATTTTAAGGTTAAATTTCTTGGCATACACTAGCTCTTAGAGCTGTCTATGTATCCTTGTATTTCTTAAGACGTCCCTAACAAATTATAACGAATGCAGTATCTTTAAACAACCAAAATAATGTATTTTCTATTCCTCTGTAAATTGGAAAGCTGAAACCCAGATGCTAGCAGGATGGTTTGCTTTTTTCCCCAGGCGGCCGAGAAAGAATTCTGAATTCCGCTGTTGCCATCCTGGGGGTTCCTGAGATCATTGTCCTCCTCCTCCATTCTCTGTTGTTCTCTGCCTTGTGAAGATACTGCTCGTTGATTTGTATTATCTGTTGCCATTGTTAGGGCCACCAAATTGCTTCCAACTCCTATCGACCCATTCACAGCAGAAGGAAGTACGGCCCGGTCCTGCCCCATCCTCACAATCGTTCCTATGCTGGATCCCATTGTTGTAGCCACCGTGTCAATCTATACGCTCGGGGACTTTCCTCCCTTTCACTTTATAGTGAACCCGTTTATCTCACCAAGCATGAGGTTCTTCTCCAAGGACTGGGCTCTCCCGACAACATGTTCAAAGTGTGTAAGACTAAGTCTCACCATCGTTGCCTCTAAGGAGCACTCCGACAGTACCTCTTCCAAGACATTTGTTTGCCCTTCTGACAGTCCATGGTACTGTCAATATTCCTCATCAGCACCAAAATTCAAACTCATCAATTTCTCTTTGGTCTTCCTTTTTTGTTGTTGAACCTCCACATACATATGAGGCAAATGAAAATACCATGCATTGAGTCAGTTGCACCTCAGCCCTCATAGTAACAACCTTGATTTTCAACACTTTAAAGAAGGTTATCCAACGGTTGCCCCAGTGCATTCACAAGGAACTGCTAGAAGTCCAGGGCGGATTCAGAAGAGGATGTGAAACTAGGTTTGTCATTGAGAATGTCAGATGGATATTGGCTCAAAGACGAGAGTACCAGAAAGATGTTTACTTGTATTTCATTGACTATGCAAAGGTATTCACTGTGCAGACCATTATAAGCTGTGGACAACCTTGACAAGAACAGCCATTCCGGAGCACTTCCTGTGTCCGTGAGGAGCTTGCACACGGATCAAGAGGCAGCTGTGAGAACAGCACAAGGGAATACTGTCTGGTTTAAAATCAGAGAAGGTGTGCATCGATCGAGGTTGTATTCCCTCACTGTACTCGTTCAATCTTTATGCTGAGCAAATCATCAGAAAACTGGATTATACGAACAAGAGTGCCACGTCAGGATGGAAGGAAGGCTTCACAACAGCTTGCACTATACAGATGACACAACCTTGCGTGCCGAAAGTGAGGAGGAATTAAAGGACTTGCTGGTGACAATCAAGGATTGTAGCCCTCCATATGGATTCCAACACAATGAAAGGAAGAGCAAAATCCTCACAAATAGATCAATAAATAACATCATGATAAATGGAGAAAGTGTGGAAGTTGTCAAGGATTTTGGTTTACTTTGATCCACAATCAATGCTCGTGGAAGTAGTCAAGAGATCAAGACATGTCGCATTAGATAAGTCTGCTGCAAGATACGTTTTAGAGTACTGAAAAGCAAGGACGTTGCTTTGAAGACTACGTTGTGCCTGACGCAAGCCATGGTATTCTCCATTACATCATATGCATGCAAAAGGTGAACACTGAATAAGGAACTCCATAGAAGAAGTGGTGCATTTGAACTGCGGTGCTAGAGAAGATTTTGGAAGTACCATGGACTGCCAAAACGACAAATTGATCTGTGTTGGAAAAAGTAAGACCAGAGTGTTCCTTAGGGGCAAGGATGGGGAGGCTGCCTCTTACATACTCTGGACATAATTACCAGGCGGGATCAGTCCCTGGAAAAGAACACATGCTTGGTCAAGTGAAGGGGTGGGGGAAAGAGGAAGGTCCACCGTGAGATGGATGGGCACAGTGGCTGCAGCAATGGGCTCAGGCAGAGGGACAATTGTGAGGAAGGCACAGGACGGTGCAGTGTTTCATTCTGTTGTGCACAGGGTCGCAATGGGCCGGGACCGGATTCAATGGCACGTAACAATAACAAAGAGGGTCTATGCAGCAGATTTACCAAACGCAATGCATCCTGTCCTTTCTTGACTGCTGCTTCCACTAGCATTGATTGTGGATCTATGCCAGACGAAATCTTTGACAACTTCATTCTTTTCTCCATTTATCATGATTGGTTACCTATTGGTCCAATTGTAAGGATTTTGGTCATCTTTACATTGGTTTTTAATCCCATTGAAGGCTGCAATCCTTGATTTTCAGCTGCAAATTGTTTGAAATTCATGCCAGATCAAATTTAAACTGACAACACTGGCGATGAGTGTTTTTTTTCAATTTTGGTAGGTAGTATTTAAATAAGGCCATGGTATAAAAATTAGTATGCTACACTTAAGTTTTTTTAGATTTACTTTTAAAGCATTTCTTCCTCCGGAAAATTATTTTTAGAATTCTGTGCTTGCACTTGCCCTTCAGACCCACCCCCTGTGAGAGCACACCTAGGTGAAACTATAGGCAACATTTCAGTGAGCAACCTTGGGTAGGTTTCTTCTGTTTATGGGAACATTTATCTGCTGTAATTTGCCAGTAGAGACCTGGCGTGAGAAAGTTCTTCTGTGAGGCGAAAACATGTGCGTGGGGCTGAGGTTCCCTTTGTTACACCATGTTACACTATGCCATGTAGAATTTTGTAATTTCAGTAAGTCTATAGATAAAGGTATTTTGAGTTAAGACTAACCTACTAATAAAACACTGATATTTTGCTTGTAAATCATAATCTTCTACACCTACGAAACTTGATTTATCTTAAGAGTACATGCAACTCGCTCACACATTAACTGATTGGATTCATATTTATCATGCACTGTACGACATTTACAAGACCCATTAGAAATGACTTCACAATATTTTTGCTTCCTATGGAATTCTAGAAAACTGTTGACTTGCTAGATGTTCTGTTAGCAAGTCTTCCATGCATTGTTTCCTCTTTATTTCTCCTAACACGTGCAAGCTATTTTCTTGCCTATTGTGTGTAGTTGGCTGCTTTTCTGGGCACAGTGCCCAGTTGTCTTAATGTGTACTTATGATTGTCTATAGCATCCCAGATTCTGTTTTAAGATGGGCATACTATAAATTATTAATGATTATTATTGTGCTTTAGATTCCACTTTGCTTTTAGAGTTTAGAAACAAAAAAGTGAACATTATGCTCATTGGATAATTATCAAGCCTTTTGTAAGAACTGAGAATAAAGAATGTTTTTAGTGAGAAAAAGAGAATTGTTTCCATAAACAGTTGAAACCAACAGAAAAACACATGAAGAAGACATCCATTGCTTGGCAAAATTCTCATGTGGGAGTTTATTCCCATGTTACCATTTAGCTATGTCCAATACATTTCAAAATCCATGTTCATGAGCAAATATTCTTTCAAAATATTAATGAGAGAACGCTACATCATAAGAATCAATGATGTATCATGCCAAGCTACCAAAGAATGAGCAGGTTACTACTGAGTTTACCTGTGAATTTTGAGTCAGATCAAAGCAATCTGTCTGGCTGCCATTTAAAGGAAGAATAAAATGTCATATTTATAAATAATTCACACTTATGCCCACATATTTTAAAAGGAAGGAAAACCAAAGAAAATATCATACAAAGAAAAGAAAAAAGATGTGGGAAAGTGTCTCCAAAGTTACAAGAGGAAGAAAGTGTATTTGGCAGACAAAAAAGTCCTAAAGAATGCATCGCGGAAAGTGCAGTGTGAGTCTTTGCCTTCCAGCTGCAAGATCTCACGTTCGGAAATTAAATTTCACCGAAGAAACAGCCTATTCCCAATAAAGCAGAGACTCTAAATGACTTTTACGATGTTTAGATAATCACTATCCTGGTTTTTTGGTTTTTAATCCTGGAAAATAGAACGCAGTGATTCTAAGTTACTTTTTCTCCCGGAACAATATAAACTTAGTAAAATTACTTATATTCATGAATCCTTTCTTCTTTCTGCAGTCATATCTCTTATCTTCTTTCTTTTATTTTTATAGGAGTGTTGTGAACATTTTTAATCCATGTTTGAAATGAGATCTAAGATACTTGGATAATTTTCTATAAATCTTTGTATTCTCAGAATAACAAGTTTCTCTATATTTTTATTATTCTAATATTGATTCAGCTTTGGGGTTAGTTTATATGCAAAGCAAATAATTTACCCAAACTTGTAAAGGATATGCATTATCAGAACACAACACCTGCAGGACAAAAGAGAGGTTAATTTCATTGTTGCTCCCAAGCAAAAGGAGATCATTATAGAGCCTGCAGTAACCAGGCTCTGTGAAATAGCTGCATTAGTCATTAACTTTCCAGCACTAAATTTCATATCAAACTCAATTAACTACTACATAGCTTTTAATGACAATATTTTTTCAGATGCAGCTCTTGTTTACTAATCTGTTCCATTACTTCCTCCATGTTAATATTCAAGTCTTGATCTTCTCCAAAGAAAATGGGGCAATGAAAATTGCATTTGCTAAAAGTTCTCCTTGAATTATGTTTCAGCATCTCAAGTGTGTTAATGTAATGCTTTAGAAGCTAAAGGGAATGATTATATAGGAAGCTAAAGTCTTCGATGTCTGTCCTCAGGATTGATTACGTTTGCGATTTATGCATATTATCCCACAACATTACTTCCGTGTTGGAATTTATCAGAATCAGAACCATCTAAATTAGAAATGCCTCTTGGTATATTTTTATAACAGTGAAAGTCAAAGCTCAGAATAACAAAAAGGCACAAAAATTAATGTCATCAGGAAACAAATTACGCAGCTAATTAGCATAGCATTCTCATATAAAAAGACAGATGGATTAAGGGATCAGGTCATTCATAGCCTGCAGTTACTGTTCAGTCTCTAGTCCCCTGCTGTTACTTAACGGGTGCTCTTTTATGGACTTGGGTAGATCCCGGAAAGACTGAGATTCTCCAATTAGTTGAATTCACGTTTTCTCTTTCAATTTATTAATGATATATTTCATTATTTTCTTCCCCCCCCCCAAAAAAAAGGACACTAGTTTAATAGATAAAAATGGAAAAATATCTTTGGCTATTTCTCCTATAATAGCTTCTATAACACACACACACACCTTTGCTCTAGTATGCAAAAAAGGAGACTTCAGTTTGAATACAACTAAAAGTTATTTCCTACTTCAGTTGGGATATTTTTGAAATAATATACTTATTATCCAATAGAGTAGTCACATCACAGTAACACCCAGGAAGGCACAACTATAAAAACAGTCCAATTTTATAAATACAAGTACTCTAACATAATGGATTAATATTTCCTTAAATAATTTTTTATGAACAATGTCCACGGGATGTATCACTAATGATGTTAAATCCATCATATATTAAACCAAATCAAAAAGTGAAAAAAGTCTCTGAAGGATATACATTTTTAACTTTTAAGTCAATAAAAATAAATAATATTTGTATTGAATATAATATAGACAGTTAACTTACTAATTTATAACAAAGACTATTTTATATAAAAAAAATCGATTTCCCCACTAACTATACTGCCATCAAGTGCATTCTCCTTCATGATGATTGTCGTTGTGCCATGGTGATCCGGAGTGTTTTCATTGACTCGTGTCCAGTAAATAACCAGGCTTCTCTTCTTAGCCCATTTCAGTCTAAAAGAGCCAGAACTGGTTCATCATCAGAGTAACACACACCTGTCTGTAGTCATGTCATTTACACAGAAGTTGGTCTGCTTTGAATGGCGGTGCTAACTGTAGCTGTTAGATCTCTCTGGAGCTAGATTTATACCTCGGTCCTTGGCTCCGCGCGAGAAAGAATTCACGCCGAAGCCTGGTTCGTGATCGAAGTGAGTTTTATGAAAGTTAGAAGAAGTTTCAGGTTTACACGGCACCCAAGGGGCTCCTCCCGGACATGCGGCCTAGCTGGAAGCGGCTCTGCGTCCCGCAACGCGTGCCAAAGCTCTCTGCGCCTGAGTTCTCCCTCCTCCGTTCTAAGTTCTCCTCCCGTCTCGGTTCTTTTCCTTGTTCTCCCTCCCCTCCGGGCTTCTGCCTTTTTAAGGATTCCACAGGGAGGCGTGGTGGAAGACCCCTAGTCGACCCCATTGGCTGAATTGAATTTACCTGGCTAGGTGATCCAATTCAAGTTCACGCCCACCCCTGCCTACCGGCGGGAACCCTGAACATGTGTGGTGTGCCACTCCTTTGTTCCCCTAGCTTGACCCTCTGGGCACGCGTTAACGGACAAACCCCAGTCCTATGCTGGCCTACCTAACATAGCTGCCAGAGGTGTCACAGTTTTTCTAATGTCCATATTTTGGCCTTCGCCCTGAACTTGGGGTTTCCCGAACTCCTCTTCCTCCTCCTCAGAGAGAATGTGCTTTTAATACGTCTTTCATCTATAAGTCACTGTTGTATTGCAGGCCAGGTTGTACACTTTTAAGAGATCCGGAAGGGGAAGCCGTCGGTTATCTTGCATTTAAATCTCTATTTCTTAGCAGGCTGTGACCTTTAAAATTAGTTTTGCAGTAGCATACCTTTTTGTTTTGGTTTGATTTGTTAAGAAAGAAAGAAAATCGTGGATGGAAGAAAGCTCTCCCAGTTGGTTGATAAGTCTCTAAAAATACTCTTTTCTACTTGGAGTAAAAGTCTTTCTTATGAAGAAGGATCTTATTATATTTAACAGTGATTAATCTTTCCTTCCTCTTGCTAGAGGCCTGAAGAAATCTTTTATAGTTCTTCACTGGGAGAATATGGTAGGATTTCTATAGGTCAAACCTATCAAAGTTTGTGTAGATGCATAAACACAACTTCAAGAGCTTCTCTTTCGCATTAATCTACATTCAGCCTCCAATGGTTTCTCAAATTACAATTTGAGTATTCCTACCAGTTTGTGACTTTAGCTACTTCTGTTCCATCTAATCCAGTGGTTCGCAACCTTCCTAATGCTGTGACCCTTTAATACAGTTCCTCATGTTGTGGTCACCCCGCAACCATTAAATTATCTTCATTGCTACTTCATAAATGTAATTTTACTACTGTTATGAATTGGGTGACCCCTGTGAAAGGGTGATTCGACCCCACAGGGGTCGCAACCCACAGGTTGAGAACCACTGATCTAATCAAATGTTCATTGTGACTCTGGATTTGCCCGTGTATCCATTGATTTTCATTTAGTTTAGTTTGTTTGTTTTTTCTTGTTGTGGGCACAGCAGTAACTACTTCTAAATTATTTACATGTTAGGAAAGAAATCAAAAGTTCTATATGTTTTTATCTCATCTTTTAACAAAATGCTTCAAGCTATGTCATTAACAATCTACTTTTGAGTTACATGTTATTTCTTTAAAAAAATTAAAATGCTTGAAATATAATCTAGACATTCGACCTTCATGAGATGGACATGCTGTTTTGCACATTCAATGGATGCATAAACATTAGGCTTTTAAATAAGGTAGATAATGAGAAATCTTACTGTTAGCTAAAATCTAAGTGTGAATTTAGATCATAATTTTAAATTGGTTATTCTTCAAAACTGACATAATTTTAATTTACAATGTAGACTCAGAATTGAAAGACCATTAAATAACTCACTGATCCATAAAGACAATTTCAAATTTTATAGTACATAACATGATATGAGCTTTTTTTCATATTTGCATGTTTAATTCATCAATGCTTTAAAGTATTTGTGATAGGTTAAGCAGCACGGTCAGCCCCTGGGATGAGAAACCTGAAAATGTGTGGTATATATTTGTGTCATGAGAACGCTTGTTACAGATCACTATATTCCATAATCCTGTTAACTAATATCTAACTTATTTTTTAAAAATGATCACAAGATAAGTGATCAATTTTAGCACCACATATATTTTATAGATATCAAGAAGAGTTTAGTTTTTGCTTAGTTTAGTTTTTATTAAATGAATTTATCAAAAGATTACTTCATAAAAATTAACTGCTGAAAACATTCTCTAAAAACAATATAAATGTAGGCTACATGAAAGTAAGAATCTGTGAGGGTCTGAGATTAAAAAGACATGAGTTTTGTAAAAATATCTTTATTTTATTTTGCTCATTTCCAACTAATCCCAATATAGTTTAAAAGCAGCCTATATATATGGCAGTTGGCAGCATATATATCTAAGAAAGTGTAATCTATAATTAAAATAATTCTGAATATTTATCTGAAGAAAAATTTAAATTTAAAAATAGTGAGCAATTAGTATAGGGTTGTTGAATCTAATCAACACTTTTCTCAATGGGAATATCTTCATGTAATATAAGAAACTTCTCCTCTGACATTCGTGTGTACCTGATACCAATTCCACTCAATTCATTCTCATTGAGTCCATATTTGACTCACAGAAGCCTCATGGGAGAGAATAGACCTGCCCGTACGTTTCCAAGGCTATCAATCGTTACAGGAATTGAAACTGTCATCCTTCTGGTACTTGATATGTGAAAAGAATAGATACAACTTGAGAAAAAGCAAAGGCTAGTAAAGAGAATAAATAAAGCTTTAATATTTAAGAATGTCAACAAAACATTCTTATTAATAGAGTTCAGCTTTAGAGATTTATTAATAGCACTGTAATCAAATGATAATTTAATATTAAAACTTTCAATGTTTCAAGCTATGCTATTAACCACATACCCATGGGTTTGTAACTTTAAAAAAAAAGGAATTGCTTGAAATCTAATCTAGACATTCTACTCTCATGAGAGGGGCATGCTATTTTGTGCATTCAGTGGATGCATAAACATTAGTACTTTAAATAAGGTAGATAATGAGAAATCATTCTATTAGTTGAAATGTAAATGTGAAAGGTGAGTTAATAGTGGAAAAAATTAGTTTTCAGATGAGAAATACAGGCATGGTCCTTTTTCATAAGGGAAAACGGGAGAATTTAATGTGCTTCAGACTTTGAATACACAAGGCGGCTTCAAAAAGTTCATAGAAAAGAAATCCTTTATTTTTAAATTCCCTTTTTCATGAAATGTTTAAAGCTACATTTTATTTGTGTAAGTAGATGTATCATCCATCCATTTTTTTTTTCAGTTATTGAGAAAATAAGCAGAGAAAAATACAATAGACATCCAGTTGAGGATTGAGAAAGAAAAGATCAAGGAACAACTCAACAAGGTTGCTTTAAAAAGAGGGGATGGTGTCTTAGCTTCTCTGACTTCATAAGAGGGAGAGAAACATCACCATTAGCAACAGCCCAGTGCTGATTGCTATGAGGCACGGGTTCAACATGCCTTCAACCTTGAACCTTTTAACCACTTCTATCACCAACTATTTCTCCCACAACACTCTCTACTTCTCTGCAATGTTTGATAATTTGTTGCATTGGTCTGTCAGAATTTACTGATGACACATTCTGTTATGAGGTTTATTCGGAAAAATGACAGGTTACAATTCACCGATAAGATACAATTCTTAGATTAGGATAAACTCTTCCCAGCCACATCTGCAAGCAAGCCTCTCACTAGCTCTTGACTTCTTGATTCTCCTGTTAAGTGGGCTCTGGTCTTCTTAGAAAAGCAGTACAAAGCTATTTAAACTCTGTTGATCAAGTGGCTTGACACAATACATGGCGGTGAGCAAGTCTCCTGCCCAAAGTCATTCAACTTTCCAGCCCTGCAGGCTCTTCAGGAAGACCGCTGCTCTCCTTTATGCCCATCTCCTGGCTCTGCTCTGTCTGCCAAAGCTATTGGACAGCAGCTGGCTGTCCTGAGCTGAGTTCAGTGTCACAGTTCTCCATTTCCTGGATTGAGGAGGTTCAGTGTAGGGATCTGGGGTTCCACCCCTGCTTCTTCTTCCTTGATGAGAGTGTGATTCTCCCTTTTGCCTCTGGACAGCTCTTTTTAAACTTACCAGGAAGGCAAAAGTGATCAATCTTCTAATTTGAGTTTCATACACTGTATTCGTGTGGTCCCACTTACGGGTGCCATGCATCCTATTTGCACAGTTTACAAGCTATTTAATCCTGTTGTGAATCACAAGCACTCATATTCACTTAGTCCTGCTGTGAAGTCTCTTTGGGTTGGTTCTAACTCTCAGTGATCCTATGGACAACAGAGTGAAGCACTCCTAGTCCTGCGCCATCCTCACAATTATTGTTTAAGCCCATTGTTGCCATCACCATGCCAATCTATCTTATTGAGAGTCTATCATGATCCCTCTCCGCTCCCCAGGAATCAGTCTCTCCAAACAACAGGTTCAAAGTACAGGAGAAGTCTCTATATCCTTTATTCTAAGAAGCAGTCTGTCTATACTTCTTCGAAGATTTTTCCAAGACAAATCTCTTTGTTCATCTGTCAGTCAAGGATGCTTGCAATATTCTTCACTGTAGTATTAAGTTAAATTTGGAGGGGAGAGGGGCCAGCCCCCACCCGCTGCTACTACCCACGGATTCAGTAATGCACAATTGTACGGTTGAGATATATAAGTATTATATTAAAGTCATTGAGAGCATGAGAGATACAATAATGCAGTCAGACACATTCCATGGTAGCATTGCTCACCTCAGCCCAGCTTGGTGGTCCACGTGGAGAGAGGGGGAAGGGAAGGAGGGCAAGGGAACAAGGGAGAGAGGATGCGAGAGGAGAGGGGGAAGAGAGGGGAGCCAGCCAGAGAGATCTATATTGCTGACCCAGGCCTATATAACTTTTGGGGTCATGCACGCCCACTAATTACAGGTAAAGACATATGTCACAGGAAGGGGTTACGCTAGAGGCTACACAGTCATGAGGTGGTGGTCCAGGGACATACACGCAACAGGAAGAGGAGGGACTGGGGTATACATGTGACAAGATGGGTGGATCCCAGACTCAGGATGGCAGCTCAACCTTGACCTGTTCCCTAGGTCTCCATAGGAACCATTATCAGTAGGGTGTAAACCCCACCTACAGGAACCACATAGATGACTGCAGGCCTGTCCATTGGCTTTAACAGCAGGGAGCAGGGCCCACTGCAACTGATTGTCCTCAGGGGGGGAATGCCTGTGTATCTGACCTACCCCCACACTTCACCAACACATAATTAATATGCGCAGATTCTTCTGGAGGTCTTCCCTACATTGAACAACTTTCATATGCATATGAAACCATAAAATAAAAATACCCTGGGTTAGGTAACATGCACCTTTGTCTTCAAAGTGATCTCCCTGCTTGCCAACAATTTGAAGAGGTCCTTTGCAGCAGCTTTGCCCAGTACAATAAGTTGTTTGATTTCTTGACTGCCTTATTCATGAGTTCTGACCGTGGCGCTAAGAAAACCTAAATCCTTGACAACGTCTATCTTTTTTTCTGTTTATCATGGTCTTGTATATGGGCCAGTGGTGAGATTCAGGTTTTCTTCATCCTGTCATTTGGTGGGAGTTACAAAGATGACAGTAAGGATGGTGCAGGATCTGGCAGTGTTTCCTTCTGGGGTACATAATGCTGCTTTGAGTCGGAATCAATTCCATGTCAGCTAACAACACAACACCAAAGACAACAGCAAGAAGGCCATAGGAATTGATTCACAGTAGTGCAAAAGTTAAAGTCACAGCTATCATCAATAGGATTATAAAAGAGCAGGGGAGAAAACAAAGCCCCAAGAATTTGATGAGTAAAGAGTTGAATCATTCATAGACTAATAATAACAAGCCTTGATAGCATCTGGTTACAAATGCTAGTGTGAGTGAAGGAGAGCCCAAGATAGAGAATCTAATAGAGAAGAAATGAGTCAAGGTACTGATAATGGTTGGGGTAGAAGAAATTAGTTGATCTACCTGGAACATTCTAATGCAGCAACAATTAGTTCAACATGATGATCCTCCATGTTTTATCCTCCATTTCCACAAATTTTGTTTAAAAACAGCAGCTGAAGTAAAACTGAAAACAGAAACAACAATGTGTTTTCTATTACATGGCGCTTGAAGCTATTGGTTCCAAAGGAAATATCTCTACTCACTTCCCTCCATTGTTCAGGTTTACATATTAGCCACGCACACCAAAACATCTACATTGGTCTGTTTCCCAGCAAGCAGATTCTGAGGCCCTATGTAAATATGTATTTGAGGAAAAGTTCCAGAGTTTTAAATATGTTTGAACC